>NW_024349803.1:18510716-18521910 GCF_902729225.1 Pteropus medius | reverse complement strand
TCAACCATATATTGCCCCTGGTCCTCTTGACACTGTCTCTTGGCCAAATTCTTCTCTGGGTGCTCCTGGCACCTCTCCTCTCTGCTGTCCATGGATCTTTGTCTCCACGCGTGGACTCGTCTCTAACTTACCTCCCTGTGTGGTTCTGGGGCCTCCACTCCACCCTCTGTGTGTTACCAGATTTATCTTCCTAAGGCATCGTGTTGATTGCTTTACTCCCCTGCTTGAAACCCTTCTCAGGCTCCCCTTGCCTTCCCAACAAAGCCCAAGATGCTTTGCCTGATATTCATGGCTCACCCCAGTGCCCCCACCCCACCCCACCATCCACACGTGTTCGTACCCTCCCCTCTCCCCTTCGTATTGGGCACTTCAGTGGAAGGTACCGCCCCAAATCCTCTCTCTTTCCAATCCTGCTCCTCTTTCATAGACCCGCTTAAAAGCCCCTTCCTCCATGAAGTCCTCCCTCTGGTTCCAACTGCAAATGGCCTCTCCCTTCCTGAGCCAGGCACAGTATCGAGGGTGTTCTTCTTTGCACTGGAGCCATGCGTTTCTGTCTTCCACCTCCAACTAGATGGAAGGTTTCATGGAGAACAGGATTGAGTTCGTCTTACACGTTTTTGTGTCCTTCACTTGACTGGAAGCGATGTTCGCGCATCCCGTTCGTACAACCTCACGCACAGTTGTTGGATGAATGGCGTTCAAGAGGACAGCGGCTACACATTTCAGGGCTAAGACATTTCTATGAGCAGGACCTTTATTCTCGTACTGAAAATACCAAGCTGCTCTTCTTGGAGTCACTCATGGAAAACGTGGTCATTCCGTGCGAATAGGAAATCAATTCACTATCAAGAATATTCAGAACAGGTGTGACACATCCTTATGTTGCTTGAGAGTATATATCCATACGCTTAAAAAAAAAAAGAGCCTTTTCAACAAGCAAGGAAAGAGCTAGGCACATTAAGCAGTAATGTAATTGATTGGCTGTGTTTTGTGAAATGTCTCATTTATGTCAACAGCTGGCTGAATTTAAGATTTAAAATATAAGAAATGTTACCTGTTTGTAGCTGCATATAATAACTATCTAACATTCAGGTGCATTAAAATGTATGTAACTTCAGAGAATCAAGCGAAGTTCTGCTTTTCAGGGTCGATGATAAGTAAAGTGCCCAGCCGTTGACCTCCGGTAATGACTTCGGGGTACATAGATGTCCAGCCGCCATCGTGTATGTGTTTTAACATCTTCAAGACCTTCGGGCTTGCACCAGAAGTTCAAAGGACTGGAGTAGAGGTCAATGTAATTGGCTTAACGTGTTTGCTTCATCGGCTCAGCGCATTTCCTTAAGGCGATTTTCTGCATCTGACCTAAAACACAGCAGAGAGTTCCTGCTCCCACGTTGATGGGGACGCAGAGCTGCCCCTCTCCGGTTTCTCGCTGGGAAGAAAGGGGATATGTTTGCCCAGGTGCGGGGCCACGTGCGTGTGAAAGAAGTGGCTAAGGTGCTCCCGGAACTTCTCGCTGACAAAGGCGTAGATCACAGGGTTGACACAGCAGTGCGTGAAGGCGATCACCTCTGTCACCTGCAGGGCCACGTCCAGCTGTTTGTTCCGCTCACAGCTGCTCTCGAAGAAGATGGTTTGAAAAGTGGAGATAAGAAGAACCAGGTTGTAGGGCGTCCAGAAAAGGAAAAAGATCACCATGATGACAAAAATGAGCCGGATGGCCCTGTACTTCTTTTTACTGGGGCATCTCATCAGCGTTTTAATGATTCCAGTGTAGCAGATGGCCATAACGAGCAGAGGCAGAACGAGACACAAGACATTCATTCTCACAACCTGAAAACGTTTCCAGGTGTCTTCTTCATTCTCCGGGTAAAGTGAACTACAGTACGACTTCCCAGACACCTCTTGGGACTTATGGAAGATAATCTCAGGGATCACTGCTAGCCCTACCAGGACCCAGGTGAGGACACTGCTTATGATCCCAAAAGTGACAGTCCGGATCCGCAGGGCGAACACGGCATGGACGATGGCCACGTACCGGTCTATGGTCAGCAGGATGATGAAAAAACTCTCCCCGTACAAGCCTAGGTAATAAAGGCCCGAGAGCAACTTACACATGCTGTGGCCAAAAACCCAGTTGCTCCACTTGGCGTAGTGAATCCAGAATGGTAGGGTCAACAGAAAGAGCAAGTCAGAAAGTGCCAAATTGAGCAAGTAGATGTTGGGCAGAATCCGGAGACATTTGTATTTTGTGAGGATCAGCAGCACCATCACGTTGCCCACCAGGCCAACCCCGAACACCAGGGCATACAGTGGCGGCAGCATCTGAGCCCCCAGCTCTTGGATTTTGATTTTCTCACACAGTATTGAGATATACTCGTAAGATGTGGTGAAGAGGGCCGCTTCCTCATTCTTGAGCCAGTCTGTTGGGGTTGTCATTTTTCTTGCCTCTGCAGTAGAAGAAGAAAAAACACCCCCACAATTAGGCAAGATCACCCTTTGCGACTCCCGGTTGATTTATTTATTTACCCGACAAAACCACATGTGATAAACGGCCTATACATTGGAAGGTTCTTCAGCATGGATTTCACAAGGTCCGTCAGAGTTGCTGTGGGGGAGGAGTCAGAAATGAAAGATGTGAAGTTTTGGAAGTCAGCAAGATCCGCAATGGGAAAAGAGAGAGACGTACTGTGGATGGCGGTGAAGAATGGGGCTGTCGATTTCTGAAAGCATTTGAAGGAAGAAATACAAAACAGGAAAAAACAGGCTGGATAATGACAACATAATAATAATTATTATTATTGCAACTTTTAAGTCATTTTGCATTTTACTGTTTATATATGACTTTCAAAAGCATCTTACCTATTTAAAAACCAAATGCTTATAATAATAATAGTGATTATTATTAGTACAAATAATTACCCCCCTCCACGGCCCCATAACAATGTGCTGTTTATCATAGGTAATGGGGAAATTGAACCTTGAAGAAATTTAGTAATTTACCCCAAATCCTATAACAGGGAAATACAAAAGTTCAGACTAGATCTTCAGTATCTATGTCCAATTCTCTCATGACTAAATTCAAATGCGATGATTTTTGAGCTTAACTTTTGATGACGTAGCAATTATAATTAACTACGGTAACAACTCCGGTTATATGCGGTATATGCTGCCGCCTTTTTCCTGGTCCTGATAATGCGGTCCAATAGAACTTTCTGCAATGATGGACATGTTTTGTATTTGTACTGTCCGATAAAGCGGCCATTAGCCACGTGGCTGTTGAGCTCTTGAAATGTGGCTAGTGCTATTCAGGAACTGAACTTTTCATTTTATTTAAGTTTAAATTTAAATAGCCACATGTGGCAAGTAGCCGCCATATTGGACAGTGCAAGCCTAGTGCGCAGCATAACACCTAATGAATAGCCGCTTAATAAATGTTTCTTAAATGGATAGAGGGATGAAGTAGAATAATTTTTATGCTACTTTCCACTCTGCAGACTATTCATTTGAAATGTTATGTTCTGTTTTAGTTACCACATTTTAAAAGGTTAATATCAGCGTGGAGTACAGAACAAGCTAGGATGATAAAGGTCCAGAAACATCAGCCGTAGTTGGCAGAACCTGAAATGTTTTATATGAAAAATAAAAGTCTTCAGATTAATTTTTCATTTTAGTTCTTTTTTTTTTTTCCCCCCAAAAGCGGGGCGTATTATTTGTCTTTGGTCTGGACGAAAGGTTTTTATTTTTTTTTAAGTTAAGAGATTGGATTAGGCAATTTTTAAAGTCCCTTTGAGATAGACAAGTCTATGATGTGATCGCTTTTCCTGTAGAAGAGGGAGTAGAGTTTCTAGACAGCAGAAATTGAAGGCGTAGCAGTCTCACGTGGAGAAGAACTAGCTGAGAACCACCAAGATGTGCAGAAGAATGAGCTGCCTCGTGAGCCAGTAAGCTCCCTCCCTGAGTGTACACAAGAATCCCTCAAGGTCAAAATCATGAGTAAATGCCATCTTCTTCCCAGCTGCAGACACATTGCATCATTTGCATTTCAGGGCAGCAAGCACATGGGCTTCCACAGCAACCGATCATTCTTATAGTTGCTAGAGCAAAGGTTATACCCCGTTCTTAGACTGTGGTCAGTTCATCTAAAGCAGCTTGGTTTCATCCATCTGCCTAGTGATTTTAGATATTCTTACCAACTTCCTCCTTCAAAAAGTAGATGTATTCTTTGTATTTCAATAGCAGGTGTTTCAAATGTGGCTGATTTTTAGTATTGGTATGCAGCCTGGTATGTTATTTAGGTAAAAGAGAGGATCACGAAGAATCTGTTTTCATGAGGAAGGTGTGCCTATGCAGTTCAAATAACGTGGTGGGGAGTGCTCAGCATGACCCCTGGCCCTCGGGACTCTTGCTCTACCTGTGCCATGGAGAGAGAGCCAATGCCTCCTTTCTCCATATTATTATGTTATAATAATTAATATCACATGTGTTTATCATTTTGTATCCCAATATTTTAAATTCTATATCCTGTACCTAGTTCCATGTGGTTAAAATTTATTAGACAATATAATTTGTAATGACTCCAACATAGTGTATATTCATTGTTATTTAACCAGTGCCTTATTGTCGTATGATTATGTTGTTCTCAATTACGCTTTGATAAATAATGCTACAATAAACTGCATTTTTTAAAATTATTTTTTTAAAGTAGATTTCCCAAAGCATTATTTCTGCCTAGGATCACATTCCTACAGCTCTTGATTCATCCGGCCATATTGCTTCTAGAAATTGTGTAATGATGTATATTCTCTTGGCACTAGTAGGTGATGGTGCCAGTCTCAGCGAAGCTAAAAGAAAAAAATTGTTTGGCCAATTACATGGGCAAAGGGATGTCATTGTAGTTGTAACTGATCTTTATTTAATTACTGAGGTTTTTCTTTTGAAACTGTAATTATTAGCCATTCATATTTGTGTGTGGTATTGTGTGTGTGTGTGAATTTTCTCTTTGTGCCTTGCTACCTATTTTATTCTACTGAGTATCTCTGCTTTTTTTCTTACTGAGTCATACAATTTTCCCCCCAGGAGACTTAACTCAGCCTCTATGGTTCAATGTACCTATCACCACCTTTTAACGAGAGTGGCAGATACAGTCCAACTCCCCCCACTTCCGTGTGCCAAAGACCCCATATTCCCACTGCCCTCCCTCGAAACACTTGCCAAACAACAGATTATGTCCATCTCCGGCCAATCCAAGCTTTCCTGGAAGATTAGGAAAGCCTTCTATCTCTACCTTCTAATACAGGTCCAGGCAAAGCAGCCAGCTTTGTAGATTCAGACAAAAAGACACCAAATCAATCAATCAACTGGTTCATCTAATAGCCTGACTGAGAGTGGATTTTCAGAAAAAGACTTGAAATATATACGTATATATAAAAATGTAATATATAAATGTATGTACATACACATATGTAAAATATATTTTCCCTGGCTTTCTAACAAGTCGACATCAATAAACACAAAAGTACTAACTGTAACTCTTTTGGAGTGGTCATATTCTCCGTAGTGGAGAGTTTACGAAAGCACAGGGAGTGTGACGTGGGCACAGTTACGGGCATAATGACTGAAGAGGCATAAGAGGCCAAGTTTGGATGAGTGGAAGAGGTAAATATATCATGATAGAATACATATCATGGTATGAGCGGGAGAAAGAAAGGAGAAATGGAAGAAAGCGAGAAGAAAATGGACATATTTCACAATACACTCTCCCTCTTTGGACCTACTACATTGAGGCGGACCTCCCCGCCCCACACCTCCTTGATCCAAGAGCTCTCCTGGGAGGTAGTGCTTCCACCCGCCTAAGCCCTCTGCTCCATCTCCTTTTTCCTAGGAACCTAATGGTCTACCTGGAAATCTCTTCTAAGTAAACAACCTCTATCGCATTGAATAAGTTCTCGCTCAGGTGCAAATAAAAAGAAGACAAAGGATACCTGTTAATCTAGCAAAGTCCTCTGTGCATCCAGGGATGGCTTAGGTCTTGTCACTGATGAAGAGAAGATACCATCTACTCAGAGACATTAATGAGGTGGTAAATATCGCAGCTTCCTCTTTTGAACAGGCTAGCATCTAAAATTTTGCAAATTTTCAGAAAAATATCAAGTTTGGAGCAGTTCTTGTTTTCTACAATCAAGATTACACACTAAAAACTAAGTTGAGCAATTCCTGAGATGCATTGGGTTCCTGCATTCACTTGGTATTTCTCGTTTTGGGGGAAGGGGAACATCATTCTTGAATAAACATTGCTTTGACCCACAGGGACGCAGACTTAAAAAAAAAAAAGGCATTGGAATTTCTCTGTGAAGGAAGGATGATGACTAGGGAATAACGTAATTAGTCTGCAGAACTCAGTAGGAGACTTTGATGAGGTGGGTTGTAGCACAGGTTTACACGACCCAAGAAGACGCGAATTTGAATTTCAGTTGTAGCACCTACAGCTGTATGACCTGGGGTTAATTATTTAATCTTGCTGGATCTCCGTTCTCTCATCTGTAAACAGAAATAATGATAACTACGTCATCGGGTTGCTGTGGAACCAACGACATGTAACGTGGGAAGTCTCTAGGGCAAAGCAAACATGAAATGCGGATGGAGAACCACTGTGACATAAGCTTCACAGTGCAGAGCCAAATGCCTACTCCATGTGCTGATGTGTCCAGGGGACCTAGCCTGGTGCTGGACACAGAGCGGGTGCTCACGCGATATTTGTGGGAAAATCTCTGACCGTGTATGATGTGATCTTTGAAAAAGTGGCTAAATGGACAAGTCAATGAAATTTACCAAACGTTCTCAAACATCCATGTAGGACTGCGCTATCTGCTCCCAATGATATAGAAAAGACAGGAAGACAGGACGAACACTCTGCTGGGAGGGCTCGAGGGTATCGTGGGGGCCCCAGCTTGAGGGAGCTTAACTGGAAGCCTCTGGTCTGAAAAAGAGAAGCTAAAAAGTTCTTAGCTGTTTTGAGTTATTAGAGTTGGCCTTTGCCATGGGCTCTATGAGGCAGTGCATGGTGGGGAGGTTACGAAGAAGCAGATTTCTAGCCCAGTGAAAGGAACAGCTTCGGCAGGATCTCCCAGAAGGAGGGGCATTCGGGGACCCCGCCAATGGAGCTGGAGAAGCGCAGCCTGCGTGGCCTTCTGTGTGCTGCGCAGTCGCCTGTGTGAGGGCAGCTCCCGGCGTCAGGCACCATTGGCACTAGGGACTTACTGAACGAATGAAGGACGATAGGAAGGGCCGTCATTTTTATAATAAAAATTTTATGTCAGAATAAGGCAAACTTTCTCTACAGATAAGAAGTTCAATTAGAAAATTCCAGAGTCCTTGCCCAACTCCATTTGCATTTCTCAAGACTCTCCTTCCCCATCAACCCCAACTCAGGCCACATGGGGTACCCAGCCACTGGCCCCCAGACATGCTGCGGACAGTCCCACCATCTCCCGTTTGCTCAATTAACTCCTTTTCTTTTCTTTCCTCTGCGGGTCTGAATCCTACCTGTGGCTAAGGCCCATCCTGCCTATGATGACACCTCTTTCTGCTCAGAAAGACAAGACTTCCGTCTCCATCAGTTAGCAATGTGCACTGTAAACAGAGATCATGACAGCACCTATGCCGAGGTGAGGGTCCGGCGAGGCCACACACGAAGAGCCCTTCGCACGGTGCCTGGCTGGTAGGAAGTGCTCCGCCAGTGTAAACCACCATTAGATGTGTCTTAAAGTAGCAGGCTCTTGTACTCACCTCCTCCTCCAAACTCTGGTAACACTACAGTCCGCTGAGTTTTCTGGCGCTCCCTGTCGTCTGCAGAGAGATAAGCGCTCACCTCAATCCTGCCCCCTTTACTGCCTGGATTCTGAGCGAGTTAAGATATTGGAAGGTCCAAAATGGGATTGTTAACGGAACCAGAATGGACAGATTTCTCTCCTGAAGTAAAGGCAACACCGAGACCCTCGAGCAGCTCTATTTCAAGAGGAGAAAAAGACCAAGCCGGGCCCAGCCTAGTCTTTCCAAACTTGACCAACAATCACTCAGCCTCCAGCAAAGGGGAGGATGAAAGCCAGGTGTGCCCATACTGAGTTCGCTTTGCAAGAGGAAGGCTGAGTGGCAGGGATGAGGGCTGTGCACGGGAGTGAGCTCTCTACCCAGTAAGTAGACTTAGTCAACTGCCTCCTACCTCAGTCTCCAGGACCCAGGGTGGACTAAGAATTTTCCTGAAGTGATTTAAACAACCAAAGAACTTCATTTGTTTGAGAAACAAGCTAAGGTGCTGACGATGGTGGTGAAAGCGAGCCAAAATAAAGACATCTAAAAAGGTGATATGTCTGGAGCAGAAAACAGAGGTTTGGGATAAATTAATGGGGCGTGGGGTGTTGAATCCAGCAGTGACTCAGATCTTTGTGGGTGTGATTCTACTGTGTGCGCCACGTGGAAGCAAGGCATCATGGGAGCACTTCAGTTGGGTGCCCTGGTCAGGACCGTGTTTTGTCACCAATCATGAGATTCAGCTTTAGAGAAAGTAAAAACAGGAGTTAATGTGTCTGAGGATAGATGCAACCACATGCGATTCTTGGTAGAAACATGACTCAGGAGCCTGCGTGGACTCTGGAGGAGCCTGTGGTGACTGGGAGATCGTGTCCAGATTTGTCACATGTGTCCCAAAGCTTTCTGCTGAGCGATTTTTGGTATCAAGGCATCTCAGGTTGTGGCTCCTCTTTAACTATTTATTGGTTAAACTAAGTAATTCATCCGATGTAGTCGATGTCTCTTATGATCCAATCGCGAGCGTGATAGCTGTCAACAAATCTGAGGTCACGTCCTCCACTCAAGGACGATTGTATTATCTAAGCTGCTCTTTCTAATAGAGGAACCTCACGGTTTTCTGAATAGAAATTCTCTTATACGGTGTTTCAGAAATACTCGTGAAGCATCACGATACATTCAGGTCTCTGAGAAATCCTGCAGTGAAAAAACTGGTTTCCACTTTGTGACCCCAGCATTTCCCAAACCTATTTTCAATGTAAAAAAAAAAAAAAAAAAAAGTTTTATTTCAAATAACACCTATTAGCATCCCTCAAAACTAGGATTCCCTAAGGGAACTCTGGGAAGTGCTGGTCTGATGCTTGGCCAGCGCGATGCAGTTGTGAACTGCTTTCTGGCCCACCCTCTCATGCTGACGGAGATTTCCACAGCAGCCCTGTGAGGTCGGCAGAGATGCCCTTGTCGCCCCATGTGGTAGATAAGTTGACGGAAATTCAATGAGGACTTGGCATAAGCCACAGAGCAGAGGGCAGAGTGGGGCTCCACTCCAGAGCTGGGACAATCCATCGTGGACTCTCTTCCCTGCGCTATACTGCCATCTGAAGGACAGGTGCTTGCTGTCCTGCAGCTGAGGGTGAGGATGGCATCATGACCAAATGTAAAGGCAGAACCCAAAGTGGTTTCCTCGAGGTCTACAGTGGCTTCTGCTGTCTTGGTTTTTCCCAAGATGGATGAGAGATTTTGGACACTTCTTTTGAGCTACTCAAGGCACTTAGCTTACAGGTATACCAAAGTGTATGGGACAACCTGACCCAGAACTCTAATACCCTCCAACCTTCCACATTCTCAATGTCACATAAACCAAAGCAGAAACATTCGAGGGAGAAATGACCAAAATGACAACAATAAAGCAAACAAAAGACAGATTAGAACTATAGGAGTGTGCGACAATAAACAAACAATAAATAAAACAAGTAAACAAAAAAAGAACCTTCAGAAATTATAAAAAGGCCAGAAATTTCTTGCGGGAGAGCTCAGGGCGACCATGGCCTTGAGCATGTAGAAGGAAGTCAGGGAGAAGTACACAGCTTCTCATTTCTAATTAGGCCCATTCTGTCCCTAGCTCCTGGGTGCAGGGTCTTGGGGCCTACGTGGGGCAGGAAGGTCGGGCTCCAGCCAATAGTTCCTTCCACTAACCTTTCCCCCGCGACGTTGCTGGAAGGATTTACGTAGCTGGCAGGGCCTGCCTCTAGCACATTGGTGGTCGAATGTATTTCTGAGTTCTCTCCATGGATAGTACTCCGCCCTCTGTGCAGCTCAGAAACCAACGGAAGCAAGCCTTCACACAAGAGTGTTCGCCCTCACAGACTGTCCTACCAGAAATATCAAGGCGAGCCTGTGGAAACTGTGTTAATTGGCAGACGTAGATGTCTTAAGAGAGCCTAATCTTAGCATTGGCCTCCAACTCAAATCCAGAATTTAACCAAGGATGGAGCCGACCACCTGTGTGGCAGCCGTGAGCACACACCTCGAACATCTCCCACTGCAGGCTGAGCAAAGTCCCGCGGCTGGGCTCTGAAAGCAGCTCCGTGCTTACCCAAGGCCACGCTGCCCCGTGGCCTGCACCCCCACAGCTGATCTGGCTCTGCAGGGGTACTGAGACAGTCCCATTCCTGGGAGGCTGGGCTTCCTCTGATGGCTGACTTTAGCTTGAAGTCGCCCCAGTGGCCATGCCAAACTCCGCTTAGTCTACACAACAGTCTAGATGCTTCCACCGGCCTCCCCTACCTCTCTACTCCACTTGGGGCCTGACCACTCTCCCAGCCTCTCCCAGCTCTCGCCCATGTGTCCTCACAGGTGCCTCCCCTAACAAAATCCTGACGGGTATGAACCTCCTTGGCATCTGCTTTTCAGAGATCTGGACTCACACAACTTGGATGTTCAAATTAGCTCCAAAAGAGCCCTCGGACCCTTTCGGGCCATCCGTGCAAGGCACTGAGTTGTGGCTGTTGTTGATCTAACCATTTTGCATGTTCCATTTTGCTCGTTCTCATTCTTTTAGGTAAACATCGAAAATCTAGTATCAAAATTAGTAAATAAATATGATGATGAATAAAAACAAGGAACAATGGTTTAGAAATGATGCAGAAAATAGGTTTCTCCCTGAGCGCTGGGGAGCACCTGTGTGAATACAACACACCTCCACATAAATAGGGACAAACTCGCATGATGTTGGTCAAACTGAGCACGTGAAGTCCTTTCTTCCGTGGTATCTCACACTACGAGATGGAGCCTTGGAAGTGAGAGAGGGAGAGATTGAGAGAGGGAGAGAGAGAAAGAGAATAAATAAAATACAGAAGAGAAATAAGAGAGATAAGGAAGGGATGGA
>NW_024349803.1:18481010-18510676 GCF_902729225.1 Pteropus medius | reverse complement strand
TAACAGCTCTTTAAACTAATCTCTCCTCTCTCTCCAAATAGCAGCTAGAAATGTTTCTGGCCTTGTTCACGACTCGTAATATGACGTTCAGGAGGTTCAGGAGGCTTCTGCAAGCAACGGTGGCTGGTAGGACACCTGGAAGGGGCGGAGAGGAGTGGCTGGTTAGCTTTCGTGTGGGGTATTGTTTTGCATCCCATCCCTAATCCGGTAATTTTAAAACTTGTCAAGCCTCTGTTTTGAGCAATGCAAATACTGAATGAATGATAAGAATAAAAATGTGCCGAAGTCTCTGTTTTGAAAAATAGAAATAAGTCAGTATGGGAGTTGAAGAAATTGCATGTCAGCCCTGCATACCAGATGGCAAAGATGGCCTCAGACAGTGACCAGGAGTCATGGTGTGGGGCTGCCGTCACAGCAAGAGACTGGAGAACAGAGAAATTATTGTTTAACAATAAAAACAGCCTTTTCTGAGCACTTAGGTCACACCAGGGACTCTGCTAAGGGGTTTATGGGCCTTCTCTTGCATCAGCCTCTCAATGACCCTGGGAAGGTTGTTTTTGCCATTTCTCAGAGGAGGAACTGAGGCAAGTCGGTTTAGCAACAAGCCCAACATCACACAACCAGAAAACAATGGGGTTCGTCCTCAGAACCGCGCTGCTATCTGATTCCAGCCCTCCACCCCTAACCGCGGTGTCTGCTGCCTCCCTACAGTTCTGTGGTTGTGGCATCGCGGGTCATGGATACCCAGGTGCCATGAGGGGTTAGGCTGGCGGAACGTTGTATTTGGCATTGGACTGTCACCCCACTCCAGTGGCCCATGCCCAAGATTCAGCGGCTTACTTTTATGTCAGAGCATCTCTGCTTTCGTCCTACATGTCTTTAAAACATCTGAGGAAAATGTGCATCATACACTTTATTATAACAAAGTACGAGTTCTCCTTCTAAGCGCGTGTAAAGGAGATTGGCGGTGTTCTGCTACTTCCTCTTGGGTCCCTCTGACCATTTCTGTGCTCTCCCTGCCCAGCTTCTGTGTCCCCTGGCTTCCAGCCCCCTGCACCTGTGACTCTCTGTAGGGTACTGTCCGCAGGCTTCGGGAGCCGTTTTGCCCACCGGTGCACCTCGGAGAGCCTGACGGCATCCCTCCTCCACCCCGGCCTTGAGGGGCGGTGACGAACTCCTCCTAGGGGATCAGGCAGAGGCCACCCCTGAGGGACTCTGCCTGAGATTACACTCCTGCTGGTTTCTTCCCGCCCTGCCCCGGGTCCTCACACCCCTGCTGGTTTCTCCTGAGAGCACCCCTTTCATAAATCCTTCACACAGGAATCCTCACTTCAGGGGCTGGAAACCTGATACAAGACAGGGAGTTTCCCATAGATGGGAGTTGTTTTTTTTTTCCCCCTAATGACTTATTAAGATATAATTTTTGGACAATAATCTGCATCTATTTAATGTCTACAATTCGATGAATTTTGACAGTTGTGGACATCTGGGAAACGACTCCCATAGTCAAGATAGGAAACGTTCTCATCACTTCCAAGGGATTCTTTCCTCCCCTTTCGGTCCCTCCCTCCCTCTGCTCCCACCTCCAGGCAACCACAGCTTTCCAGTTCTCATCTGTTTCTTTGCAGCCCGCTACCTGGACATTGCGCTGATGCTATGTCTTTCCAGGTTTTGTATGGCACCACTTCAGGGTACCAATTTCTACATCAGTTAAGAAAATGCTAGCTACGAACAAACAAACTCGAAAACACATACGAGGGCTTAATTTTTCAGTCTCAGATGTTTCGAGAGTGTGTTTCTCGATCACGGACAGCTAGCCGGAGTTATGAATCGGTGGTGTCTGTTTCCGACCATTAATTCAAGGACATAGGCACCTTACATATTGTGAATCTGAGATCACTAAAGTCCACATCCAAGGTCCAAATGTATATGGCTGTCTCACCCAAGAGAAAGGGGAAAGAGTATGAAGAGATCCTCACGAAAGGGTTTTATGAGCGGGCCTAGAAATTGCTCATATCGTTTTTATCCACATCGCAGTGGCTGGAACTCAGTGATATGACCGCACGCAAATGCAAGAGAGGCTGAAAAAGTCCGTGTGCCCAGAAATCACGAACGCTCTCGGGAATGCATGTCCGACCAGAAAAGGAAACGCGGAAAGAGGAAGGAAAAAAATACTGATATATGAAGTCATCATCATCAATAACAGCAACGCGACAGGATAACAAACAATAACTGTCACCTTTTGAGCAGTTTCATGCCAACTGCTTTATCACGATGTATCACATTTATCTTCATAATTCTGTAGGTGTCCAATTTACAGGCGAGGATTAAAGCGACATGAGATTATAGGACCCACCGTGATTGCACCGCTAGCAAATGGCAGAGAATTGATTTGTGCCCAGGTCTTTCTTGATTCCTAAGTCTCTGCTGTTAGCTTCAGGCGGTACAAATCAATCATGGCATGTTCCCTCTTCCATGAGAGCTATGAAATATCAGCAGCAGATTTCAAAATAATCCAGGGCATCAAGAATATCAAGATTCTGTTGTTATTCAGAGATTCTAAAAGGATTAGAGAATAAGCTTCTCACAATTTAAACCTCAGGGCAGATGGCCTAGAAGACGACAGGTATCAGAGTGGGGGTCACACTCAGCCCCAGGAGAGGGAGAAAGTTATTCATTATTTCCCATCCCTTGTGAATTCTAAGGAAGCATCTCTCTCTCTCTCTCTCTCTCTCTCTCTCTCTCTCTCTCTCTCACACACACACACACACACACACACACACACAATCTTAATGAGATGATAGGTGGGCCAAAGTTTTCAATTTGAGAAAGAAAAACTTTCTCTAAGATAGAGAGAGTGAGACAGAGTGTGGGGGTGACATGGAATCTGGGAAGACCGATGAGGCTGGCACCGGGGCCACAGGAAAAGGTTTTTGAGATGGGAAAGGAGGAAGGAAGACACTGAGAAGCAGATGGCAAAGAGTCTGGGGGCAAAACAGAACAAAACAAAACAGAAAGTTCGGAAGGGATTTCAGGAAGCTTTGCTGGGTGGTGTGAAATGAAACCTTTCTGTGCGATTGAGGATCTGGTCATGAAAAAAGCTTGTGTAGGCATTTTGGCCAGGAAGGAAATTCACACAGGATTCCGATGACTTTACAACTACTAAATGTTATCAAGTGCTCATGGAACATTCACCAAGATTTACCATATCCGGGGCTTCGGATTTTCTTTAAGAAGTGAAATTATACAATGTTCTCAGAGCAAAATGGGATCAACTAAACATTAATAACAGAGAAAATTCTAAACACTTGAAAATTTAAAAACATGATTTGAAAGAACATACAGGTCAAAGAGGAAGTCTCAAAGGAAATAAAGAATGCATAGAACTAAATGATAACAGAAATATAACATGTCAAGACGTGTGGGATGCAGCTAAAGCAGTTCTGAGAGGAAAATAAGCAGCACCCAATGCTTACCTTCGAAAAGAAGAACATTGTCAAATCAATAATCCAAGTTTCTTCCTCAAGAAACTAGAAAAACGGCAAAATAAACACAAAGCAAGCAGAAAGCAGGGGAAAAAATAGGGCGCAAATCAATGGAATTAAAATCAAAAACATTTGACGAAATCAATGAAACAAAAAGGTGGTTCTCCAAAAAAATCGTTAAAAGTGATAAACCTCTAGCAAGACCGGAGAGAGAGAGAAAGAGAGAGAGAGAGAAAGAGAGAGGGAGAGGAGAGGAGAGAGAGAGAGAGAGAAGCAGGGAATGTCGCCATCCCATTGTGGCTTTAATTCTTCTAGTTTCAAACATTAACCTGATGCCCCCATGACCATCTTGTAGCGTCTTAGAGAATGGGGTCCTCTGTAGAAGAACATCAATAAACAGGCATGCCTTGAACGCATCAGAAAATAGAAAAGAGTGCCCAAATGGAATGAAAGATGGCAAAAAGCAATATCTGGATGGCAGTAAGAAGAGGAGGTATCTAAGACAGAGAGTGGGGGGTATTTAAATTTTGAAGAAGATAGAAATACAGAGGTCACCCACTCTGCATTCCCTGCAACCAAAAAAAAAAAAAAAGGCAAAAACTCAAAAACCAAAATAAAACAAAACAAAACCCACAGAGGAAAAAAGAAGACAGTAATGAGACTAGAAAGTCCAGAAAAGGGAAGTAGAAATTGGGTACAAGATGCCTCAACCGAACGCACCAACCCATGCTTGAACTTCCGTTTGTCTCACAGGAGCCAGAGCCCGCACCGGTGGGGCAAGCCCTCAGCCTCGCTCCGGTGACTGGGGGCATCGAATCCAAAGGACTTGCCCTGCAGTCAGGGAGTCGGGCCCCCGCTAGTTGTGTGACAGGCAGGCATTGAAGTGAAAGCTAGTTTCTGCCCCAACCAGAGGTGTGCGTGTAAACTCAGATGCAAAGTCCGTTGTGTTACCAGATCTCTTTTCTTGTGCGGATTTAAGAATTAAGACACACAAACATCTTTTTTTGTGTGCGGTCTTGGCCTGTCGAAATCCTGCAGTGAGGTGCCAGTAAATGTTTACCATCAGCCTCCCAGAGGAGAAAACAAACAAATGACGCTAACCTGTAGCGTTTGCTGCTTTCTGATTTCCCTCGCGGCCAAGGTCAGGCTGAAAGTGGAGCCAGGTAACCTGAGTCTGCTGCGGGGTTTCACTAACCACAGTAACGGCGTTCGCCGAATGCACGCTGTGTGCCGAAGGTTTTATGTGCATCCTTTTATTAAGAGAAAGGTGAGGTTCAGAAAAATAGTTATTTTACCCTGGGTTATTAGCTACTCATTGTGGAACTAGGAGTTTAAAATAAGTTAAATATAATGGTCTGGCCTAGATCAGTGGTTCTTAAGCTTTTCAGTCTTAGGAAGTTTCCTATTCTAAAGCCGGGGTCCCCAATGCCCAGGCCGCGGACCGGTACCGGTCCATGGCCTGTTAGGAACCAGGCCGCACAGAGGGAGGTATGCAGTGGGCCAGAGAGCTAAAGCTTCACCTGTATCTGCAGCCGCTCCCCGGCGCTAGCATCACCGCCTCAGCTCCACCTGCTCATCAGGCATTAGATGCTCATAGGAGCACTGGTCCCTGGTGCCACAAAGGCCAGGGACCGCTGCTCTAAAGTATTCTTGAAGACACCAAAGAGCTTTCGTTGATGTGGATTACTAATATTGTAAAAGAAATTAAAACTGAGAACTTTCAAAAATTCAGATATTCATTTAAAAGAACAATAATAAAACTATTGCATGTTAACATAAATAACACTTTCATGAAATTAATTACGTTTTCCAAAAGGAAAAAATTTGAGTCGGAAGAGCGGCATCATTTTCCCGTTTTCCCGTTTTTTTTCCGTTTTCCCGTTTTCGCGAACCTCGAATGGCTGGCTCTGTCGAGCGGCTGAGCTCACACAGCCATCGCCGCGTCCAGTCAGCTGTGCTGTGCGTTGCTCTGGTCGAAGTCTATGAAGGAAAACCAGCCTCGCACAGATACATAGTGGGAAGAGGGAAGACATTAGGGACCCACATTAGGTGGGTTTTGGGGCACGTCCTTGGACCACATTTTGAGAACTGTTATACAGATAACAGTTACACCTGCTACAAACATCAAGTGGTACAAAATAACACGCAGTGAAAACTAAGCCTTTGTCTCTCCCCCAGTTCTGTCCACCTGGCTCCCTCCCCATTACGGGAGACCACAAATACTGGTGGTTCATTGTGCTTCCTCTCAGAGACACGGCATCTTCACACCCAGCGCCTCCCAGCCGGCCCACCTGTGCCTCCTGCGCCCAGCATGCTGCCTTTGCTTGTTCACTCCAGCCTGGGAGCGTCCTGTACCAATGCAGAAGTTTGCGTAGCATTCCATGGGCCTTAACCAGTCCTCACAGCACAGGAAGCATCCTTCTAACCTGTATCTTCTGCCACAGGTATAAATAGTTGTAAAATAAGTTGCTAGAAGTGGAATCATAGCAGAAGATGAACACGTTTCCATCCTAACGGACGTGGCCAAGCGGCCTTCCATGAAGGCGGCTGGATTTCCGTTCCCACCAGCAATGGGTCGGCGTGACTTTTTCTTCCCAGCCTCGCCAACTCAGTGTGGGAACCAGGTGTGAAGTCGGGGGTCTGACGCCAGGACCCAGGGTGTCCCCAGTAGGCCTCAGAGCGGGTCTCAGAAGTCGCCATCTATCTGGGCGGCCCAATGAGTGTGCTCCCTGTGTCCAATAACTAGTTAACCGGTGTTTCCTGAACATCTACGCCCTGAAATGCGCTGAGTGTGGGGCTATTTGTTCTACAGCGTGGCTCACCCTTCTCCTGCCCTGGAGCCCTGACAGACTCCAATGCCTCTCTCCAGTTCAGATTAAGTGTAAACATCTCTGTACAGCGCTTTTAACTCCCCTCACCTTCCTCTGTGCATGTTTCGAACCCTACACAGATTTCCACCCCACCAGACCGTGAGCTTCTAGACTGGGGTGACTCATCGTGATGTGCGGACAAACCCCTGGGGACCTGTTGGCAGGGCAGGTTGTCATCCAGCAGGCCTGGTGGGGCCTGAGCCTTTGCTTTTCTGAGAAGTGTTAAGGTCTGGCCATCACATGTCGAACAACAAGGGTCTAGCGGTGAGTCTCAAACTCCAGCATAAATACGATGCACCTAGAGGGCACCGTTGCTCAAACACAGCCTCCTGGTCTGACACCTGGTCCTGAGGATTCTAACTCAGCTAGTCTGGGCCAGGGCCGGAGAATATTTATTTTCAACAAGCTCCCAGGTGATGCCGATGCTGCCAGCCACTGACCTCACCTGGAGTTCACACTGGTTTCAGGCCTTGCCTAACTCATCTTCGAGGCCCCTTACTTGCCTAATGCTTGGCAGAGAAAGCACTTCACAGACGTGTGATGAATGAGGTGGCTGGGGACAAATACCAGCATGAGCCAACCGTGTGATTTAGAGCTTTCAGACGAGATGGAAGAGGTGACAGGGACATACACATCACTGTGTGCAGCTTCGATCTAAGGTATAGAAGATCATTATCAACTTCTTTATTCCTGCCTGCCTTCCCACCGGGATCGACCCACAATGAGCCACTACTCAGTTCTAATGGGTGCCTAGTTCATGGTCTGGTTAGCAGCCCTTGGCACCAGCTTTTGCAGGCTCAGTGGTCATGCTCTGGACGCTCTACCAGCAGGAGCCGTCCCCAGAAACCTGTGTGTTTGGGTGAGTAGGAGGGGAGAGGAAAGAGGCTGGGGAGGGAAGGGGTAACACGCTGCTTCTTCATTCATAGGTTCTCAAAGCCTGCCCCCCAGTGTCTGCTTCCTACTAAGCAACTCCCTGTGGCAGAAGATCTGCAAAGAGGAACTTTGCCCCTTTGTCACCATCACCCAGGTTCTGCCCAGGAAGCCAGGGAGGGGGGCTGTCTCCTGGTGTCACTGCAGAGAATCTACCTCTCAAGTGGCTGTTTTCTCACAGGACATGTCTGAGCTTCCTTATTTCTATAAACGAACAAAGGGAAGACTCAACCCCGCTCCTTTTTTTTTGTTAGTTTAGAGTCCTCATACCTGGAGGCGACACCAGTAGCCATCTCACGGCCATTAGCAGAGCTGGTCTAAGTACATCAGAAAGAGGGGAAGAACCTTGAGTCCTGGATGAAGGTGTAGAGCTGCCAGATTAATCAACAGGTGGAACCATCCCACCTGTGAACTTCTTGAGATTTATCTATTCGAAAATGCTTATCAAGCACCTACCGCATGGGGACACAGCAGCAAACAGAAGATGGAACATTCCAGTCCTCAGGAAGCTGGCATTGCATTGGAGGAAAACAGTGGACAATAACTAAGTAATTAGATAAATAGATGATGACGATAGATAGATAGATAGATAGATAGATAGATAGATAGATAGATATGTCATGTGGTGGTAAGTAAATCAGGGAAGGGAATCTCAGATGTCTTGGGGAGGGGGCAGAAGATTTGATTTTAAATAAGATGGTTAGAGAATATCTCACCAAGAAAATAACACGTATGTATAGAAATGAAGGAGATGGCAGACGGCGTGAGACTCAAGGAAGAGGCAAAAGATGCGAAATAATGTCTCAGAGAGGGAGGTGCCACTGATGGGCGTTAGGACCCTCTGAACACGCCTGTCATTGATTTAGAGTGATCCCAGTCGGCACCGTCGTCGTGGAGTTTCCCCCAGCCGCGTTCGACCTTGTGGGTGCAGGCGGGGAGTCAATCTACCCAGGACGGGACTTTAGCAGGTGGACGTGACAAGATCAGAAGAGAGGAAAGGGATCGAGGACGATGTAAGGGAGGGACTGCGAAGCCGGCCCGTGGCCTTTAACGTGATGGAACATAAGGGCATGAGGAGGCTGAGGGTCAGGAAAGTTGACATATCAAACGGTCCCTCTAGGATCAAAAAACCATTGGAGTTGAGGGAGTGAGCTGTAAAGGTGGAGGTGGGTCAGCGGCTGGGATGTCCAGAGCCGAGGTATGAAGGGCTACAGGTGAGGTATGAAGGGCTACAGGTGTTGCCGACAGTAAGATCCAGAGGTAGGATCACAGGAGTGAGTGGCCAAGGAACGGGGAAGACGGGACAAGAAGCCCCTTGGCGAGGGAGCCAGAGGAAGTGTGAGCTCTCGGGGGAAGGTAAGTGTGGCTTCAGAGTCCTTCCACTCCGGTAGGCACTGCCTTGTACAATCTGGCTTTATTGCTCCTCTTAGAAAGGAAGATACTGTTTCTCGACTCCTTGATTGTGACTTGGCTCTGTGACTTGCTTTGACTGATCGAATGTGGCACAAGCAACATTATGTGGCTTCTGAGGCCGTGCCTTGAGATGTTGCTCAGTTTCTGCTTATGTCTGAGTTTGTCATGCAGTGAAGCCAGTCCCGACAGGAGGACTAAGCAGTGAAGCACAGTCCCGACAGGAGGACGAAGGTGTCCCCATCACCAGGCAGCACCGACAGCCACCCATGGGAGGGAAGCCGCCTTGGACCGCCGACCTCATCCACAGACTCTCAAAATAACGTCACTGCGATTGTAAGCCCCTAAGCGGTGAGGCTGCGTGTTAGGCCGTGAAGACGATCAGAGATGTATGCGGAGAGCGAGATTATCAAGAATTATTACGAGAGAATGTGAGAGATATTGAACCAGAGGTAACACCTGGGTTTGTGAGAAAATAAGTTTCTATTAAAAAAAAATTTTAAAACTATTTTGAGTGAATTGTCTTATTATTCATTATAAAAAGTGTCCAACCTATACAATTAGGTGGGGGGAAAAGGGATCTATGCCCTCCCCCCACCCCAAAAAAGCTTAAGTCCTCAGGGAAAGAGGCCTCTGCTGCAGAGGGCGGGGAAGGCTTCAGGTGGGAGGCGGCCTCTCACCTGAATGAGTCAGGTGGGAGGAGAGAGATCTGACGAGGACTGCCCAAAACCCTCTTTCACCTGGGGACATCAGCTAGCCCAAGGGGACAGTTGAGAAGAACTGACAGACAAAGAACTATTGAACTTGTTTCCTTGGGTTTGTCAGGGTGGAGTTTGTAGAATGCTGGGGGGCGGGGGCGAGAGAGAGCCTGGGAGAGGTCAGGCAGGCAAGGAGAGGCGGAGATTAAGGAGGCCAAATGACCACCTGGGTCTAAGGAAGACAGAGTCAGGAGGGGTGATGGATAGAGAGAAAGGGGAAGGAAATTAGACGAGGTGGAAGGAATGGGGCAGGAGGGGAAGGTGGGGATAAAACGAGGTGGTTTTGGAGGGCAGGGGTGAGCGGCTGCCTAGGAGGGGTCACCTGTGTCTCCCAAAGCCCCTCTGGTCTATCTGTGGGACACTTGCCAGTTGGGCTTTCATGTCCTGACAGTGGCCTGGGATCAGAAGCAACCTCTTCTGCCATGTAGTCAGATGCTGTGTGTCCCAGGATTGGGTAACAGGGCGATCTCCGAGTCCGGACACCTCTCCATGTCCGGATGCCACCACCCCTTCTCTCGGGAATTAGCCTGCTGGTGGTGTAGCTGATTCTGAAACGTGCTTCTCAGTGACAAGCAGGCTGCACGTCGTCACCGAGCGCAGCCCTGCCTGGTCTCGGTTGCATAGAACGTAAGGTTTGTGGGATGTGGAGGTTGAAACGGGAAAGGCGAAGCTGACACAGGGCCGGGTCGGGATTAGATGTCGTGACTGAAAGGAGGAATGGAAGTCTGTGGGATTGAGGAGGAGGAGCCAGCAGGCCGGGCCAGGTGGTTGACTCAGGAGAGGTGTCGAATTAAGGAATCGGAGTCCTAGACAGAGTCAAGGTTAGACTCGTGCATGCACCTTACGGACGCGTCTGTGCGTCCCCACTACAGAGAGGCAGGGGCTACGGCCACCGCCTAAATGGCCGATGCGGTGTGCTGGCAAAGTCTCCCTGGTTGATGTGCAGTGATGAAAACCAGATGGAAAACAACGTGTAGCATATGCCCCACCCGTGCGTAAAAAAAATAAAAGACTGTGTGTGTGTCTGTGAGTGCGCGCATCTGTGAGTGTACGAATGCATGCACGCTAAGACGCTGGCTTCCCACCTTTGAATGGCCGTAGGGGACCCGGGCGTGGGTACAGGGAAAGGCAGACAGGACAGGCCACTGAGCAGCCGCTCGCTTAGGCCTCACCCTGTGAGCGAAAGCAGTCCTCCCAGCCCACATGCGGTCCAGCCGAACCCCCCTGGAGAGACAGCGCTTGGGACTTTGGGCCAAAGGTCCGGCGAAAATCTAGATCCATGGTTCCCAGCCCTGAGTGTGCATCTGAATCACGTGACGGGCATGTTAAACCAGAATTTCTTATTCAGTAGGTCTGGGGTGCAAGTTTCTGGGGGCACGGAGGCTGCTGCTCCAGGGACCTCACTTTGAGAACCCCTGCCCTGAAGGGTCCCCTCACCCCATCCCTGCCAGGTACATCTTTCCTCGGCCTTTCTAGGTACTTCTCGGGTCATGACAAGCATTGTTCCTTACTGTCGTGACTGTGGTCCTTGCCAGGCTGTGGGCGCCCCAAGGACGGTGTCCACCTCTCTTGGTCACCACTGTCTCCCTAGCACTTAACGCAGAACCTGGCACTTCACGAGTACTAGACAGATATTTGTTAAATGAACAGGTATATCTGCCTGGCACGTCCTCTCGGCGGCATGGGTACCACGAAAGCCTAGAGCAGAGCCGGAAGGCCAGTCAAGGATTAAAGGTACTGACCATGTCTCTTACCTTAGACATGACCAAGGAAGGGGCGCGGGCACCCCAACCATTGTTCTCGGGAAACTGACCTGCCAGTGAAGCACTGCAAACAGCCAGGCACGTGCAGACCCCCCACTTCCCACTGTGGAGACAGAGCTGAGAGGTGATCCATTTGTCAGAGCCCCCTAGTGGGGACTCTGAGGCCGGGCGCTCAGCTGCACTAACATGGGCAAGCATCGGAATGTCCTGAGCACCTTGCTGGTTGTCGGCACCCCATGGACGTGCACCTCCACATACCGCAGCCTGCTACCTGAAAATGCGGGGCTCCCCTGCCTGGAGAGCAGGCTCGACCCACACGCAGGGCAGACGAGAAGCCAGAATATCACAAGACGCAGCCCTTGTGATGGAGTGGGCGGTGGAGATTGATGGGTGCATGCCTGATTTCCTCACTCCTCTGGCGGGAAGTCCGGGTGATGATGAGGGGCCTCCCTGAGTTCCCCAGTAGGAACCCCGCTCCACTTGCCCACGGCATCAGTGGCTCTGTGACACCCACTTTCCCCTCCCCTGCAGTGTTTCCTGGGGTCCCCTGCAAATACAGTACTGGCACCTGCATCCACGTGGCAGGATTTACACCTGGGAGGGAGAGCCCAAGTTAAGACAGGCAACTCGAATGTCTCGAGCAATATACCACGTCATTCATTCCCGTGTGCGTGCGTGTACGCCTTCATGTGATCCTCTCTGGAAAGCTGGCAGTATTCACCTTGTTTTACAGAGAGGAAAGAGATGCTCGAGAGCTTAAATAACATGCCCAGAGTTGGCAAAAGGTAGACCTAGGATCTGAATTCAGGGCTGTTGATTTAAGAGGCTCGTCACTGACGCTCTCCCCATACGTCCAGCTCTGCACAAAGGTGGCCAGTCCCCAGGCCCAGAGCCATCTCTGTCCGTCGGGTTACCTCTTTGCCTCCTTCTTCCACTATCTAGCTCTCCATGGACAGGCTGCTACCAAGGGAAGACCCAACACGAAGGACTCATGGGCCGTTCCGATGAAGTGGACACTGAGGCATCTCATTTAAAGTCTTCATTTTACAAATGAGGAACGGCCTTGAAGGGACACTTGACATTTTTCAAAGCACATTCACAGTTATGATTCTGAAACGGCACTTCCACCTGTGTGGAAGGTTACCAGAGTCCCCATTTCACAGAAAAGGAGACGGAATCGGAGAGGGGACATGAGCGCGGAGCAGGGAGAATCGTGAAAACCATCGCTTAGTTATCAGACGCTTTTCCTTAAGCCAGGGGCTCATGACGTTCTTCACATAGCAGCGGACCTCGTGCACCCCGCCATGAGCCTAAGTGTTCAGGGTTCTCCTGTGGCAGAGGGGCTTAGAAAGTCGTAGTGATCTGCCTTTGTCTCAAGTGGAGAGCTGGGATTTGAACTTGGCCTTGGCCTGTGTTGGATCATTGAATAAAGCAGGAGCCCAGGCTCAGAAAGAGCTGGCCAAACCCCATCCAAGAGACCTATATTCACTCCAGGCTGGAAGTTCCTCTAGGTAAAACCGTCCTGTGGGCTTTGGGGTGGGGAACACTCAAGAGAGAGAGAGAGAGAGAGAGAGAGAGAGAGAAGAGAGAGAGGCCGAAAGAGGCTGACAGAAAACATGAGGGGGGACAAAGAAAGCTCTGCCTGGCTCCTAGCTCACCACCACCAGATCATTTGAGGAACAGGACTCAGGCTTCCGATTTAAGTCCTTCCACTTGCCAATCATTTTTTTTGTTTGTTTTTGTTTTAATACAAAAACAGCTACTCGCTGACCACAAGAACTCCACACCTTGTCCCCACCCCCACCTCCCATCCCAAGCCTTCAATCACTCCACACGCTCTGGAAACACGTGACCACAAGAACTCCACACCTTGTCCCCACCCCCACCTCCCATCCCAAGCCTTCAATCACTCCACACGCTCTGGAAACACGTCATTGCCTGCCACCTCACCCCATTCAGCTCCCCCTAACTCCACCCTATCCAAGCCCCTTAAGACAGAGCTTGCCAGGGAGTCCAGTCAAATGACCGGAAGAAATTCTTAGAGCAAACTCATCCTGCAAGAACTGGCCACTGGCGGGCGTGGTGGCCGTTCATGGACACCCAACCATACAAAAAGAAGAACTTTATCCCCTTCCTGTCATTCTGAGCTACCGAGAACCCCGGAGTCCTATCTCCATTATGACACAGGAAGCTGAGTACCTCCTACACTATCTGGACCTTGAATCTTGAATTTATAAAGACTCTAAAAGCTCTAGAAGCAAAGACTTCATGGACAGAATCCCTTGAAACCAGACAGAGTAAGTGGCACTTGTCTTTTCTGTCTTGTCAGCTTCTATGGCGGGCCACCTTGTTTGAATACATGCATGCAGCTGGGCAGGACTGTGGTTCTTCTCATTACTGGTGATTACGGGTTTACCTGTCTATCTTCTCAAAGGTGAGGGATTCTTCAAGGGCCAGGCAGATGGCTAAGTAGCCTGTTGATGTATCTATAAGGCGATGGAGGAACTGAGTAGCAATACTGAGAACGGGTGGATTTACAAGCTTGGGTGCTCAGATGTAAAATAGGTTTTAATTTTTGCTTAAAAAAAAAAAGAGCTTTCTTAAATGATTGGTGTTAGAGCCTGATTGAGAAAGTCAGCCCAGTTTTAAGGGACAAGGGACACTCTCTGCGGAAAGCTATTCGAGAGCATGTTATTTGCCAAATCTTCCCTATGTAAGTGAAAACTATGCATGGTATAGAAATCGTTGGCAAGGGGAAATATGAATTTAAAAAAAAAAAAAAAGCCTTTGCAGGAGCAAGGATGATTTGATACTGAACTAATTTCCTAAGAAAACTAGAACCAAGGAGCTCAAAATCAGACTGCAGGCTGAGTTTGGAAGAGAGAGAATTTCATCCACCCCAAGGCGGGAAGCGGGCCCGGTGACCTCTTGGGATGTATGCATTCTGTTCTACTAACAAAGAGGCAGCAAGCAGACCCTTGTCCTGAAGATGGAGGGGCATGGGGCTACTTGGAGGTATCTACTTCAACTGCTTCTCCATGAACTCTGGAGGGTCTCAGAGTTTCAGAGTTAGAAACCCCCAGAGCTTTGCATAGCCTGCCACCAGCCTGTGTGCCATACACTGACCCTTTATTTCTTACTCTGATTAGCAAGACAGCTGCTAGGGTATTCAGACCGTAAGGGAGGCATTGATGTGCTCATAGATGTTTCATAATGCGCTCTCTTGAGAAGAGAGCCCTGCTTTCTAGTCTTTGCCAATTTCCATGTGTAAGTGTTCCCACTATGGTTGATTTCAAGCTACCAACGCGCCCATTGCGGAGTTGGGAAGAGATGCACACGATTGGTTCTTGTGAACCGGTATAAGCCAGCTGCTGTGCACCAGCAGGCCTGGGTGTCCTTCCCACCCCAGGCTGCCCTTTCTCTGCTCAGAGACATCACCAGCTCCCAGGCTGGAGGATGCAGGCACTGGGAGGTGCCAGGCTCCAGGGACAGAGCTGACCACTGAGCCGAGTGACTGCAGGGCAACCTTTGGCCACAGAACCACAGCAGTGCTGGCAGGTCGGATGGCAACACGGTCCTCTGATTTCTCCTCCAAGGCCCCGCCCCAGCCTACCTCACTTCAGGAGCAGCGTGCCCCGGAGTTATTTTTGGTGCCCAACAAGTTGGGTAAACGGTGAATGGAGTTGGAAGTCAAGGGTTTGGAGGTGACTTCCTATTCAGATGGCACATTGGCAATGCTGACTGAATGTGCCTTTGCCTTTGCCAAAATTCCCCCCAAAACTGGGCTCACGGGTTCTGTCTTGCACCAGTGGCTCCCCATGCTTCCAAGATGCTTGCTGCTTCCGCTGCACACCTGCCAGCCCACCCCAAGGTGCCGATGGCCCAGCTGAGCTGCCAGCACTGACGGTGGCAGCAGGAATCAGAAATTGCCAAAATGGCTTCATGAGTGACTGCCAGCCTGGGTTTCTCCAAAAAGAGGGCTGGTAAGGGAGCGGTAAGTCCAGAGGTGGAGGAGTGAGCCATAGAGATGGATTTGGCAGGAAGCGACAGTCCCCCAGCCAGGGTTCCCGACATCCCCCTCATCCATCTGCCTTCATTTCCAACGGCCGCTGCAGAAATGTGAATTTCTAAGCGGGAGACATTCACGAAGCAGCGTAAAGGGGCGAGCCCTAGAAACTCCGGATTGAAGGTGGGAAATATGAAACAAGTACCATCTATTTTATTGATGAGCGTTTAGGTCAAAATCAATTCAGACTGGTGGCGACATATTGAAAATTGCAAAGTGTGGTTCACACGGCAGGGACTGTCCTGTCCGTCTTGGTGAAGCCGAATTCGCCAGGAATATTCCAGCTTCCAATCACATTGTGGCTGATGCACCCTGCCCCCAAGGCCCCCCATCAGGTGTCTCCGTAATTTATCTAGAAAGTAAACCCTAGCTCAGTCCTCCATCTCCGGGCTTACCTCCGCTGTCTGCGGGGGTCGGAGGCAAAGAAGCCAAGTGGTTCCAGGAACGGTCATGAGATCGACACACCCCCGGGTTTGAGCTCACTGGGCGTGTGTCCTAACCACTCACAACTGCTGCGTCATCACCTCTGAAATGGGGAACGAGAATGGTGCCTCTCAAGGGTTGTCTAACACCAAGCGCAATGCCAAGGCCGTAGGAGGCACGAGGTGGGTGTGGGTCAGGGACAGCGTGCCGAGGTCTCCCTCTGCCTGGGCTCTCCACCCACCGGACTTGTCTTTCCTCGCCAAAGTAATGGAATTCGTGATTTATGCACGTTCGTTTCTCGCCCGCCACCCCGTTAGACTGCAGTTTTTATGAAGGCAGAGAGTTTCAGGGTCCTCCTTGCTCAGCCTCGGGTCCCAGGGCATGGCCCACAAGTAGGGCACTCAGTAAACAGTTGTCAAGCGGTGGAAGACGTATAACCTCTGCCTTGTCTTTGTCACCCAGAGCCCACCACCTTTAAAACAGGAAAATAAATACAGAAACCATTTTCCTTGACCCACGGGAGAAGCCAGGATGGAAACTTCCACCACAATGAATGACTATAAAGTGACCACAGAATATGACTACGGGGACACAACGCCGTGCCAGAAGACGGAGTTGAGGGCTTTGGGGGCTCAGCTGCTGCCCCCTTTGTACTCCCTGGTATTTGTCATCGGCCTGGTGGGCAACATTCTGGTGGTTCTGGTCCTCATGCAGTACAAGAGACTCAAGAGCATGACCAGCATCTACCTCCTCAACCTGGCCATCTCCGACCTGCTCTTCCTCTTCACGCTGCCCTTCTGGATCGACTACAGTCTGAAGGAGAGCTGGGCATTCGGTAACGGCATGTGCAAGTTTCTCTCGGGCCTTTACTACGTGGGCTTGTACAGCGAGATCTTTTTCATCATCCTGCTGACGATAGACCGGTACCTGGCGATCGTCCACGCCGTGTTTGCCATGCGGGCCCGGACCGTCACCTTTGGGATCATTACCAGCATCATCGTCTGGGTCCTGGCCATTCTGGCCGCCATTCCGGGCTTTTACTTTTCCAAGACCCAGTGGGAGTTCAGCCACCATACCTGCAGTCTTCATTTCCCTCACGAAAGCTTAAAACAGTGGAAGAAGTTCCAGGCTCTGAAACTCAACATCCTGGGGCTGATCTTGCCTCTGGTGGTCATGATCGTCTGCTACACGGGGATTATTAAGATCCTGCTCAGACGGCCCAACGAGAAGAAGGCCAGAGCCGTCCGTCTGATCTTTGTCATCATGATCATCTTCTTTCTCTTCTGGACACCCTACAATCTGACTGTGTTTGCTTTTGCTTTCCAAGACGTCCTTTTGAAAAATGAGTGTGAGCAGAGCAAACAGCTAGACCTGGCCATGCAAGTGACGGAGGTGATCACCTACACGCACTGCTGCGTCAACCCCATCGTCTACGCCTTTGTTGGGGAGAGGTTCCGCCGGTACCTGTGCCAGCTGTTTCACAGGTTCCTGGCCGTACACCTGGCTAAATGGCTCCCCTTCCTCCCCACAGAGAGGCTGGAGAGGACCAGCTCCATGTCTCCCTCCACGGGGGAACACGAGCTCTCTAATGGGTTCTGACTCAGGCTCCTGGATCTGGGTTCTGATTTAGGATCCCACAAGAGCGACCTGCCAGGGACGCTGGCTGGAGAGGAGGAAGCTTGGCTCTTCCGGCCAGACTCGGACCACTGGCAGTGTGGAATGACACCGCCTGGGCCTGAGGGAACTTAAAGGTGGTCTAGACTAAATCACCCCTGGGACTTGAGTCTTCGCCATCAACTTCTCCCTGGAGATGAATGAGTGAACTGGGACGTTCCAGAAGACTGGTACAAAGGGTGCCAGTGAAGGGCCTGGGCCCACATGGGGTTTCATATTTGTGAACATTCACGTTTATAAAAATAGCCACTGAGCACTCCCTGCCCCCGATCCCTGCCTCTAGCCACCAATGAACTTGGACATAACAGTTACCATAGTCGAGTCCACTTCCAGCCTGGAGCCAGTCAGGAGCCAGCAGCTGCCTCCACTCACCTGCCCTGCCCCCATTCCAGGGTTTGGGCTCTTGGAAAACCTGAGGAACGTAGAACTCATGATGTTGAGACCTCATGGGAAATAGGATCGGGAAAATGCTGTCAGCAGTGGAACTTCCCTTAGGGAGGATTTTTCTATTCAACGAAGTCAAACAATTCTGGCGGTGGGCTAGATAGACCGCGTGCATAATACGTTGTACTTCTTGAAACAGCCATAGTGGAGAGAGAGTCATTATGTTCATTACCCTGCCTTTCTTTTGGAATAGTTCCAGAATCTCCCTTCCCCATTAGTTGGATGATACTGCAGTAAATTCTGACAGCTTCGTTGCAGAAATTACTAACAGGCCAAAGGAGACAGAGCTGATTTCCTTCTCTGGTTATCCATCCAAGCCTTCTGGCTTTACGGATCTGAGTTCTGGCTACTGCCTTGGGCCCATTAGCAGAAAAAGTGACCCAGTGTGAAAGTTGAGGGTGTCTGAGGCTGAGAGAGAGGAGATTGTCTACCACGCAGGGTGGGGTGGGGACTCGGTCTCGATGTAGGAGGTTGAGAGGGCCCCGAACTCAAAGAAACTTATTTACCCCAAATGTCTAACATTTCATCTCTCACCAAGGAGCTCCTACTTAATATGCCCTTGTTCCCTTTTTCCTCAGCCTTACATTTTCTTAAAAATCATTTTCCCAATAACAAAAAAAGTTGTTTCTAAAACAGCTTAAGAACACAAAGGGAAAAATTACAGACATCGAAATCATCCATCATGCCGCCACCCCAGGACAACCATTGTACATTTTTGATGTGTTTTCTTTTAGTCTGTTTTTTCTCTCGTGCATAGTTATGATCACAACAAAGATGGACTTCTGCTATTGTTGCTGTTAAGTGGTAGGATGCTTTGATCACTTTTCCGGGTCAATAAATCATTTCGAAGCATTGTTTTTGGTGCCTGCACTGAATTCCACAGCTGGGATGCACTCTAAATGACTCCACCCACTACCCCATCATTGCAAATCCATTCAGTCCAGCCTGGTGACTGAGGACCCGTTCCATTCAGAGCAAGCCCGGGGAAACACAGATGCAGGAGGGAGGTCTGCTCTCTGAAAGCCCTCTGCTCAGTGAGGTGGACGGACACAGGGATGCCAGCAGAGCAAGGAAGGATGGGTGGGGCTGCCGTGGAACCCAAGGTGCCAACGGCCAAGGGGAGGGAGGTATGCATCAGGCAGAAAGCACCTGAGAGGATGGATGTCTCACTTTACAACACAGAGACACCATTGAGCTGGCCCCTCTCTTTTTGGATGCTAGAGTTGTACTCTTCCCTAGCCACCCCGCTCTGCAGGCAGAAACCCGAAATATTTGCGTGTTGTCTTTGTGCAACGAAGCCGGTATCATGAAGGTTCAGAAAACTTTTGTCTGGGGAAGAGGAGGTCACACTGCATGAGGCGTATGCCTCCACGCGGAAAATGTGAACAATAGGCTTTGGAAGTCAAGGTGGACGTCAGCTCTTCACTCATAAACCTGCCAGCCTTCTCTGCAGTGTGGAGAGAAGGAGGCATAACAGAATTAAGAAGTATTTGTCCCCTACTTCGGTAAAAGAAAACCGCATCAAAGAATAAAATCGGACCCGCAACAATATCATAACGAAGGATATATCACAACCTCTTCCAGTTCTATTTTTGAAATAATATTTTTTTTCTTGCTTGCTATAAAGGCAATGCATTTTTATGGTAGGAAAATGGAAACAGATTAAAAACCCAGAGAAGAAAATGGAAGCAATTTTCGTGTCACTAGTCAGATACAGCCTTTCTTAGCATATTAATATTTTAGTGCATGTCCTTCCAGGGTTGTTTCCTAAATGCACACACACACACACACAGCCACCCTGCACACACACACACACGGCCACCCTTCACACGTCTCGTGTAACTTCAGTAAAGGTTGACACGTAGGAAGTACTCAAGTCAATGCTGGTTGGATGGATGATTCTATGAGCCTCCAATTTATGTATCTCTAGAGGGAGGATAAGACTAAAATCTACCCCCATGAGGCTGTTCTGAGGATTAAATAAAATAAAGCAAAGAAAGTGGGGTGATCTTTCCCCAACTCTATCAGATAGAAGATCTGACTCCTGTGTGTACCCCTCCTCCGACACTCAGGATACCTCCAGCCCCTCCCAGCTGCCCTCCCCCAGTGCCCTCCCCTCCCTGCTCCTACAGCGAATGGGTTTATGCCCCGCCTCCTTGTCATTGTTGTTATCATTTCTTTTTTTTTCATTTTATCCTTAAGGAGAGGTTGCCAGCAAAGTACCAAGAACTCCCATGGCCCCTCCCCAGACCCCCGATTGTCAGGATTTTACATTTCCCTTCAATTCATTGTGTTTTTTCCTCCCTCCGTCCCTCTCTTAAAAGACAGACATAAAGAGACCATTTCTTCTACAGAACTATCTGAGAGCAAGTTGCAGATCTAATGCCTCGTCACCCTTTAGCACTTCAGAATCCTTTTATTAGTAACAAGGATTCTCTCCCACGGAAGACAGGAAACCAAAGCTGACACGGTATCACCGTATAATTTACGACCCTCTTTCCAATGTTGCCCCGTTTGCAGATAGTGTCGTTTATAGTCCCAGGCTCAGAACCACTTAGTTGTCATGCCTTTCCAGCTGCCTTCACTGAAGAACAATTCTTCAGGCTTTTCTTGTCTTTTGTGGCCTCAACGCTTTTAATGCTCTGGTACCTGGCAGATTGTTTCTCGTTTGGGGTTTCCTGACGATCAGGTCTAGGTCATGCAACTAGGGGGTTCTCAGTGCATCGTACCAGGAGGCGCACGGTGCAAATCTGCCCCGTGGCTAAAGATACTAAACACCGTCACTTGTTTTAAAAAGTGTCTACCAGGTTTCTCTGCTGGAAAGTATTGTGTACTTATTAATTCGTAAGTGACTGTTATTAGTCGGCATTCTACTGAAAAGTAAAGCTGCTTTCCACATCTATTCATGTATTTATTCATTTATGTATTAATATCACCATGGCCTCCTGGATTTCTTTTTTATTCAATGGGATGGAGTCTAATATTGTCTTTATTTATTGGGATGCACAAATTGTTCCAGATTTATCTCGTGAGAGCCCTTTCGAGATGGATCCAACGTCCTTCTGTTATGCCTTCTCATTTTTTTTTTTTTGAGCATTTCCTTACTTTTTGGCACTTGAGGCTCTGCACAGCGAAAGAAACCATCAACAAAAGGAAAAGGCAACTTATGGAATAGGAGAAAGTATTTTCAAACCACATATCTCAAAAGAGGTTAACATCCAAAATATATAAGAAACTCATACAACTCAATAGCAAAAAAACGAATAACCCAATTTAAAAGGGCAAAAGACCTAACTATACATTTTTCTAAAGAGGAAATACAAATGTCCAACAGATACAAAAAGATGCTCAACATCACTAATCATCACAAAGATATAAACAGATAGGTCATAGAAGATATGTAGTAGCCATTAATATAAAAATATCAATCACAACAGTAATCAAAAAAATGTTAATGAAATAAAGTGCTTCTTTTGCCTGTTAAGATGGTGAAGAGATTTTACTTAATTTCACTAATGAAAGTACCCAGTGCAGATTAAGGATACGGCAAAACGGTCACTGTCATATATTTTGTTATGAAAATATAAATCCATGCAATATTTTGAAAAGCAGTTTGGCAATAGGTATCGATATCATTTAAAAAGTTCATCTGGTAATATTGCTTCTAGAAAGCTATTGTAAAGAAATCTTCGCAGATAATAGCAAAAATGGAATACAGCTGGAAAGTTTAATAACTGGGGAAGGGTTAAGTAAATAATGGTAAATATGATATATGAGACAGACATGAATGATTTTTTAAAGAATTTGTTGGCATGCAAATATGCTTGTATTGTTCATGTTAAATTTAAAAAGAAAAATATAGAACAGAGATTTTCTGGTTCATATTATATAATATATATGCAGAACACAAAGACGGGAAGAGAACAGACCTAAAATTTCTGAGATTACATGTGCATCAGTCAAGTTTCGATCAGAGAAATGACATGAGGTAAGGCTAGGGTTCCCAGACTCGATGCTGGGGCGTCCCCAGGGCCACAATAAATTCACAGGAGTGCCATGGAATATTTCCAGTTTTCAAGGGCTGTCTCTACACTGATACCTGACCTTTCTTGGACACCCCAGGAACTACAAATTTGAGATAGTTCACGGTTTCGATATTAGATTGTAGTACATTCCTTTTAAGGCCGTCGTATCTTTGCAAAGTGGTTTGAGACTAAGCAGTGAGGAACAGGAACCGAGGCCGACAGGGTCCACCGGATGCCAAGATTTGAGCATGGGGCCATGCCCGACAGGTGTATATATCCCATTTGTACTGATTATTTAACAATCAAATCAAATATGATTTTTCTACCAATTTACATTCATTTTCAAACAGCCATAAAAACACTTGAACTGTTTGGCTCTAACCGCTTAATAAGTGGACCAGTTTGGTGCCCCCTTTGGCTTCGGGGAACTGAGGAGCAGTCGGGAGACATAAAGGGCACCGGGAACTGGTAAAGTGGGGCCACCTCTAGAATAGGGATTTGTTTAGGAACCGGATTACATGTAATCGCGGGAGCTGGCAGATGAGTCTGTGCAGACTGTCGCCTGGCGTCTCACGTCGAGTGAGAAGTCTCCACAGGTCAGCCACCCGGCTAGTCAGGAAGGAAAGCTAGGTGCGGACAGTGGCAAGGACAAAATGGCACCTGTCAGGACAAACAGCAACTCACAGGACAATTAGACCTCATGGGGACAAAGTACGCGGAGAGGGACCTGCGGGGGAAGCCGCACCTGGGCATCGTGGCCCAGGACTCAGGAGCTGCAGGGAAGTGACGGGACCTGCAGTCACTGTGGGTTCAGGTGCTGGCCGGCTCTGACAAGGGGAGCCATCACCTGGACAGCAGAGCGTGGACGCCACCACAGGGCCCGGTGCCTGCTTTCGCCTTCAGAGCACAGCATTGTAGCCATCGCTTCACTCTTGCAAATCAAATGTTATGTCTCCTGGCAGATGTTCCATAGGCAAGGGATTCTGGGAAACGTGGGTCCAGGTCACTTGACTGACACTGGACGAAGCCACCGCAGAGTGTGATGTTCTTCTGTACACTCTTTTGGCACTATCCGTTTTTAAAAAATGAGCACATCATAAGAAAAGCTATTTTTTTGTGTGTGAAAAAAGAGAAAGAAATAAAGAAGGAGAAGGAGGAGGGAAGGAAAATGAGAGGAGGAAAGTCGAGGAAAGAGAGAAAAAGAAGAAAGAAAAAGATGAGCAGTAGTTTCTTTAAAAAAAAAAACCCAAAAAACAAACAAAAAAAAACAAGTTGGGATGAGCGTTCCAGGATGAGGGCGTGGTGTGAATAAAGACCGAGAAGCACGACACCTCTGGGAATCACAAACTGCTCAGCGGGCTTTCCATAGTGTGCCAGGAGCCAGGTGTGGAGGGGAGGCCGGGGGCATGGGGGCGATGAGCTGGGAGATGGGCCTGAGCGGAAGGCCACCAAAAAATACCGCGTTTGAGTTTTCCACTCAAGAGGTGACTCATGGAGTGCATTTTGAGCACAGGCTTTATAAGACAGGTGCTTGTCATCCAAGAGACCCTGGGTAAAACCTCCCTGAGCTTCACTTTCATATGAATAGGAAAGCATCATTTAAATAACGGTAGTTATGAAGACGCGGGATAAAGGCCTTGTCAGGTAGCGATTGTTGCTCAGAACCCTCTCGTTTCTACACGACGTATTGTCCACTCTCCCCAGAACCTCTAACTGCTCCCTCTTCCCAGATATGCCAGGCCTCTTTCCACCTCTTGACAATATGGATGAAACTGTGTGGACCGCCACGAAGCTGCAAACGGGGCTTTAATAACTATCTGTGAATAGCACTCCCTCAGAGTGGCCCCCTCATTTTATTTTCACTTCTTACAAAGTTTTCTTGAAAAGGAAGGTTACGTGCAGTGTCTTTGAAACAGTGTCACGCTTCAGTGATTTCTTTGCATCACTTTCATGCCCAAGATACCTTCAGGAAGCTGCCACATTGTGACCACTCAGACTTGACACCTCTAGATGTCTGTCAGGCCAACTATTTCGCGCTGCATCATTTACTTAATTCAGTATTTGGTTCCTGAGAGGGAGGAAAGGAAAAAGTCACCCCATCACTTAAATTTTGACTATGTGTCTGCAAATTGCAGAAGTTCAAACAGCTTTGTACTTCTGCTTTGCCAAAACTAGATTTTTTTTTTTTTTTCACCAGGAAGTATGGTGGGGAGTTGTCCAGAAAGTAAATATAATCGTCATTACCAAACGTGACCACAGAAAGCCTGCAAGATTGTTGCCCACAGCTGCACTCATTGTGAGGGAGAACTAGACACTCCCTGGAGGACCAGCATTCCTGTAGAGCAGTGAATAAAATGGTCAGCCTCTTCCTGTTGTTTCGAACACCTTTTGTATATTGAAGGTAAAAGCGGGGACAAACAAGAAGCAAACAAAAAACAAAAAGCCCCGGATTAGTCCAATAGATGTGCTGTGGCCAGCTTGTAGCAGTTCAGCTCCTCACTCTCGAGCGATCTTGTATGTGACCTTGTATGTGATCTTGCGTGATCTCGCGTGATCTCCTCCCAACTCCACAGTAAGGCATAGGACATCGGCACCTTGAACTTGAGCACGATTGGATTACTTATACCAGGGAAATTGGCAATGCTACAAATCAGAGCTGGGTGTTTTTGTTGCGTTTTGTTTTTTGTTCGTTTGTGAGACAGTCGTTAAACACACACCAGGACCCCCGCTGTTTGTAGTATGTTTAAAATGAAATATTAAGCTCTTATCAACACTAACCTTATAGAAAAACGTTTCATGATAAAACAGTATGTGTATGCAAAAGATGAATTTAGACCCCTGCCTCACCCCACACACAAGGATTAGCTCTACATGCATCAGACTTAGATGTAAGAGCTAAAACAATTATACTTAAAACAAACAAACAAAAAAAACGCCGAAGAAAACCTTCAGACTTTGAGTTATGCAAAGATTTGCCGGAGGCAGTACCAAATACCATAAATACCATTTATGGTTCATAAATTTAAAAAATGATAAAATAGACCCCATCAAAATTCAAAACCTTTGCATTTCCAAAGACATCATGAAGAAAATGAAAAGGCAGGAAATAGACTGGGAGAAAATATTTGCAAAATGCATATCTGATAAAACACCTGTGTCTAAAATTCACAAAGAACTCATATAACTCAATATTAAGAAAGCAAACAACCCAATAAAAAATAGGCAAAAGATATGACAGATATTCCGCCAAAGAAGATTATGAATATAAAGTATGAAAAGATGCTCAACATCTAATTAAAACCACACATATGCACACTTATAAACAACTTTATTGCAGTCTATTTTACATATTATAAAATTCACTCATTTCAAGTGTACAGTCCAATGGCGTGTGTATATATCTTCTCACTGAAGAAAGTTTAAAACCTAGAGAATGGAATCGACACAAAAAATGAAAGGATCCTCTTTTTTTTTTGGTACTTATTGTTTTAATTCTTTGTAACGATTATACTGTAGATATAACTGATATAGTGTGGTTTTTACTTACCAGTTTATCTAGAATATTTTTCAAACACCTCCTGATAACCCCAGTTTGCAGCAAAACAAGGAGTGGTCTCAACCTTGGCTGCACATATGAATCACCTTGGAGAGAGTGTGTAAAGCATGGCTGTCCAGGCTCTGTCCGAGCCAACTAGGCATCTCTGAGGAGCAGGAGCCTGGGCATCTGTATTTTTATGAATTATGACTTCTGGTTACGGCCACGACGGAGTAGCCTCATCCCTCCCTGGTCCCTCCTCTTACAACTAAAACCCCCGGAAATAACACAACAATGCGTAGGAGAACTGTGCAAGGTCGGGGGAGAGGTAGACTGTCTAAGAACCTGGGGACTCGAGGAATGACATGGCAGTAATTCTGAGTGTCCTGATTACCTCTCGTGTATCCTGGACTCCGTGCTACAGAATCCTTCAACCCAGAACGGCCAATAGGCACAGATTTAAACAAAAACCAAAAACAACAAAAAAACTTCAAGACAAGACATTCGCCCTAGCCAAAAGCTCGAGAAATGGGTGGCCTAACTACAGACAGCCTTTGCGACAATACTTACCAAACACCAAAAAGAAAATTCCAGCCCCTCCCACCACCCCCGCCATCATTTCAGTGTGGCGAAGGAAGGAGCTGCCTTCTACCCCACCCATCCCTAAACCCAGGGGAGCCAGCAGCATTCCTTCGAGTCTCCTGCCCAAATGGTGACAGTGTCCACTGGGCCCACTGAGATGCTAATCGTTTATCCCTGACCTGGGAGACTCTGATTTGTTTCCCCTGCTGGGTGGTGTTGGAGGGACTGGGCAGGTCCTGATCTGCCACACCCTGCTCAGTGGGAGCAGGCAGTGCCCTAACCCTCTGCCAGCGTGGAGGTGGGAGGGCTGGCAGGGTCCAGCAGAGAGCTGAGCCCCTACCCTTACACAGCACAAGTCATGTAGGTCAGGGCTAGTAAGTGCCCCGGTTATCACCCAGGTCTGGTGTGAGTGGGGCCCAGTGGGGAGGGCGACCTCCTCAACCAGTAAAGAGGCTGAACAAGATGGCATGGAGGAGAGCTAGTAAGCAGTCTGGTCCTCCCACCACTTGATATCAGTGGGGTCCCGGTGCAGAACTAAGCTTCCACCCCATCGGCATCAGTGCGACTGAATGAAACACTGCCAGGTGGGGTTAACTTTCCCTCTCCTCTACCAGTGTCAGGGAGACCCAGCAAGCAGCAGAGCGTACGTGACTGCTCAAGGGAGGAAGTGACTACTGGTGTATCGCTTTCACTCAGAAGGTATCAGGAAGACCATGGGGAGTTGAACTTTTACCCCACAACTCTGCAAAGAGGCAGTGTGAGTCTGCACTCCGCTTTTGCCAGCGTGGTTTTGGCAGGGCCGAACATGAAGTGAACATAAGCACGCACCTTCCCCTCGCATTATACTTCAACAGAGAGACTACCCGCTAAAAAGGAGGAGGAGGAGGAAGAGGAGGAGAAGAAGAAGATTAAATAGAATGTAGTCATAAAATAATATCCAAAATGTCCAGGATACAATAAAAAAAATCATTTGCCATAGCAAGAAACAGGAAAATCACAACTTTAATGGGAAAAGGCACTCAGTATACACCAACACTGAGATCAATAAGGTGTTGGAATTATCTGACAAAGATTTTAAAGTAGCCATCATTAACATGCTTCAAAAAGAAATTATTAATTCTCTCGAAATATGTTTTTAAATCTCATAAAATAAAAAGAAGTTATTTTTCAAAAGAACCGAATAGAAATTACAGAACTGAAAAATACAATAACCGAAAGATAAAATTTGCTGATTGGGCTCAACGGTAGAGTAGAGGTGACAGAGGATAGACTTAGACTGATAATTTGAGCAGACCAGTAATAAGTAAGGGGACAGAAGAGTAATCAAAACCTTCCCAGCGAAGAAAAGTCCAGGACCAAATGCTTTCCCTGGGGAATTATACCAAAGGTTAAAAGAAGAATTAACACCGATCCTTCTCAAACTCTTCCAAAAAGCTGAGGAGGAAGAAACGCTTCCAAACTCATTTTATGAGGTGGGCATTTCCCTCATACCAATGCCAGATAAGTACAAGAAGAAAACTGCAGGCCAATACCTCTGATGAATATAGATGCAAAAATTCGCAATAAAATACTAGCAAACAGCACATTAAAAATATCATAGACCATGATCAAGTGAGATTTATTCCTGAGATATAAGAATGGCTCAATATATGCAAATCCATTAATGTGATACACTACTTTAATAGAATGGAACATAAAAATCATATGATCATCTCAATAGTTGACCATATAAAGCAACTGACAAAATTTAACATTCTTTAATGATAAAAAAAAAAACTCCCAACATAGTGAGTATAAAAGGAATATACCTCAATATAATAAATGCCATACATATGACAGGCCCACAGCTAACACCGTACTCAATGGTGAACTAAAAGGCTTCTGCACAGCAAATATAGAACTATCATATGATCTAGTAATCACACTTCTGAGTATATATCTAAAAACAATGAAGTCATTATCTTAGAGATATTTGTACCCCATGTTTATCGTAGTATTACTCACAATAGCCAAGACATGGAAACCCCTAAGTGTCTTTTGATGCATAAATGAATAAAGAAAATGTGATAGATAGATGGTATAGATTATAGACATAGATAGATATAGATATAGATATAGATATAGATATAGATATAGATATAGATATAGATATAGATATAGATATAGATAGACATAGATATGGAGATAGAGAGATAGATAGAATGGTTGCCAGGAGGCTGGAGCTGGGGGAAATAGGAAGATGTTGGTCAAAGGTATAAATTTCTGGCATAAGATGAATAAGTCCTAGGGATTGAATGTACAGCATGATAACTATGATTATAATAACGATACTGTGTTATATACATGAAAGTTGTTAATAGATATTAAGCATTATCATCACACACACAAAATGGTAATTATGTGAGGTGATGGAAGGGTTAACTAAACTTATTGTGGTAATCATTTCACAATGTATATACACATCAAATCATCACACTATATACCTTAAGCTTAACATTACGTGTCAATAATCTCAATAAAGCTGGTGGGGGGAGGCAGAGATGAGATGGTAAAGCATAAAATAAATGGAAAAGACCTCTGATAAAGATGCTGTGGTAGGCTGACTAATGGCCCCCACAAAGATATTCCTAATCCCGAAGCCTGTTAATTTATATAGCCAAAGGGACTTGACATATGTGATTAAATTAAGGGTCTTGAAACAGATTATCCTGGCAAGCCCTAAATGCAGTCTCAAGTATATAAGAGGAAGGTAAAGGGAGGATTGACTACCGAAGAAGGAAAGGCAATGTACAACAAAAGCAGAGATTGGAGTGATGGAGTCATAAGGCAAGGAATACATCAACCAAGGGATGTCGAAAGAGACAAAGAGCAGATTTTCTTTTAAGGCAGGGACGTGATTTGTTTGTGTATTTATTTATTTTTTATTTATTATGGTGCCATTGGTTAATGAAATCCAGGATATTTCAAGTGTACGATTCAACAGTAAGTCAACAATATATATATTGTGTATATACAATATATATATACACAATATATATATACAATATATATATTGTGTATATATATATATAGTATATATATATTGTATATATATATATTGTATATACACAATATATATATTGTGTAAATCCAGGATATTTCAAGTGTACGATTCAACAGTAAGTCAACAATATATATATTGTGTATATATATATTGTATATATATGTATATATATATACAATATATACAATATATATATATATTGTGTTGTGTGTTCATCACCCATAGTTAGATTTCTTTCTGTCACCACATATGTGATCGCTTTTACTCCCATCTACCTCCTCCCTCCCCCCTTCCCTCTGGTAACCACTAGTCTATTGTCCATGTCCATGAGTCTCTATTTGTTTGTCCTGTTTGTTTGTTGCTTTTAGGTTTATATCCCACATATAAGTGATATCATGTGGTTTTCAACTTTTTCCATCTGGCTTCTTTCACTCAGCATGATTATCTCAAGGTCCATCCACATTTTTGCAAATGGCAGTATTTCATCTCTCCTTATGGCTGAGTAATAGTCCATTGTGTATATGTACCACAGCTTCTTAATCCAATCATCTATTGTAGGACACTTCGGTTGCTTCCATGTCCTGGTCACTGTGAATAATGCTGTTATGAACATCAGTGTGCTTATATCTTTCCAGATATATGTTTTCAATACCCAGTA
>NW_024349803.1:18222754-18480999 GCF_902729225.1 Pteropus medius | reverse complement strand
CTACTGAAAAGTAAAGCTGCTTTCCACATCTATTCATGTATTTATTCATTTATGTATTAATATCACCATGGCCTCCTGGATTTCTTTTTTATTCAATGGGATGGAGTCTAATATTGTCTTTATTTATTGGGATGCACAAATTGTTCCAGATTTATCTCGTGAGAGCCCTTTCGAGATGGATCCAACGTCCTTCTGTTATGCCTTCTCATTTTTTTTTTTTTGAGCATTTCCTTACTTTTTGGCACTTGAGGCTCTGCACAGCGAAAGAAACCATCAACAAAAGGAAAAGGCAACTTATGGAATAGGAGAAAGTATTTTCAAACCACATATCTCAAAAGAGGTTAACATCCAAAATATATAAGAAACTCATACAACTCAATAGCAAAAAAACGAATAACCCAATTTAAAAGGGCAAAAGACCTAACTAGACATTTTTCTAAAGAGGAAATACAAATGTCCAACAGATACAAAAAGATGCTCAACATCACTAATCATCACAAAGATATAAACAGATAGGTCATAGAAGAAATGTAGTAGCCATTAATATAAAAATATCAATCACAACAGTAATCAAAAAAATGTTAATGAAATAAAGTACTTCTTTTGCCTGTTAAGATGGTGAAGAGATTTTACTTAATTTCACTAATGAAAGTACCCAGTACAGATTAAGGATATGGCAAAACGGTCACTGTCATATATTTTGTTATGAAAATATAAATCCATGCAATATTTTGAAAAGCAGTTTGGCAATAGGTATCGATATCATTTAAAAAGTTCATCTGGTAATATTGCTTCTAGAAAGCTATTTTAAAGAAATCTTCGCAGATAATAGCAAAAATGGAATACAGCTGGAAAGTTTAATAACTGGGGAAGGGTTAAGTAAATAATGGTAACTATGATATATGAGACAGACATGAATGATTTTTTAAAGAATTTGTTGGCATGCAAATATGCTTGTATTGTTCATGTTAAATTTAAAAAGAAAAATATAGAACAGAGATTTTCTGTTTCATATTATATAATATATATGCAGAACACAAAGACGGGAAGAGAACAGACCTAAAATTTCTGAGATTACATGTGCATCAGTCAAGTTTCGATCAGAGAAATGACATGAGGTAAGGCTAGGGTTCCCAGACTCGATGCTGGGGCGTCCCCAGGACCACAATAAATTCACAGGAGTGCCATGGAATATTTCCAGTTTTCAAGGGCTGTCTCTACACTGATACCTGACCTTTCTTGGACACCCCAGGAACTACAAATTTGAGATAGTTCACGGTTTCGATATTAGATTGTAGTACATTCCTTTTAAGGCCGTCGTATCTTTGCAAAGTGGTTTGAGACTAAGCAGTGAGGAACAGGAACCGAGGCCGACAGGGTTCACCGGATGCCAAGATTTGAGCATGAGGCCATGCCCGACAGGTGTATATATCCCATTTGTACTGATTATTTAACAATCAAATCAAATACCAATTTACATTCATTTTCAAACAGCCATAAAAACACTTGAACTGTTTGGCTCTAACCGCTTAATAAGTGGACCAGTTTGGTGCCCCCTTTGGCTTCGGGGAACTGAGGAGCAGTCAGGAGACATAAAGGACCCCGGGAACTGGTAAAGTGGGGCCACCTCTAGAATAGGGATTTGTTTAGGAACCGGATTACATGTAATCGCGGGAGCTGGCGGATGAGTCTGTGCAGACTGTCGCCTGGCGTCTCACGTCGAGTGAGAAGTCTCCACAGGTCAGCCACCCGGCTAGTCAGGAAGGAAAGCTAGGTGCGGACAGTGGCAAGGACAAAATGGCACCTGTCAGGACAAACAGCAACTCACAGGACAATTAGACCTCATGGGGACAAAGTACGCGGAGAGGGACCTGCGGGAGAAGCCGCACCTGGGCATTGTGGCCCAGGACTCAGGAGCTGCAGGGAAGTGATGGGACCTGCAGTCACTGTGGGTTCAGGTGCTGGCCGGCTCTGACAAGGAAAGCTATTTTTTTGTGTGTGAAAAAAGAGAACGAAATAAAGAAGGAGAAGGAGGAGGGAAGGAAAGTGAGAGGAGGAGAGTCGAGGAAAGAGAGAAAAAGAAGAAAGAAAAAGATGAGCAGTAGTTTCTTTAAAAAAAACAAAAAAACAAAAAACAAGTTGGGATGAGCGTTCCAGGATGAGGGCGTGGTGTGAATGAAGACCGAGAAGCACGACACCTCTGGGAACCACAAACTGCTCAGCGGGCTTTCCATAGTGTGCCAGGAGCCAGGTGTGGAGGGGAGGCCGGGGGCGTGGGGGCGATGAGCTGGGAGATGGGCCAGCGCGGAAGGCCACCAAAAAATACCGCGTTTGAGTTTTCCACTCAAGAGGTGACTCATGGAGTGCATTTTGAGCACAGGCTTTATAAGACAGGTGCTTGTCATCCAAGAGACCCTGGGTAAAACCTCCCTGAGCTTCACTTTCATATGAATAGGAAAGCATCATTTAAATAACGGTAGTTATGAAGACGCGGGATAAAGGCCTTGTCAGGTAGCGATTGTTGCTCAGAACCCTCTCGTTTCTACACGACGTATTGTCCACTCTCCCCAGAACCTCTAACTGCTCCCTCTTCCCAGATATGCCAGGCCTCTTTCCACCTCTTGACAATATGGATGAAACTGTGTGGACCGCCACGAAGCTGCAAACAGGGCTTTAATAACTATCTGTGAATAGCACTCCCTCAGAGTGGCCCCCTCATTTTATTTTCACTTCTTACAAAGTTTTCTTGAAAAGGAAGGTTACGTGCAGTTTCTTTGAAACAGTGTCACGCTTCAGTGATTTCTTTGCATCACTTTCATGCCCAAGATACCTTCAGGAAGCTGCCACATTGTGACCACTCAGACTTGACACCTCTAGATGTCTGTCAGGCCAACTATTTCGCGCTGCATCATTTACTTAATTCAGTATTTGGTTCCTGAGAGGGAGGAAAGGAAAAAGTCACCCCATAACTTAAATTTTGACTATGTGTCTGCAAATTGCAGAAGTTCAAACAGCTTTGTACTTCTGCTTTGCCAAAACTAGATTTTTTTTATTTTTTTTTATTTTCACCAGGAAGTATGGTGGGGAGTTGTCCAGAAAGTAAATATAATCGTCATTACCAAACGTGACCACAGAAAGCCTGCAAGATTGTTGCCCACAGCTGCACTCATTGTGAGGGAGAACTAGACACTCCCTGGAGGACCAGCATTCCTGTAGAGCAGTGAATAAAATGGTCAGCCTCTTCCTGTTGTTTCGAACACCTTTTGTATATTGAAGGTAAAAGCGGGGACAAACAAGAAGCAAACAAAAAACAAAAAGCCCCGGATTAGTCCAATAGATGTGCTGTGGCCAGCTTGTAGCAGTTCAGCTCCTCACTCTCGAGCGATCTTGTATGTGACCTTGTATGTGATCTTGCGTGATCTCGCGTGATCTCCTCCCAACTCCACAGTAAGGCATAGGACATCGGCACCTTGAACTTGAGCACGATTGGATTACTTATACCAGGGAAATTGGCAATGCTACAAATCAGAGCTGGGTGTTTTTGGTGCGTTTTGTTTTTTGTTCGTTTGTGAGACAGTCGTTAAACACACACCAGGACCCCCGCTGTTTGTAGTATGTTTAAAATGAAATATTAAGCTCTTATCAACACTAACCTTATAGAAAAACGTTTCATGATAAAACAGTATGTGTATGCAAAAGATGAATTTAGACCCCTGCCTCACCCCACACACAAGGATTAGCTCTACATGCATCAGACTTAGATGTAAGAGCTAAAACAATTATACTTAAAACAAACAAACAAAAAAAACGCCGAAGAAAACCTTCAGACTTTGAGTTATGCAAAGATTTGCCGGAGGCAGTACCAAATACCATAAATACCATTTATGGTTCATAAATTTAAAAAATGATAAAATAGACCCCATCAAAATTCAAAACCTTTGCATTTCCAAAGACATCATGAAGAAAATGAAAAGGCAGGAAATAGACTGGGAGAAAATATTTGCAAAATGCATATCTGATAAAACACCTGTGTCTAAAATTCACAAAGAACTCATATAACTCAATATTAAGAAAGCAAACAACCCAATAAAAAATAGGCAAAAGATATGACAGATATTCCGCCAAAGAAGATTATGAATATAAAGTATGAAAAGATGCTCAACATCTAATTAAAACCACACATATGCACACTTATAAACAACTTTATTGAAGTCTATTTTACATATTATAAAATTCACTCATTTCAAGTGTACAGTCCAATGGCGTGTGTATATATCTTCTCACTGAAGAAAGTTTAAAACATAGAGAATGGAATCGACACAAAGAATGAAAGGATCCTCTTTTTTTTTTGGTACTTATTGTTTTAATTCTTTGTAATGATTATACTGTAGATATAACTGATATAGTGTGGTTTTTACTTACCAGTTTATCTAGAATATTTTTCAAACACCTCCCGATAACCCCAGTTTGCAGCAAAACAAGGAGTGGTCTCAACCTTGGCTGCACATATGAATCACCTCGGAGAGAGTGTGTAAAGCATGGCTGTCCAGGCTCTGTCCGAGCCAACTAGGCATCTCTGAGGAGCAGGAGCCTGGGCATCTGTATTTTTATGAATTATGACTTCTGGTTACGGCCACGACGGAGTAGCCTCATCCCTCCCTGGTCCCTCCTCTTACAACTAAAACCCCCGGAAATAACACAACAATGCATAGGAGAACTGTGCAAGGTCGGGGGAGAGGTAGACTGTCTAAGAACCTGGGGACTCGAGGAATGACATGGCAGTAATTCTGAGTGTCCTGATTACCTCTCGTGTATCCTGGACACCGTGCTACAGAATCCTTCAACCCAGAACGGCCAATAGGCACAGATTTAAACAAAAACCAAAAACAACAAAAAAACTTCAAGACAAGACATTCTCCCTAGCCAAAAGCTTGAGAAAAGGGTGGCCTAACTACAGACAGCCTTTGCGACAATACTTACCAAACACCAAAAAGAAAATTCCAGCCCCTCCCACCACCCCCGCCATCATTTCAGTGTGGCGAAGGAAGGAGCTGCCTTCTACCCCACCCATCCCTAAACCCAGGGGAGCCAGCAGCGTTCCTTCGAGTCCCCTGCCCAAATGGTGACAGTGTCCACTGGGCCCACTGAGATGCTAATCGTTTATCCCTGACCTGGGAGACTCTGATTTGTTTCCCCTGCTGGGTGGTGTTGGAGGGACTGGGCAGGTCCTGATCTGCCACACCCTGCTCAGTGGGAGCAGGCAGTGCCCTAACCCTCTGCCAGCGTGGAGGTGGGAGGGCTGGCAGGGTCCAGCAGAGAGCTGAGCCCCTACCCTTACACAGCACAAGTCATGTAGGTCAGGGCTAGTAAGTGCCCCGGTTATCACCCAGGCCTGGTGTGAGTGGGGCCCAGTGGGGAGGGCGACCTCCTCAACCAGTAAAGAGGCTGAACAAGATGGCATGGAGGAGAGCTAGTAAGCAGTCTGGTCCTCCCACCACTTGATATCAGTGGGGTCCCGGTGCAGAACTAAGCTTCCACCCCATCGGCATCAGTGCGACTGAATGAAACACTGCCAGGTGGGGTTAACTTTCCCTCTCCTCTACCAGTGTCAGGGAGACCCAGCAAGCAGCAGAGCTTACGTGACTGCTCAAGGGAGGAAGTGACTACTGGTGTTATCGCTTTCACTCAGAAGGTATCAGGAAGACCATGGGGAGTTGAACTTTTACCCCACAACTCTGCAAAGAGGCAGTGTGAGTCTGCACTCCGCTTTTGCCAGCGTGGTTTTGGCAGGGCCGAACATGAAGTGAACATAAGCACCCACCTTCCCCTCGCATTATACTTCAACAGAGAGACTACCCGCTAAAAAGGAGGAGGAGGAGGAAGAGGAGGAGAAGAAGAAGATTAAATAGAATGTAGTCATAAAATAATATCCAAAATGTCCAGGATACAATAAAAAAAATCATTTGCCATAGCAAGAAACAGGAAAATCACAACTTTAATGGGAAAAGGCACTCAGTATACACCAACACTGAGATCAATAAGGTGTTGGAATTATCTGACAAAGATTTTAAAGTAGCCATCATTAACATGCTTCAACAAGAAATTATTCTCTCGAAATATGTTTTTAAATCTCATAAAATAAAAAGAAGTTATTTTTCAAAAGAACCAAATAGAAATTACAGAACTGAAAAATACAATAACCGAAATATAAAATTTGCTGATTGGGCTCAACGGTAGAGTAGAGGTGACAGAGGATAGACTTAGACTGATAATTTGAGCAGACCAGTAATAAGTAAGGGGACAGAAGAGTAATCAAAACCTTCCCAGCGAAGAAAAGTCCAGGACCAAATGCTTTCCCTGGGGAATTATACCAAAGGTTAAAAGAAGAATTAACACCGATCCTTCTCAAACTCTTCCAAAAAGCTGAGGAGGAAGAAACGCTTCCAAACTCATTTTATGAGGTGGGCATTTCCCTCATACCAATGCCAGATAAGTACAAGAAGAAAACTGCAGGCCAATACCTCTGATGAATATAGATGCAAAAATTCTCAATAAAATACTAGCAAACAGCACATTAAAAATATCATAGACCATGATCAAGTGAGATTTATTCCTGAGATATAAGAATGGCTCAATATATGCAAATCCATTAATGTGATACGCTACTTTAATAGAATGGAACATAAAAATCATATGATATCTCAATAGTTGACCATATAAAGCAACTGACAAAATTTAACATTCTTTTATGATAAAAAAAAAAAACTCCCAACATAGTGAGTATAAAAGGAATGTACCTCAATATAATAAATGCCATACATATGACAGGCCCACAGCTAACACCGTACTCAATGGTGAACTAAAAGGCTTCTGCACAGCAAATATAGAACTATCATATGATCTAGTAATCACACTTCTGAGTATATATCTAAAAACAATGAAGTCATTATCTTAGAGATATTTGTACCCCATGTTTATCGTAGTATTACTCACAATAGCCAAGACATGGAAACCCCTAAGTGTCTTTTGATGCATAAATGAATAAAGAAAATGTGATAGATAGATGGTATAGATTATAGACATAGATAGATATAGATATAGATATAGATATAGATATAGATATAGATATAGATATAGATATAGATAGACATAGATATGGAGATAGAGAGATAGATAGAATGGTTGCCAGGAGGCTGGAGCTGGGGGAAATAGGAAGATGTTGGTCAAAGGTATAAATTTCTGGCATAAGATGAATAAGTCCTAGGGATTGAATGTACAGCATGATAACTATGATTATAATAACGATACTGTGTTATATACATGAAAGTTGTTAATAGATATTAAGCATTATCATCACACACACAAAATGGTAATTATGTGAGGTGATGGAAGGGTTAACTAAACTTATTGTGGTAATCATTTCACAATGTATATACACATCAAATCATCACACTATATACCTTAAGCTTAACATTACGTGTCAATAATCTCAATAAAGCTGGTGGGGGGAGGCAGAGATGAGATGGTAAAGCATAAAATAAATGGAAAAGACCTCTGATAAAGATGCTGTGGTAGGCTGACTAATGGCCCCCACAAAGATATTCCTAATCCCGAAGCCTGTTAATTTATATAGCCAAAGGGACTTGACATATGTGATTAAATTAAGGGTCTTGAAACAGATTATCCTGGCAAGCCCTAAATGCAGTCTCAAGTATATAAGAGGAAGGTAAAGGGAGGATTGACTACCGAAGAAGGAAAGGCAATGTACAACAAAAGCAGAGATTGGAGTGATGGAGTCATAAGGCAAGGAATACATCAACCAAGGGATGTCGAAAGAGACAAAGAGCAGATTTTCTTTTAAGGCAGGGACGTGATTTGTTTGTGTATTTATTTATTTTTTATTTATTATGGTGCCATTGGTTAATGAAATCCAGGATATTTCAAGTGTACGATTCAACAGTAAGTCAACAATATATATATTGTGTATATACAATATATATATACACAATATATATATACAATATATATATTGTGTATATATATATATAGTATATATATATTGTATATATATATATTGTATATACACAATATATATATTGTGTAAATCCAGGATATTTCAAGTGTACGATTCAACAGTAAGTCAACAATATATATATTGTGTATATATATATTGTATATATATGTATATATATATACAATATATACAATATATATATATATTGTGTTGTGTGTTCATCACCCATAGTTAGATTTCTTTCTGTCACCACATATGTGATCGCTTTTACTCCCATCTACCTCCTCCCTCCCCCCTTCCCTCTGGTAACCACTAGTCTATTGTCCATGTCCATGAGTCTCTATTTGTTTGTCCTGTTTGTTTGTTGCTTTTAGGTTTATATCCCACATATAAGTGATATCATGTGGTTTTCAACTTTTTCCATCTGGCTTCTTTCACTCAGCATGATTATCTCAAGGTCCATCCACATTTTTGCAAATGGCAGTATTTCATCTCTCCTTATGGCTGAGTAATAGTCCATTGTGTATATGTACCACAGCTTCTTAATCCAATCATCTATTGTAGGACACTTCGGTTGCTTCCATGTCCTGGTCACCATGAATAATGCTGTTATGAACATCAGTGTGCTTATATCTTTCCAGATATATGTTTTCAATACCCAGTAAAGAGATTGCCGAATCATATGGTAGATCAGTTCTTAGTTTTTGAACCTCCATACTGTTTTCCATAGAGGCTGTACCAATTAGCAGTCCCACCGGCAGTGTATGAGAGTTTCTTTTCCTCTGCATCCTCTCCAACACTTGTTATTACTTAGACTGTTGATCGTAGCCATTCTGACAGGTGTGAGATAAAGTCTCATGGTGGTTTTGATTTGCGTTTCCTTAATAGCTAGTGATACTGAGCGCCCTTTCATATGTTTGTTGGCCATTTGTACGAAGTGTGTGTTCAGGTCCTCTGCCCGTTTTTTAATTAGATTGTTTGTTTTTGTTGTTGTTGTTGCTATTGAGTTGTATGAGTTCATCGTATATTTTGGATATTAGGCCCTTATCGGAGGCGTTGCTTGCAAATATATCATCCCATTGGGATGGTTGTCTCTTTGCCTTGTTGACGATTTCTTTTCCCCTGGAGGCTCCAGGAGAAACCAGACCTGCCAACACCTTGACATTAGCCTTCTGGCTTCCGCAACTGCAAAAAATAAATTTATGTTTTTCTAAGCCACTAAATTTGTGCTAGTTTAATACAGCAGCAATAGGGAACTAATAATACAAGACACCATGGTCACAAGTGCCATTGTTCCTGGAGCTGGTAATCCAATCACCATCTATCACTTTACTCCTTTCCCGTCCAGACGCTTGATCCCAAGATGTCTTCATGGCATCTATTATTTTAATATTTGAAAATTTATTTCAATGATTTCTTAACAACTATTGATAGATGTTGCAAGACTAGGGTCAAAAGTCACTTATGAGTTTCATTTCCAAATGTGACCCTTTTGGAGGTTGAAAGACTCTTCGGAAGGTCATTTCTGGTGTAGGAATACCCCCTGCAGTAGGGCAACAGAAGGTCATCCAGCCCCTTCTGCATTCTTCTGGCAACGGGGAACCTGCTGTCTTCTATGAATCCACAAAGAGTGTGTGGCCTTGTTCTGGGTCAGCCAGTTTCTAACTAGCCCAAGACCTAAGAATTAGACAATAGATGTTGCAAAAAGAGGATCATCTGAGACCTTATTTCTACCCACCCACATGTAGAGGCGTTGACCAGTTACTTAATATGAAGGGGCGGCTGGATTATGTGTGTGGTAATAGTTGTATATGTAACCCAGGAGTAATTTATCCATAATATTGCTTTGATTCTTCCCAGTGTTGGGGTATGGGGGAAGGGGAGTAGAATCCATTTATTTTCTAAGCCCAGAGGTAATCAGGTCTTTGCAATCAACTTTCTAATAAGTATCATGCGACTGATTCTTATTGACCTTGATGTAAGATAATAAGTCTTTCTACTTATGACCTGGTCACAAGATAGGTTATTTCTCCTGGGCTGCCCTCCATCACATACCTCACCATCTAGTTCTTGTGTGTAAGTAATGCTTTAAGCACACGAGCACGAATTTACTTTCTTCCCTCTCAGATCTCATCTTGAGAGTTTCAGTTCAGTGACCCAGTCTGTCAAGACCCACTGGAAACTTCACCTGTGCTATTTTCACCTTGGCATTGCAATCCTAACCTGTGTTCCACTACCCGCCCCTCCCACCCGCCCCCGCCCCCATCAAAATTGACAAGCAGTAAATGCTACATGGAACGTTATTCTATAAACTGTGATAAAATAATCTCTGTAAGAGAACTAAAAACTAGACAGGCACTGTCGAGCGATGTTCATTTTCTCTCCCTTGAGAAAGCCAAAGATCAATGCAGTGAAGATCAAAGTAGCACAAAGTTCATTGGGCACCGTGGCTTGGGGGATGTGGGTACAAAGCAGAGGATCCTGGTGTGCACTCACACGTGTGTACAGTGGTGTGTGAAGAGGGCTTCCATAGGTTCGTTAAGAAAGAATGAAAGGAAGGGGTCCTAAGAGGGCACAACTAGCACTTTTGGTTGGAGACCAGGAACAGTGAACACCAAGACTCCTTGAGGTGTCTTGTAACTACTTCCACAATGTTAATTTCGTTCTCTGCTCTGTCTTTCCAGGCCCTGCAGAGTGAAGGAGAGGAGGCGCCTCAGTAGTTCTAAGGCGCTTTGCAGAGAGATCAGCTCAGAGAAGGGGAAGCAGAGGCATGAAAGGCGTGTGGGCAAAACACAAAGCAGTTAAAGGAGGAAGAAGGCGTTTGGATGCCCAGCTCACACCCTTCAGCATCTGGCACAAGGTCAAGGGCTGTTTTCTCCTCCAAAGGGGAGGCAGCAGCATAGAAGAGGAAGCAGAGGTCTCTACACTTTTGATGGTGAGCTGCTGTCAATGGCAGTGTGAGCGAGAACCTCCAACATATGAATATTCTTTATTTATTATGACATATGTCTTCTACTGTGCTAGTATCTTATGTGTGGACTAACATAAAAAAGAAATAAAAGCATTACATGAAAAATAAATAGAAATAGAAATTCTGTTTTCTTCCCACATCCCAGTAGAACGTCTCGTATTGCTCGCCACCACCTGTCCACCCCTCCGGGTGTCTGCCCCACACTCAGCTGGCATAGAGGGCACAGTCATGGGGGGCAGGCAGACTGGCTTCAAACCCTCACTGCAGAGGTAACTGCTCTGCATCTCAGTTCCCCCCCTGTAATAATTGGTGTCCTTTCCCTGCAACAATATCTCAGAGGGTTGCTTTAAGAATTCAAATAAGAATTAACATAATTTTCTGGAATATAAGAGGTGATCAATAAATATTCGTTTCTTCCTTCTACAACCTCTCCTGGATCCCTTGACTTCACTTTGCGACTAATACATACCACCCGATGTGGGCCCACGTGTGTGTGTGAGTGGCTGTGTGTATACTGTGTGCATTTTTTGTGCGTAGGTCTGTATTTGTGTGTATGAGCATGTGTTATATGTACAGCTGTATGTACTTTTCTGTGAGTGCAGGTGAGTGAATGGCTGTCTGTGTGCATGTACGTGTGTGAATACAGATGAGTGTATTTGTGTGTGACTATACATTGGCATGAGCATGTATATGTGATAGTTGTGTGTACTTGTGTCACTTTCTGTGATCGTATATACGTGCAAATGTTATGTGAGTGTATGTGTGCTTGTGTATGAGTGTGCACACATGTGTGTTAGTGTGTGACTATATGTGTGGATCAGTGTGTATGTATATATGCATGTATATTTGCTTGTGTGTGCATGGATAACTTTATGCTGTGTGTACGTGTATGTGTTGGTGTGCGTGAATCTTTGAGTGTGTGTGTGTGTGCGCATGCAGCTAAGCTTGGTGCTTACAGAGACCACATGTTCTTCCCATTTGAGTCCATCGAGGTGTCTGGCAAAGTGCTTGGTACCAGACATGTACTAAACCCATGGCAAGGGGCAGACACAGCAGCCACGCAGGAGGCCTCAGTAGCCCCTCCACCAACAAGCAGAGAGATGGCCCAGGAGGGAGAGGCTCTGGGGCCAGCCCCTGAGAGGCTCAGCATCCAGGCAGCAATAGGGGAGGCAGCCCAAGGGAAGTGCAGGTGGCCGTGTCCAGTGGTCCAGATGTTCTCCTTCCTTCCCATAGATGGATCCTGATGATGCCCACCTTACCTCGCGAGGTGCTTCATGAGGAAGAGAGCTCTGGAAGCCATAGTTCTGTCTGACCCTCACAGTAACCTACGTCGACAGGACAGATATTGTCGCCATCTTTGATTTTAAGAAGGGATCGAAATTAAGGAACGCTGTGACTTGGCTGAGATCCTACGAAGTCGTGGCCTGGGACTGGATCCCTCAGGCTTTGACTCCTGAGCCAGCTCGTTGACATCTCATCTCGTTGCCTAAATTTCCTCTCGTGGAGCCAGGTGCCAGGTCCTGACCCAGGCAGGGGTCTAAACCTGTAAAGGTTTCAGTTTCCGATGAAAATCAGCCACGTCTCACCATCTTCATGGCTTCAGTCCTGATCTAAGTGCCCCCACCTCTCTTCAGAATCACAGCAAATAAAACTTTTGACTGGTCTTCCTGTGCTGCTTCCCTGTAGTCTGCCCTCCACATAACAGCAGCCAGAAGATCCAGAAAAAAAAAAATTAGACCAAATCCCCCCATTCGACTGTGCCCCATCTCACGAAGATAGACAACGAGGTTCTAATTCTCTCCCTGTGAGCTGACGACTCACCACTCAGCCTTCGTGCACCGCCCCAGCTGCACACCAGTGTCCCTGCTCATCCTCGAAAACGCCGAGCGTGTCTCAACCTTGGCAGAGCAATGCCTTCTAAAACATGGCACCAAAAGTTCATCCCACAAAAAAACCTAAGATAGATAAATTGGACTTCGTCAAAATTCAAAATGTTCATGCTTCAAAGGATACCATTAAGAAAATGAAAAGAAACCCAGAGAAAGCAAGGAAATATTTGCAAATCACATGCCTGATAAGAGTCTCATATCTGGAATGTATAAAGAACTCTCACAACTCACAATAAAAGATAACCCAACAGAACGATGAATGAAGGACCTGAATAGGTATGTCTCCAAAGAAGATATGTAAATGAAAAGACACCGAACACCAGCTAACAGGGAAATACAAATCAAAACCACAGTGATGAGATATGATTTCACACCCCCCAGGATGGCTATAATTAAAAAGACCGACAATAACAAGTGTTGGCGAGGACGTGGAAAAACGGAACCCTTGTACCCTGCTGTTGGGCATGTAAAATGGTACAGACCCCTTGGAAAACAGCGTGGCCATTTCTCAAACGTTTAAACGTGACCTAACAATTCCACTCTTGGGTATATACCCAAGATACATGAGAACATATTTCCACATGAATGTTTGTAGCAGCACTCTTCATAATAGTTAGGATGCCGGAGCAACCCAAACGAAATATCCATCAACTGATGAAGGGATAAATAAGAGGTGGTCTATCCACACAATGGAATATCACTTGGCAATAAAAAAAATAAAGTACTGATACATGGCAGAACCTTAAAACCACTGCGCTAAGTGAAAGAAAACCGCTTACTCTGTGATTCTATTTATACTCAATGTCCAGGGTAGGTCAATTTATAGAAACAGAAAGCTGATTAGTGGTTTCCTCGGGCTGAGGTCGGGGGGTGCTGGTGGGAAACGGGGAGTGAGTACAAACGGGCTCAGGACTTCTCTTTGGGATGATGAGAATATTGTAAAATTGATTGTAGTGATGTTGCGTGACTCTATGAATATATTCTGAATATATAACTGTGAAACCACCGAATTTTGCACTTTACATATGGGCGAATTATACGAATGAAATATTAGTAAAGCTGTTGCACTAAAAAGAGAGAGCGAGGAAATGACGGGCACCAGCTGCCAGGAGTTGGGCACGATCGGGAAGGCTTTTGAGAAGGATGATCTCTGAAACGAGGTACTTTGGAAGAACGTGGCAGTGCGTGGGGTGAGGGAAGGACGTGCCAGCTCAGCAGACGCAAAGGCCTGGAAGTGACAGGGAGCTGGGCTCATTTTAGGAACTGAAAGCTGTCCCCGAGCCAGGAGCCACCAGAGCGGGTGGGGTGAGCGAGGAGGGGAAGGAGGCCCCGGCAAGCCCAGCAGGGGCCAGACCACCACAAAGAAGCCTTCTGAGCCACACTGAAGGTTTGGGCCTTACCCAATTAGCAAATGAGTCTTAACGTCAGGGTGACATGACCACAAAGCCTACAATTTTTGTTCTCTGGCCGACCCCGCTCTTGGCTGTCATCCGCTGGTGGTGCTGGGTCTGCTGCCACCTTCCCAGGGGACGCACGCTCCCTGGTTGCTCCAGTCCCCACTGTCCCCATTCTCACCCAGGCTGGTCCCAAGAAAGTGTGACAGGCGAGAAGACAAAAGGGCCAGACACTAGGACAAAAGCAACCTTTTAGAAACAGGCAAAGGAAAGGCTGTGAAAGGAACGGTCAGAGAGGAGGAAAACGAAGAGAGGGTTGTTTTCTGGAAGGTCAGAGAACATGGAGCATTTCAGGAACCCAGTGGCAGTCGTGGTATCCGATGTGGCCTAGTGGCTAGGATGCCAGAGGCTTTTAGAGCCCCCAGCGGGTGTGACAGGTGACTGTGTGGAGGACCGAGCTTTAGTGGAGGGAGGGCAGCCGATGTCAGATGCGAGTAGCTTTAAGTCTCGCTGTGAAGAGGAAGGGAGGGGGAGGGATGGGGCAGCAGCCGGATGATAAAGGGAAAGATTTTCTCACATGGAGAAGGCTTGAGCTACAGAGCCGGAGAGACGGAAGACGGGGTGCAAAGCCGATGGAGCCCGGTCTTTGCAGAGGGGGTGGGCAGTGAGAACGAGGCCAGGAGGGACACAGTGCAGGTGGCGTGGGAGGATCGCTAGCAAGAAGTTTTGTCCTGATGGCCTCTTTCTTCTTGGTGAAATCAGTGATGGGGTCACTTGCTGATAGTGGGGACAGAGGGACCGTCAGAGAATTCTAGAGTGAGAAAGTTTGAAACACATGTGGTACAGAACAGGGAAAGTCACAAGTGTTGCTGGGTGGTTCTGAGAAGCCCACGAAGCCTGGGGGCCAGGTCGATGAGGAGCCCTTCCCTTTGGCTGCACGATGTCCCCTGAGCAGCCCAGGGAGCCTGTGAGTCAGGAAGGCATGACCATCTTCCTCTCCCGCCCCTGGGGACACTATTAACTCTGGCTAGAAGTTAGAGTACTGAGCAAACCCGAGCATTTCAACCCACACGCTCCAGCTGGGGTTTTCAGCGTTGCGGGCGATAAGAATTCTTTGAAATGTGCTGTGTTTACAGTTTAAAAGGCGGAAGGAGAGAAAAGCAGAAGGGGCCCCTTTCTTCAAAATCTTGTTCTCAAACCAATGCAAGCGAACGAGAGTTATGATGTAGCATCTGCGAAGTACCTCACGGTCTTAATGATGATCACGCAGATGACGTCACAGCCCGCTTTCTAGTCCACCCCGCAAGGGCGGGGGCGGGGCTGAGGGGGGGTCACACCTGCACAGGTGAAGGGAGCCAGGTTCACATCATTGGCACATGCCACAGCCAGTATAATCAGGCTGTGGAAAAGTCTCACGTTTCCAAAGGTACACGGTAAACGTAAAACCAAAACCAGAATTCCGAACCCATCCCGGGACGCAGGAAAAGACGGTTGATGATGCAGTTGGCACCGAGGCCCGTTTGAGGAACCCCGAGTTCTGAGTCCAGCCCCACCTTTCTCAGCTATGTGGCCATGGGCGACACTTCTTCTTTCAGCCCTGGTATCTCATCTGGAAAGCAGGTGTTGACCACGGCACTGACCACAGCGGGTGCAGAGCCTCGGGGCGGGGGTGGGGTGGGGTTCAGAGCGGTTCTGCACGTGGTGCGCGTGGCACCTGGGAAACCATGACAGCTCACGTTTCTAGTCATGACGGTGGAGAAAGGAAAGGGGCTTTGGGGAGGCCCTGGTCCTTGGTCCAGCTTTAATGCTGCTGTGTGACCAGAGCAGGTCATTTCCCTCCCCGGGCCTCAGTTTCTCCATTTACACCAGGAAGCCGTTGGACCCAGCATCGGTTTCTCCCAGGAAGCTGCCAACAGGGGAGCAGCGATCAGGGCTGTCCTGAGTCCTTGTGGGGTAAATCAACTGGTTCGGGTTCAGCCAGCAGAGCCTTAAACATCTACTACATCAGGGGGTCCTCAGACCAGTAGGTAGCAGGCCTCAGAGCAGGAGGTGAGCAGCGGGCAAGGGAGCGAAGCTTCATCTGTGTTTGCAGCCGCTCCCCAGCGCCAGCATCACCGCCTCAGCTCCGCCTCAGATCATCAGGCATTAGATGCTCATAGGAGCGCCAGTCCCTGGTGCCACAAAGGTTTGGGACCGCTGCCCTGATCCTTCCTGGAGTATGACAGATCTGTAGACCGGAAAGCCCCATGGAGCAGCCTCTCCTTGGGGCTGAGAGAAGAGACAGAGCACGCAGTATGTGTCTGTATTGTGTTCTTGTGACTTCTTTCCAGCCAGGAAAATGTGATTCCGGTAACGCCACGCTTGTTCCCTTTGGATTTTAACCACATTTTGCTGTAAAAACACTATGCTCGTCATGATACAGGGACCTTCCTGCCAAGGAAGGAGAACTTACTCGCCCTCCATGAGGCTGTTTATTTCCACACGTGCTGTTCTAGCAACGCATTTCGTATTATGGAGTCATCGTGCTTTTTTTTTTTTTTTTTTGTCATCTGCTTTTTCACATTTTCTCAGATGCGGATTGTTCTGTCACTCTCCTCCACACAGGACACTCAGGCTAAGGTGCAGCCATGACCTTAGCGTGGCCGGCTTGAGAGACCCCCGCCTGCCCTTATGCCCAGGACGTGTCTCCTGTGCCTGCCACACCAGGCCACGAGGCTCTTCCTCGTGTGTGTTCTTTCTCTCTCTCACTGTTGCCTCTGACCCATCGTGTCCACCCGGTAAATGTCCCTGGTCCCTCAAGGTGGCCTAAACATCGCCTCCTGGTCGCACCGCCCCCGCCCGGACCAGTCCCTCGCTGCTGGCTCCAGATGGCGGTTACCGCCCTGTTTCCGTGGCTGTGCTCTGTGCCTGCCTCCCCTACCGGACTGTGATTTCCTCTGAGTTTCAATGTCCCCAGCACCAAGCACAGCACACGGAGGTGCCCCCCAAAAGTCTGGGAGTGAACAAGGCAGACGTGACGTTCAGTATCGTATCCTCCTTTTATTCCGATTTCACGCCTAAGCCGCACGTACAGGCTCGTGAATACTCCTCTCTTTGGAGAATCGTGGCGTGTGCCTGTGCCGGCCTCCCTCCCTCCTCATTCCCACGCCCTTCACCCCTTAGGATCCTTTCTGGATCCTAAGTCTGGTGTACGAATGACAAAAGTTTGTTTCTGTTTTTATTTTTGTTTTCGTTTTGCCTGAGCAAACTTTAGTCAGGCTCCTGAACCTTCTCCAAGGTTCGTCTGTGCATTTCTTTGTAAAACCCAGTTTGGGCAAGAACCCGGCTAAGTGACTTCAGTAAGAACTTCCACCTGTGATACGGGATCACCCTCGACACCCGACTGGGCTCCTCAGCCCCCACCCTCCCCGTGCAGGGTCTGACCACCCTAGGCAGCCTCCGCAAGGATCCTGTGCCATCGCTCCAGCCAGAACCCTCCCCGCCCCAGACATTGCGTCTTAGTCATTTTCCATCTCCTGACACCCGCCTGCTCCTTGGTTACGCGTCCCCACCTGCTCATGCTGTCCTCACGGCCGAGCCCTGTCTCTCTGCCCCGCTGCAGAATGTCATCCCGGCGGTCCCCATGCCTACCCCGCTAGCCTCCCCCTCGCCCTCCTTGAGTGAAGTCCGCCTTACTGGGCTTTCACAAGAGTCACCGAAAAATTATGTTTTTCTCGAACGAATTTCATTTCTCCTGGTGACTAGCTGTGTAAAAAGTGACTTTCCCCTTCCACCCTTGACCACGAATCCTTTGTCTTCCCCACCCTCCAGCCACCCACACGTTAACCTTGTCACCTCCGGGATCTGCCTTACCGAGAAATCTTGAACATCTCCCTTCGAACCACAACTTCCTATCGTCCCTGTTCTCTTCGAAACTCATCACCATCACGCCCACCTGTTCTCCACCCCACCAAGGCCTCTGGCAGCTTCGGCCGCCATTTTTTTTTTTTTTTTTAATCAGTCCCGCTCTGCTTCGACCTAATTCTTTATCCAACCAGGATACCTGGTCACTATCTCAGTCCCTCTCTAGCCGATACTCTCTGTACACTGTCCTTCTGACACCTCTGCTTCAAAGAACCCCAACCCTGGCTCTATCTATCAATTCCACTTCTGGTTTTTTTGCCCGGCCTTCTAGAGAAATTCATCCGGGTGTGAGGACACCCCAGCGTTGTGGTCTCCAAATTAAGCTGGGCCCTCAGCACCCAGGAGAGCTGGATCCGTTCTTAGAAACCACGTGGGCCAGTCCTGGCTTGAAACGTTTGCTACTTCATCTCTGCGAGGCTCGGTTTCCTCGCCACGGAGTGGGAAACCGCAAAGCCCAGGCATCTCTCGAGTTTAGGAGGGGGTCAGAGCTGGGCACGCAGCCCACGTCAGTCCATGTTAGCGTCCGCGATCGCCGTCACTGTTGTTGGCCACCCTCTCGCACGCGAGTAAGGTGTCTCCGAAACCACTCGCAGCGGCTCCGAGCCTTCACCGTCCCTCTCCAGCCCCTGGCCCTGCCTCTCCCGTAAGCGTTCGTCACTCACCTCCTCCTTTGTGGAGAAGACAGAAGTGGCCAGAACAGGCCTTTGCGTTCTGTCTCATTCACATTTGTCTGCACCCTCGGCCCGTTCGCATCTCTGTTTTTCGGATTTACCCTTCCCCTGCCCAAGGCTACGCCCTCCGCCTGGCCTTCAGGGCCTCGCCTGGCTGTTTCCCCCGGCGTCAGCTCCCATCAGCAGATCCCTGGCTGTCGTGCGCCTTCGACCTCTCCAGTGTCCCCTTCCTTCCATCACTTGGAGCAGGCCCAAGTCACTCCGAACGAAAAAACAAATGCCTAAAGAGACTTCCACTTCTGAGAAGATGGAGTCGCTCTACTTATTCCTAGTCCCCTCTCTTTAGCACGACTGAAACCTCGGGGCATCACACATAAGACAAACGCAGGAGGACACCGAAAGGTGTAGAGAGGAAGGCGGACCGGCCAGGGGTCCCGGACTCAAGGAACGACATGGTGGTGAGTTACCTGGGTTTTCTTTTTGCCTCACGTATCCCGAAATTGGAGCTGAAGAAGCCAGCAAACGGGAAACGCCAACAGGCAAGGAGGACAAACGCCCTGGCCGTAGTCCGTCCGCTTGCTGGGCCGGCATCTGGCAGCTGAGCCCGGAGCAGGGACTTTCAGCCCCACTGGGCCAACACTAAACCCCCACACACACTCTCTTGCGTCAGTGGACATCCCACGGGCGACCTGGACCCCACCCCATCGGGCAGGAACCAGGGGCCCCTCCCGCTCCCTGCAGTGCTGACAAAGGAGGCCTTCTGGCGAGGCAGGACTTTCGCCATTGCCCAGGGTTAAGTAGCCTACCGCCCCGTGCCCCGTGTCACCCGTAGAGGCCACACAAGGAACAGGAATGAGGCACTCCTCCCCGCCGTGGTGGCCAGGGTGGCCAGGGCATCTCAGTGGGGCCTCGCAGGGAGCCGGAACTTTCCCCTCTGCCCGGCAATACCGAGATGTCGGCCTGGGGGACCTGGGCTTCTCTACGCACCTGGCAGAAACCAGGCAGTGTCCTCCCTCCCCACCCGAAGCCAGTTCATACAGAGGGTTTAAATAAGTTCTAAAGTCTCAGAATGCCCCCAATTTCCAAGGTTTTAAAATTGTGATGAAACATACATGAAATTTACCACGTAACCATTCGTACGTAAGTGTGCAGTTCGGTGGCGTCAAGTTCAATCGCACTGTCGTGTAGCCATCGCCACCGTCCATCTCCAGAACTTTTTCATCTTCCCCGACTAAAACTCTATGCTCCTTAACTTACTCATGGATAAAACAGTTAAGAGTGTTTATCCATGCCTCCGCTGATGAACATTTGGGTTGTTTCTATGTTTTGGCTACTGTGAATATACTGCTATGAATGTCGCTGGATAAATATCTGTTCGAGTTCCTGCTTCCAGTTCTTTTGCATACATACCCGGAGATGGAATTGCTGTCATTCAGAGATTCTATTTTTACTTTTTTCGAGGAACTGCCACGCTGCTTTGCATAGCAACTGCACCATATTGCATTCCCACCAGCAATGTGTAAGGATTCCAATTTCTCTGTATCCTCTAAAACACTTGTTATTTTCTAGTTTTGGGATAATAGCTATACTAACAGGTGTGAGGTTGCATTCAATGTGGGTTTAATTTGCATTTCCCTAGTAATTAATGAAGTTCAGTATTTTTTCATGTGCTTATTGGCCATTTCTATATCTTCTCTGGAGAAATGTCTATTCAAGTCCTTTGCCCATTTTTTTTTTAGCAGTTTGTTGTTGCGTTTTAGAAATTCTCTATATGTTCTGGATGTTAATTCTTTATCGGATATGTGATTTGCAAACAGTTTTTCTCATTCTGTGGGTTGCCTTTTCACTCTGTTGATAATATCCTCTGATAAACAAAACTTTTTCATTGTGATGTAATCTAATTTGCCATATTCAAGAAATCCTTGGCAAATCCAATGTCTTTAAGCTTTTCTCTTATGTTTTCTTCTAAGAGTTTTAGAGTCTGAGCTCTCATGTTTAGGTATTTGATCCTTTTGGAGTTAATTTTTACATATGGCATAAGGTAAAGTTTCAATCTCATTATTTTGTATTTGGGTAGCCGATTTTCCAAACAAAATATTGAAAAGATTGTCCTATCCTCCACTGAATACTGTATTAGTTTGCTAGGGTGGCCATAACAAAATATCACAGACCGGGTGGCTGAAACAACAGAAATTTCTTTTCTCACAGTTCTGGAGGCTGGAAGTTCACAAACTAAGTTTTCTCTGAGGTCTCTCTTCTTAGCTTGCTGATGGCCACCTCCTGCTGTCTCTTTATGTGGTCAGCCCTCTGCACATGTCCCTGACTCCTCAACCTTCATACCTTCCTCTTCTTAAAAGGACATCAGTCATATTGGGTTAAGGCCACATTCTAAAGGCCTCGTTTAAAATTAATCACCTCTTTAAAGATCTTTTCTTTAAATATGGTTACATCCTGAGGTATTGGGGTTTGGGACTTCAACAAATTTATTTGGAGGGGACAATTCAATCCATCGCCCCAAATGGCCTTGACTCTCTTGTTGAAAATCATTTGTAAGAGTTTGATTCTAGGTTCTCTGTTCTATTCAATTCCTCTATATGTCTATCTTTATGCCATTACCATACTGTTTCGATTATTATAGCTTTGCTGTAAATTTGGAAATCAGGAAGGTGAGACTTCCAATTTTGTTCTTCCTTTTGAAATTCTTTTGGTTCGAGATTCCATGTAAATTTTAGGGTTGATTTTTCTGTTTCTGCAGAAAATGTCATTGGGATTTTGATATGGATTACATTGCATCTTTAGATCACTTTGGGTAGGTTTGACATCTTAACAATATTCTCTCGATCCACAAATACGGGATATCCTTCAATTTATTTGTCTTCTTTATTTCAGCAACGTTTGTAGTTTTTAGTGTACAAGTCTTTTGCTTCCTTGGTTAAGTTTTTTCCTAAGTATTTTATTCTTTTTGATGCTATTGTAATGCAATTTTGTTCTTAATGTCCTTTTCAAGTTGTTTTATTGTTAATGTATAGAAGTACACCTCGTTTTTCAGTTTTGAGTCTATATCCTACAACTTGGCTGAATTCATTTATTAGTTCTAACAGGATTTTTGTGGGGGCAGGAATCTTTAGATTTTCTCCATTTAATATCAGGTCATTTGTAAACAGAAAAAATTTCTCTCTCTCTCTCTCTTTTTCTTTCTTCTTCTTCAGCTTTTCTTTCTTCTTCTTCTTCTTAAGCTGCTGCCTTCTTCTTCTTCTTCTTCTTCTTCTTCTTCTTCTTCTTCTTCTTCTTCTTCTTCACTAATTTCTCTGGCTAGGACTTCAGTACTATATTAAATAAAAGTGGCAAAGATGGAAATTCTTGTCTTGTTCCTGACCTTAGAGGAAAAGTTTTAATTTTCACTGTTGAGTATGATGTTAGCTGTGGGTTTTTTGTATATTGCCTTCATTATATTGAGGTACTTTCATTCTATTCTTAGTCTGTTGAGTATTTTTATCATAAAAGCATGCTAAATTTTGTCAAATGCTTTTTCTGCATTGAGATGATCATGTCAGTTTTTTTCTTTCATTCTGTTAATGTGGTATATTATATTGACTGAGTTTTGTACATTAAACCATCATTGCGTTCCAGAAATAAATCCCACTTGGTCATAGTATTTAATCCTTTTAATATGCTGCTGAATTCAGTTTGCTAGTGCTCTGTTGAGCATTTTTGCTTCAATATTCATAAGAGATATTGGCCTGTAGTTTTCTCGTCTCTTTATCTGGCTTTGGCATTGGGATAATTAATGCTTGCTTCATAGATATGATTCATAGATATGTTCCTTCCTCTTCAGTTTTTTTGGATGGGTGTTAATTCTTCTTTGGATATTTGGTAGAACTCACCAGTGAAGCCATCTGATCCAGCACTTTTCCGTTGTTGTTGTTGAGAGGTTTTTGATTACTGACTCAATCTCCTTACTAGTTATAGGTCTACTAAGATTTTTCATTTCTTCACTCAGTCTGGGTAGGTTGTATGTTTTTAGGAATTTTTCCATTCCTTCGAGGTTATCCTATTTGTTGGTCTGTAATGGTTTACAGTACTCTCATAAATAATCCTTTTATTTCTGGAAAACCCTACTTTCATTTCTGATTTTAGTTCTTTGAGTCTTCTCTCTTTTTTTTCATGCCAATCTAGCTACATGTTTGTCAATTCTGCCGATCTTTTTGAAAACCTAACTCTTGGTTTTGTTGATTTTCTCTATCGTTTTTCTGTTCTCCCTCTCTTATTTTTATTTATTTATCTCCACTGTAACCTTTATTATTTCCTTCCTTCGGATAACTTTGGGTTTAGTTTGCTCTTTTTTTTCTAGTTCCTTAAGTCAGCGGTCCCCAACCTTTTTGGCACCAGGGACCGGTGCTCCTATGATAATCTAACGCCCGATAATCTGATTAGATCTGAGGTGGAGCTGAGGTGATAACGCTAGTGCTGGGGAGCGGCTGCAAATACAGATGAGCTTTGCTTGCTCGCCGGCCACTCACCTCCTGCTTTGTAACCCAGTTCCTAACAGGCCACTGACTGGTACTGGTCTGTGGCCCAAAGATTGGGGACCTCTGACGTGGGCCACTTGTCATTGTGCTTTCACAGTGCCCTGCAGCTGGGACCTGTAAGAATCTTACCTTTATGAATTGGAATTTTCTCTCTAGAATGATCATTTTGTGTTCCCATCCTCTTGGAGAGTAAGTGGCTAACAACAGACACTGATAAGATTGAATGAGCAATGATCTGGCCTCTCTGGACTCTCATAAGCAGAAAGGCAGATGCCCAGGTGTGGTCCTCTTTGGTTCTGAGCATCAGCTCAGTTGGAATTCTTCCTATGTCCCCGCCTATGCCTGGATCTTAGTTCAGGCTATGTACAGCAGGGTGCAACCCAGGAATGGCCTCTATGAACTGAGACAATTCTTTTTTTTTTCGTCAGATACATTCAAGAGGAGGAACCGAAGCTACTATGTTGTTAACAAATTATTACAGACTTGCGATGTGCTTCTTCCACATTTTGTATTCTCATCAGCGTGTGACTTTGTTCTGACTCAATGAATCAGCTGAAATTGGCTTATTCATTTATTCCAGCCAAAATATTATGATGGAGCATGTGGCTGGATGGACCTGCTTACTCACCACCAAGGGTATCTCTCCCTAACTGTATTTTAGATCTTAAAATTGTTTATAGTTTTTGACTCAAGAACTTTATTTCCAGTTAAGATCCCAAAGAACTAATCAGAGATATTTGTCCAAGAATCTTCAATGTTATACTAGCATTCATATTGAAAATCGAAGAGTAAGGGCCTGGTTTAATAAATTGTGGTATACCCATATGACAAACGCTATATGATCTTTAAAAGTTATTTTGAAGAATTAAAATGATATAGGAAAATACAATGCAATCCTAAGTAAGAAAAACGGAAAATAGTTTGATCTCGATTTCGTCTCCCCCCAAAAAAGACTGGAAGAAAACACCTCGCAATGTGTATTACCAATAGTAAAGCCCACCTCTTGCATTCGAAAAGGAATTCTTTCCATAGAAATTCTCATTCCAGGACTATTTGAAATTGTAAGTGTTTCATCTTAATTTTTCTCATTCCAGAAAGATCATTGAACCGAACCACCAGAATCTGGGGAGGAAATTCTTCGAGAGAAGCAGGAATATCGAGAGCACTGAGATTTTCTGTCTTCAGGAGAGATAATAAGAAGGAGCTGAGTCCAGGAACAGACCGAGGGAGCTACAATTTTTTTTTTTTTCCAAATCAGTTCTCAAGAGTCCACCCTCTGTCCTTTGTATGACTCTGAATGTGCCCCAAATACCAGACACCCTGTGGCCCGCTCCAAGGCCAAGCATGAACAAGCGGGGTCAGACCAAGTGATGAGTTTTTCTAGTGGTCACGGCCTTTTACAGTGTGAGGAGAGTATGTGAGGAGAGGTTCACTAATGCAAACGTACCTCTGGGCAGCAGCGAGCCTACTGGGTGCATCGACATGTTTAAAAGGCCACCTTCCCGCTGAGGATAGCAACCGTGGTTCCTATCTGGCTTGTACCCACAGAAGCAAAAAAAAGAGAGAGAGAGAGAGCGAAAGGGAATGACAGAGAGAGCGCAAGAGGAGGGGCACAGAATCTTCTAGATGCCTCTGTTTCACCCATCCACTGCAGCAGCCAGCATCGTGGAAAGAGACAGGTCAAGGCTCAGGGACCTTTCCGTAAAGAACATATGGGGTAATGAGTCACTTCTGCCTTTGAAGGACCAGCAAAGGTGACAGTTGAGGGCTGACGTGGTCTCTTCACCCAGCTGTGCACAGCAGCTTCCTTCCTGTCAAAGAGATTATAACATGAATCACATTCCCTTGCTACCTGCTGGCTCAGGTCTCTGAGGGGGGTGGGCAGGAAGGTAAACCAGCTACAGATAGCTGCTCCCAGCCTCTGGGGAAGGGACCTGCCAAGGCGAGGGCCCCATGGTCCTGCTCACTTGGGGCCAAGACTTTGGGACCCAGGGCTGGCCCCGGGAGAGCAGACAGAGAAAAGAAACAGTGTGGAGAGGACTTAGGGTTCTGAAGCGTGAAGCATGGCATGCTGGGGAACTGCCCACGAGGCGGTGTTGTTAGTACCAGGTCACGGTCAGCCTTTGCATCCAGAGACAAAGCCGGTGCTCGCGGATGTTGGTGACAGTGAAAAATGCTGCCAACCCAGAGAATCTTCCCCACAATAGATAGAAAAGAAAGAAAACAGTTTTATTATTGAAGAAGCATTAAAGCAAATTACAACCTGCATCGCAGGTAGTCCGATAACGGGATTACAAAGGCGTAGAGAAAGCTCTCCATGTTTAGACTGTCAAGCAGTGACCAGTCATTACGAACATATGCCTGAGACTAAGGGTAACTTGTCTTCCCACAGAAGGACCTGGCAGCACCATTTGCTATAAATTCTCCCATAGTCCACCCAAGTTCACCTGCCAACTGAGGGAGCCAGCCGTGCTAGCTAATCACCTCTATCTGAATTGCCTTTGCCCCTAATGATAAGTAGGCAGTTTTGGTTTGGAGCACAGTGCCCAGGCTAACTTCCCATGGTGACAGGCAGATAGAGGTACCATCTCACTTGATGTTTACATTTCAAAGAGGTATAAAGAACACTAAACCCTTAAAAATACTCCTGGGTTTTAAAGCTGGCAAGAGATCTACTTAGCCTTTACAAACATTTACCTACACATCAAAGGGACAGAGGAAAGCTTCAGAAACACTTGGTTTCTATAAGAGGAGTGGGAGGATCCTTTTCCCTTTTAGCTACCAAGAAAGTTCAGTGTTTTAATTTACCCTTACACGGGTGAGGCATGGGCCTCCTTTCCCCCGTTCTGTGGGAGATCCCACAGCCAGGTACTTTGCAAATTTCCAGAAGGAAGTGACTGGGGAGCTGGTGGTGACCAATGGCTGACATAAGGGCAATTTCTTCAAGACTTTTCTGCTGGAGTGGCAGGTGCTTTTGGTTTGCTTAGAGATGATGTTTTATCTAGAAGCTCGCCAGATACAATGGGTGTCTTCTCTACGAATAAAGCCTGAAGTTCCCCATGGTGTTGAGTTACTGAGGTGCTCTTGGGGGACCTCGGTGCATAGGAAGTGCTTGACCAGGTGTGAAACTGACTCTCGTTGCCGGTCTAACCTTGGAAGGGCCACTGCCCGGACCCCCGAGGAGTCTCTCGCTGTGGGCTCAGATTCCTCGTGGTGGGGTCCCTTTTTGACACCTCAGCCATTTCACCTCTGAGTGGTGCACAGTCATTTCCAGCAATAGAAAAATGCAGTCATCTCCCAAGTCGCTTCTGCAAACCACAGATGTCACCCACAGGACCCCATCCCCCACTCCAAATCATAGGTGTCATGGAGACGGCTGTGACCCGAGCAGAGGAAACATCCTCAAAGACCAAGGGAGCTCCCAAGGTGACTGTGGAAATTACTCTATTGCACCCCCTTCCCCCAGAGCAGTGATGCAGGCTCAGCAGCTCAGACACTCAAAGGAAGTTTCTGAGAGGAGACTATGATTCTGAGACTCGAGGGAGGGGGACACGTTCAGAATCTACACAAAACCGTCCTCACGTCCTCGGTCTCTTCCCCGTTAATTTTGCATCGTTTCAAGGCCCAGTGCAGACACCTCCTTCATGAAGTCTTCCCGCTTTCCTTTCATCCCAACTGCCTCTGCTCTTGCCCACCCCGCACCCCCACCATTCCCCAGCCCACAGCCCAGGCTTCCGTCGTCCATGGCGCCCTCACATCAACTGAGTAACCGAATGGCAGCAATCCTTAAAATCTTTTCTGACTTCAAAAGTAAGAAACTGTCATTATGGAGCACCCACGAATGCACCAATAAGAAAATTGAAAGCGTAAGTAATCTCCCCACCTTGAATGTTTTTCCATTCTTTGTCCTATGCATTTTTGTATACATTAAAAAGAAAAAAAAAAGAATGAACCCAAGAAAGAATGAACCCCACTGAACGTGTTGCTTTGCAAGTCGCTTTGTCCCTTTAATCGTAGTATGTGCATTTTCCTGCATTCTTCTAGAACATCCTTTTGGTGCTTAGGGACGCTAGTTTAGGCAGTAGAGCTCTGTGATCGGATGTGGGCTCTGGAGAAGGACCGCGTCGAAATCCTGGCTCAGCGACCTTGGACACATTATTTCACTTCACTGCGCTGCAGTTTTCTTCATTTCCTTTTTTTTTATCAAATGGGAATATTCCTCACTGGCTCGTTGTGAATGTAAATATATTTAAAGCCCTTGAAACAGTGTCTGGCACATGGAAGCACTAATAAACATCTGTTATTGTTCTTGATTTGTTCACAGGCGCCTAAAGTCGAGCATTTAAGGATCGAGGTTACTACTCTAAGCATCAGTGCAGTGACCCATCCATGATTTTTTTTTAGGATAACTGAAATTCCGGATTATAGTATTTGCACATAGTCAAGAGAAAGCTAGTTAGTGTCCTGCTCATCCATCTATTACTGCTCAGGTAGTATTTGACTCTAAGTCAAACCAAGCCTCCATTCTAGCTAATACCTTTGTGTAAAGGGCTATTAAAAACAAACAGAACCAAACGACGCCAAAACAAATAGGGTTTTTTTTCCCCCATTGAAAGTGGGAAATCGATGGGAGTTATTATCTGTGATTTTCAATATCAATTATATGAGGTGGCAGGAAAAGAGGTGGAAGTTGAAACAGATCTCATATTCTCACAGAGCCCACAAATCTAATAAACACCAAAGTTTCAGCTTTTTTTTTTTATAGGCAAAAATACTCCAACACCTCTCAAACCAACAAAAGAACAAATGTCACCATATCTGCTACTTGCAAAGTGCTGTCAAAAGCAGAACTAGAAAGTTCTTGACATCATGACTTCCACCAGAAGCAGTAGGATGGGAAGGGGTGGGGGACAGATGGGAGCTGGAAGCTGAGTGAACAGATTCTGAAACGTACGCCTTAAATCCCCAATTTTAAGAAAAAAGATGGGGAAGGGCAGTTACTAGAGTAGAAACCCTTTCTACCAACATACTGAGGATGAAGACAAACTCACCGCAAGCACAAAGAATCGCTGATAGCATGAATTAATGTAAATATACGTTTTACATCATCAAAATCATGTGATTCATACACTTTTATATCCTTTTTCACTGAGTATCCCAGCATAAAAATTATGCCACATCATTAAAAATTGTCCACAAACATCACTTTTGAGAACTATATAGTATCCATAGATGATAGCATAATTTACATATTTTCTTATTGCTAGATATTTCCCCCAATTTTTCAGTATTATAAATAATACATCAATAAACCACTGTGTGTCCAGAGGCGATAACTGGCAGATTTTGAAAAAGAGTAAACATGTAGTCATGTGAGTAGAGGGCTGGTAAAATGCAAAAATATATTGCATTACATTATATTGTATTATTATTAGAATATAATTTTACTCACAAACTTAGAAAGCTTGAGGATATTTGGATTATTTAATTACTTCCCAAATTATCTACAATGAATATCTATATATATGTGTGTATCTATCTATCTATCTATCTATCTATCTATCTATCTATATCTTTGTAACCAAGAAAATACACTTCATTTAGAAGAAAATTATTTTATTTAAAATAATAGTGAACTTACAGTTCAAGATGACAACCCACCACATTTATCAACCCTCTCTATAAACATTTGTTGAAAGAACAATAAAGACAAGGATGAATAAATCCATAAAAGCACTGTGTATGGGGAAGAGGGCAGCACAGAAAAAGATGATGATGCATTTTGTAAGAATAGAAAGGGGATGGACTACTGCCTGCCGAGTCTGAATGTCAAGGCCAAAGCTCAGAGCACTTTGGGGGCTGCAAGAGAAGTGGAAGTTATCGATTAGGGCAGCATGGCAAACACAAAGATCAGGATGGGAACAGGAAGTGACTGGTGGGATGACTGTATCTAAACTCCTATGGGAACTGGCCTCCACCACCCCCACCCCATCCCATTAATCTCAATCCCGGGGTTAAGAAGTGGCAGCTGTTAACCCCAAAGGTAAATCTGGAAAAATAATTTTCCAGGGCTTATAGCAAGGGGTTATCATTCCAGAGTATGGTGGGGAGGTGAGGAGCCTGCTTAAAGTGAAAGCTACTGGTCAGTGACCCCTCTTCCACAGAGAGCTTGCAGCCGGCCTTCTCACTTGGAGAAGAGGAAGCTCTTCTCAGTGACCTCAATTAAATCACCCAGCCTGGCATATAGAAATAGGAATTGACTGCCCCAAATCACCATTCACACAGGGAAATAAAAGAGAAGAACCAAGATAAATGCACAGAAAAAATGACCCTCGAGGAGGTAGAGCTAAGTAAAGAGAAGAGAACTAAATAAAAACCCTCGGCTGTAATTATACACTCATTAAAACAAAAACAGTCGTGTATTAAATAGAAGCGGTTGGAAACTAAGAAAGAGTTCGTTTTAAATCACTTTCGAAATGTATTTACTTTTTATTATAATAAATATGTACGCAATAACAAAACAAAATTCAAACGGTAAAAAGACTACACTCTAAAGTTAAGAAGATCTTGCAGAATAGAGAGTAAAATAATGAAAAGTGGATAATTTGAGAAAAGAAAAACACAAAGGGTCAGTTCCGGTAGGCCAACACTTATGGAACAGGAGTTTCAGCAAAGGAGAAGAGCGAAGATGAAGAAGAGGAAACTCTCAAAGAAATAATTGAAGAAAATTTCCCTGAGTTGAAGAAAGACAAAAGTTTTAGGTTTGAAAGATCCCAAGTACCCAGCGCGATGAACAAAGAATGATCCACAAAAGCAAACTCATGGAAATTCAGGGTATGGATAATAAAAAGAGACCCTAACTACACTCAGAGACACAAGAAACAGAGAGCCATCGAGACTAAGGAGACTGATGTCATTCTCATCGGCAACCGCCTGTGAAGTCCAAATAAGAAACTTTGTACCTAGACTCTGATATCTTGCCAAACTATCCATCCAGGGTGGAGAGAAGTAAAAGCTTGTCCAGACATGCAGGAACTCAGAGTCCCATGCATTTTCTGGAAATAAAATTACAAGCAAGAAGATATGAGTGCTAAAAACAATTAAACCAACCTAGAAATGCAATTAAAAGAATCTCCAGCATAGATGTGCGGTTGGCCCGGTCAAAAGTCTGTACATTTTGGAGCACTCAATAAATGACATAATTAAAGAGTTGGAAGGTATTTGTAATATTGTAAAGAAAGCACACGATTCTTTGTCCATCAACTAAAGATTCCAGAAAACAATAAGTTATGGGGAAAAAATTGGATAGATGTACACACACACACACACACACACACACACACACACACACACACACATCATAGCCCAAATATTAACGCTAACTGAAAAGTATCAAGATTTGATGCAGCCGATGGAGTCTAAGAAAAGAAGACCCACTTGGCCTTGACATTGGAACATTCCCCTCTACACATCTCAATAAAATACCTGCTTCTGCAGAGAATAACACTTACATCGCCTTTGCACTTTAAATACAGTTCGTTCGGTGGCTTACAATGATCAGAATTAACTTACTGGCAGACCAGGGAGGGCGAATTCACTAAACAGAATGCATGTGCTAGAAACCTGGGCAACACCGAGGAGGCGGTGTAGCTCAGAGAGGGTCGGGGGTAGCAGAGAGAGAAGACGTGGAGGGAAGCGAAGGGGCCTTAATTTTCTATCTTACATAGAGGGGAATCAAGAATTACTACCTACAATGAATGGATTAATAAACAGATTGAATATTACAGAAAATCATAAGATTAACGACCATCAGAAAAAATAAAAATGCACAGCTATCGATGATTTGGAAGCCAGAGAAGAAGGTCGATAAGTGAATAAGTTATCCACCTGCCTTAGTGAAAATCTATCAATAATGCTTAAAGCTGATTAATGAAGACATAGGAGTAATGCGCTGTTTAGCAATGTCGATCAAGGTAAATACTAGAAGAAACAATCAAATGAAGATACCTATTAGGAGGAAAACTAAGAAAGGAGTAAAGAAGAAGACTTATTTTTTATGATTTTTCTATATTATTTGAATTTTTATATCTGAGCAACTATATTTTAATAATTAACAAGCAAAATCAAAAGCACTGAAGGATTTTAAAGTCATAGATAGGCATCAGGTCAAAAAAAGATAGAGTGGGTAATTTTTTCCCTCTGTTTTCTAATTATACTGTACGTAAGGTGGTTTTTGTTATTTCCACACTGGAAAAATTCATAAAGAAAAGAGGGAAATTGTTAATACATTATTTTTATCGCACCATGGAAATGGGAATGACTAGGCAAGCAAACTCATCTAAAATATTTGTGGGGTGATTTCTGGAATGCTCATAAAGGCCAGGCTAGCTGTGTGACCTTAGGTAAGTCACTTAACCACTCTGGACTTCAGTTATGATTTCTGAAGCATAAAGGAGTGGGCTTTAGAAATTCTCAGTCCTATTCAGCTCCGAGAGCTTATGAATCTCTGCATGTCTGGCAACGGTGGGCATTGCCACTGAGATCATGTGACCCAGGCCATCTCAACTACATAATGTCTGAGTTGCTTTTCTGTTATTGAGGAGCTGAGCAAGACTTCCTGGAAATCTGAAGCCATGGGATGCTGTAAACCTCATGTTCCCCTAACAGAATCATAATCATTCACCCCAATAGTGTCACCATAGAAAAAGGCCAAGAGCCTCAAACATAGTACCCAGGCTCTGCTCAAGCCCTCGAAAAAACCTGTAATCATTTGGGCTGTGGTCGTCAAGAGAGGGGTGAGCTAACTCTGTTTTGCAAGAAAAGCAGGAAGTGTGTTGAAAGAAATAATCACAACAAAAACTGGAAGTTACTCTCTAAACATAGGGAAATCGTGCAACACCAGCAATCCAGATAGAACCAAATCCCGCTGCCCATGGGTTAAACATCTCCATATGTCCCGGCCGTGATATGGGCATTTTACCCAAAATGAAGTTCTACATCTAGTATGTTGTTAATGACAATAAAACCGGAACAGAAAACAGAAACCTTATAGAGAGATCATGTAACAAATAGCAATTCGTTTGCTCTTTGTAGTATCGTGTCTAAAATTGTGGGGTCCAGTTTTGAACCTTGAGGGGCAGTAACTAAGGGATATCCACACGTCATTAGTAGAGCATCTACAATCTGGCCAGAGGCAGTGTGGTCCCCAGAACATTCCCAAAAAGCTTTCACATGCACAGAAGCTTAGACCTCTAGCCAGATCTGCCAACATCTTTTACCACATCTCCAGGTGACACGTTTGGGCAATAAAGGTTGAGAGGCACTGATAAAAACCTGTGATGTCCACACAGTTACCCACGCCAAAAACTGAGGATTTAACTATGCACGAGGTCAAGTACCTGAGCCCACAACAACCCTCCAAGAAAGATGTTTGCTTGTTATTCTTCCTACGTACCCAGGTTAACTTCAGCAAAACTGGGCTTTATTAAAAGGCCACCAGGCACTCGGAGAGAAGGCTGAGAAAGTGCGAAAGTTGTCCAAGGTCAAAAGGTAGTTAAGGGAAGAACTGGGGTTTGAAATAAGATCTCTTCGAATCCCAGACTCATGTGCTTAACCATGACTTTCAGTGGCCTCGCTAGAGTGGAAGGTTTTCAAATGATTCGTTTGAACCACTGAATACAATAGGCGGCATGTCAAGAATCATTTTCCGAAATGTCGTCTTTACAAGGCCTCCCTAGGGGCTTCTTTCTCACCCCTCTGTCAACCATCTGGGTGGACAGAGACGTGCTGGGAGGGACCCTTCCAGGAATATGGTATCAGAGAATATGACTCTTTTAGGCAATCAGGTCTGACTCACAGAGGTACTGAGCCCCAGAAACGAAGCTTAGAAACGCCTGTGTTTAAAAACAGAAGGCCAAGGCTTCCGGAAGGAGGATCTATTTTATGATGCCTAAGGTTTCAAAATGACTGTGAGGGCCCCTCACCTACCTCTTCTGAGCTAAATGCCATCATCTGCCCTCTGACACCCTTGGGTCTGGAGACAGAAGGGTGGGGGCGGGGTGGAGACAATTGCAGCTGACAGAAACTTTTTAAGAACCTTGGCCCCAAGACAACCCTGGTCCAGGCTTCCCAAAGCCCTCATGATGTGATTCAGGCAAACAAGGCTTTTTGAGAAAGTCACGCATGCTTTTTCCTGGATGCGGGGAAGGGAGAAATGGAAAGACCTGACAGTGAGCTTCTCAGCAGTCCATTCTTCATCCCCACTTTCTTGATGACCTCACATGGGATTCGTCTGCTCTAGATTCAGCTGCAAACAATACGAAAACCACAACGATAATAACAGTGGCTTAAACCAATGCTTCTCAAACGATCGTGTGCCCATGACTGGCCTGTGAGTCTCGTTAGAGTGTGGATTCAGATTCAGAAGGTCTGGGGTGGGCTCTGAAGTTGAGCATTTCTAACAAGCTCTCGGGGATGCCATCGTTGCTGGCCTACAAAGCGTACTGAGTAGTGGCGGCTTTAGCAAGACAGAAGGTCGTTCCTCATTTAGATACGGAACACCTGGAGGCTGACCCTCCGGGCTCTATGGCATCCATGGCAGCATCGGAGGCTCTGACTCTGACCTCTGCTACTCAGTCTTCGGCATGTGGCTTCTATCCTTAAGATCGCCTTGAGATCCATCTAGAGATCCAGCCTGCCCATTCATACTCCAAGCCAGCAGCAAGAGGTAAAAATAGCCCTTCAACCAGCCAAGCCAGCTCCTCTGGAAGATTTTCTTGTAGGCCCCTACCTCTACTTCATCATTTGCCTACCCTTAAGCTGCAGAGAGACTAAAAATTGGGTTTCTTTTCCTAAGAAAGAAGGTGAGAAGAGGTGGCTGGTGGGTAATTAGGATGTCTGCTCATCTCTCCATCCTACTTATCTCCCCACCCCACTTGTCGCCATATTGAAACCTTAAGATAGGGGAGTGTGATGTTGTTAACCTCTCCTTTCCAGCAATTCCCCTGGGGAGGGAGAAGCAGGGTTCCACTGTGCATTGTCTCGGTGACCTGGTGAGCCATGGTTAGGAGCCAAAGTGAGAGTAAATGAAAAAATGCTGACCACGGGGCAAGAGGGATGAGGAATCCAGCAGAGTGGTCTGGAATCTTCTGCTAGGACCAGGCAGAAAAGTGGAAAGACTATGGACAGACTATGTGACCCACTTTTGAGATATATGATGTACCTTGTACCTTGTACTCCAAGGGGTGGGCCTTTGCCCCTGGGCCTTACAGCCTCTTTGGGTCCCCCCAGAATAGAAGGTCTTGGCCATGCTCTAGCTGGACCCTTCCTATCCTCCCTTCATACTCATGCTCTGGCAGAAGCCTGGGGCCTTGCTTCTGGCACATGCCACTGGCACCTGGTCTCACCCACCCCCAGGTCCTTTCTCTTGCTTTGGATAGAATCTCCCCAGTGCTAACACCTGCCAGAATCACCAGAAGTGGCTACTGCCAATTCCTTGATACTTTTCTTTTATGCCCAATGTCCCCTTTGGCTGAAACTGCCTGGCCTAGAGCCCCCCAACCCACCTACCCACCTAGAGAAAGCAATTCTGCGGTAACTTTTGAGCAGGTGTAACCACTGAGGGATGAGGAGTGGATATAAGCCAAACCACTAGTGGCTCATGACATGGCCTGATGCAAAAGGAACCGACAAAATCAAGGTGACAGCATTAACTAAGCCGATCAGAGTCCCTCACCAGGGACTCTGAAGTTAAGCCCGAAGTTACAGGACAGAAAGAGGCAGACAGGTGGCAGCAACTGAGTCAGATTAAGGATGCCACAAATTCCTACCGCTGATGTCCCCAGCTCCCAGCACCACTGGGCCTACATTTCCGAATATCCAACCTGGTGGATATCATCCTGCTTGTCATTGAGGCCCTCCGCAGATTTCCAGACAGGCACGATTGACACACTTTTCTATTCATCTAGTGGAAACGACTTGTGATGGGTAACTGATGCTGTGCAAGTTTCTCGTTTCGATGCCTGCCCGGCCGTACCATCCACCCCTTCCTGGCTGCAACTGCACTTCCCACATCCCTCCACCCAGGGAAGTGGTGACAAACTATTTTCTGTGCAGAAGTGGTCACTGACCGGGTCACAGCTGGGTATCGACCAAGGGAGCCTACCATCAGCTTTCCAGCCGAGACGTCTGGCTTGAAGGCAATGATTTTTTCATAATAGCGGCTCAGCTGCCATAATCAAACCCCAATGACATGCTTACGACAAGTATATGTTTACTTTTTTCTCTTGTGGAAGTCTAAGTTCGTACGGCAGCTCTATTCCGCAAAGGTGTCGGGGGGCCCCGTCTCTTTTAATCTTGTTGCTCTGCCAACTATTCAGTGCCATCCTCATCTGCACTGTCCAAGATGGCTCACCCCATAGCCACATTCCAGTAAGTGGGACAGGAAAAAGGATGCCAGAGGACACACCCCTTCCCTTTAAAGCACAAACTGGAAGTTGCACCGATAACTTGCACTTGTATCCCCTTGGCCAAAATGGGATCAAATGGCCACGCCCAGGTGCAAGGAAGGCTGGGAAATGTTAGATCTATTCCAGGCAGCAAATAAATGCCTAGCTCAAAATCTGGAGTTCTATTATTTTGAGAGAGAATGAATAGTAAGGGGCATCTCCAGTCTCCGCTGGTCAGACCAGCTTCCTCTGGAAGCCTGGGGCTGGGGAAATCAGAAATGATTGCCTTCCTGAGACGTGAAGGAGGTGGAGGGTGACACGCAGGAAGAATCACAGCCTTGAGGACATGGGACGAAAGTCAAGATCATGGATAGGCCTCAAACTGCCTGTGACAACGAGTACCATGCCCACTCCTGCTCTCACAGGGGGGTGTCCTCTAAGGAAGTCCCCTTCTCTTCAGGGGACCGAGGCACTCAGAAGTCTTTGTCTCACAGCCAGGACATTCAGTCATGTAGGAGACGAGGTTTCAAGCAATGTTTTCATAGTGGTCCCATACTACAGATGGGAAAACTAAACTCTAAATAAATGCTCATCACCTTTCCCCAGTCAAGAAGAAAACAATGCATGAAAATCTGTTGCATTCAGCCTGTGATCAGTGATGTGGAAGCAAACCACGCTACATGATGCTATCTGACTTCCTCTGTGTGAAAAGTGCAGCTAGAGATTGAGAGGGTCCTGTTTGCCGAGACCACAAGCTCAAGGTGAGACGGCCGTATAAATACATCCATAGATGAGACGTGAGACTGGCACGTTTACATGGGCACAGGGCACCGACACGCAGGCCTCACTGAAGTTCCATATGCAGGAGGCCTCTCTTGGACACCACAATCCAGTTAGCCACAGTGTATATAGTGGGGCCTGGGGACGGTAGGGGAGGAGAGTGGGGCCAGCGCCCGGGAACTGGCTAGCACTGAGGGGACAGGATTAGTCTCAAGGAAGAAGTCCTTCCCAAAAAGCAAAAATGAAGAGGATAGCCAGAATGATACCCTGCCTGGAAATGTGACTTTTGGAAATAAGAAACACAAGTCACTCAACGGACCTTAATTAGTCCGCAATTATGCATGAGCTGGTTGTGGGCAAGCCCAGAGGTGTGGGCAGCCTGCAGCCCCAAGAGTGGGCATCTGCCACACACACTGGCCACAAGCCAACTGCGCTGCAATACTGAGGTCTCCTTTTTAGTCTAGATGGTCCTCAGGTTAAGATTCGGTCATGCCAGGCAGCATCGGGAAGACAGAGTGGGTGATCATGATGCATAGCAGCAAGGACCAGGGGCCCCAGCAGCACAGGGCTGCAGCAAGGAAGGAAAGTTTGGTCCTATAGAATAACTACTGGCTGTTGATGGTGGACAAATTAACTAGAAACTTAATTTAAACCAGTTTGAGCAAGAAAAAAGGCGGGGGGGAGTGGGGAGTCTGTGGGCTGCATAACCCAACTGCTCAGAGTACAACAGTACAGCTGGACCCAGGGACGATGAGACTTAGAGATTTAGCTGTTACCAGGACTTCCTCCCCATTTGGGCTGCCATAACAAAATACCACAGACTGGATGGTTTAAACAGCAGGCATTGACTTCTGCCAGCTCTGGAGGCTGAGAAGTTCAAGACCAAGGTACTGGCACAGTCAGTTCTTGCTGAAGGCCCACTTCCTGGCCTGCAGACGGCCACCCTCTCGCTGTGTCTCACATGACCCCTTCTTCACGGGAGTGCACGTGGAGACAGAGAAGAGTGAGCTCTCTCTTCCTCTTCCTACAGGTGCACTAACCCCTTCACGGGGGCCCCACCCTCACGACCTCATCCCAGCCTAATTACTTTCCCAAGGCCCTACCCCCCATATTGGGGGTTAGGACTTCAACATATGAATTTGGTGGGCGGGACGCAAACATCCTTCCATAACAACCTATGTCTCTGATTCTCTCTGCACATTGGATTCATTCTTACAATTCAGCTTTCCCCACGAGGCCAAAGCCACATCTTCAGGCAGCTCAGGACTGAATATCAGCAAGGAGAGAGAGTGTCTTCACCAACTGCGGGGTGCAAAACATCTCCAAGAAGTCTCCTGATTGGCCTTGAAGGCCACTTGCTCATTTCTGAACAATCGCTTTGGCCAAAAGGGTGAGGCTACTCTGATTGGCCCAGGAAGGTCACATGCTCATCTCCATGACCACACTGATGGTTGGAATGGGGAAGAAACAGCTTGCCCCCAAAATGGGGAGTGCTATTAAAGGCCTGCCAAACAACAGATGCCCATCGCAAAGGGAGCTGGAGGTGGAAAGGGATAGAGTGGGGGCTGTGCTGAGCTACAGGTAGTAGAACTGTTGATGAATCTGTGTGAGTCACCTGAGGGTGCAATTCAGGGGACTTAGTATGCAAGAGGATAAACACCTTGGAAAAACAACCTCTAAGCTAAAGAAATGCTGTTTATTACTATTAATAGAGAGGCTTCGGAACCCTGGTACTGTGATATCTACAACTTACTTTACTCCAGCACTGAAAGTGTGATCTAAATGCGTCTGTCCTTTCATTCAATACCCTAGAGGAGGCCAGTTGCCCTAAGCCGGACAACTCCAGGGGTGGTCATCAGAGCTTAAGCAGAAGGCCGTAGCCCAGAGGGGATCCCACCTGAGTCAGCTACCTTTATGTCTGATCAGTATCGGTGTCTTTTAATTAGCATAATATAGGGAGAGATGAGTTTCCATCAAGGAACTCCCCACAAATGGGGTCTAGAATCTAGTGAGGCTCTAAGGAACGCTGCCCACCTCCTGTGCGGCCAGCTGCTGATTCTAGACTAACCTGAGCCTGACTAGATGGTGCGCCAGTCCCCAAACACGAGCTTTGTCACATGTGCCTCGAGTGAAACTTTCTTTCATGCACCATCTCGTCAGAGTGTTCTAAAGAACAGAGAGTTTGGCCATTACCGAACTTACAGGAGGTGATGTGACTGATTCGTGTCTACTTGCTAATAAATGTCTGTTGCGGGGAAGAATCCAGTCTAAGACGTGCTTTTATGGTGACCTAGAGTGAAGCTGCAAGGGGGAGCTGGCCCTCGACTCCTGTAACTAATGGTGGCTACTGATAGTAACCAAAAGGAGCCCCATTGTTGTATGTGACCAAATTGGGAAGTGATAAGTGCCTTGCAAGCCCAGGAGCTCCTCAGAAAAATCTATCACCCATCAGGTTTCGGGGTTCCAACTGGAGCAGGAATCCAACTCCCAGAGATAGGGGAAAGCATGTTGGGTGCAAGGCAGGGCCCATTCGGAGTAAGACGGGGGAATGAGCAGGTGCCCATGAGGGACGGAGGAAGAGACCCACGAAGGGAGGCAAAGGCCTGGTAGCCAGCACTGAAGGATGAGCTTGGAGCCGAAGCACACAGGGGGCCGCCATGGAAGTGAGCCTCAGGGTCTGGGCTGCAACCTCCTTAGAGACCTGCCAGCAGGGAGCCCAAGGGTGATGGTAGTGTCGGCTGTGGATAAAAGGAAGCTGCCGAGACTCTAACCAGGCAGAGGCCCGCAGCCCGCCAGCCCTCCCAGCGACACCGCAGAACCACAAGGAAATGCAAAGACATCAGAACTCCTGACGCCTCGGTCTTCAATAACCCCGAGTCTTCACCCTTTCTTGTCACTGGCCAGCATTTTAAAGGTAATTACAAAAACCATGGAGAAGCATCTTCGTCGCCGCTGGCACGAAAATGTCTTTGAGCAGAGAGCGTCTTTGAAAGGTTCCCTTTTCAGAGGGTAGAAAGGGAGCTTCCAGTCTACGGCCCGAACAAGCTGCCCCGAACAAGCCCGATCCCGTCTGATCTTGGAAGCTAAGCAGAGTTGGGCCTGGTTAGTACTTGGATAGGAGACCACCTAGGAAGACCAGGTGCTGTAGGCGCAAAAAAATTTTAAAAATAAGGGATTGTAAGCTGACAAGGTCCTTGCGATCTGTGAGGTCAACCAAGGGCTGCCTCGCCTCAAAAAAAAGAAAAAAGAAAAAAAAAGAAAAAAGAGAGGGAGTTTCCAGCCTGGACTTTGAGTTCCTCCCACGTTTAATGCAGAAAGAAGAGGCTTTTCTGGAACACGAAGGAGGAAGGAGGAGGAGGAGAGAAGGGTTCTGAGGGCAGAAACCCAGGGAAGAAGACGCCACCACCGCCCAGCGGAATGTTTCGAGGGGCTCACGGGACACACACGTATGAGGTTAACTTTCCCTGGCTCCCCTGCTGAAATCTCTAGCAAATCCTCCACTGCCCGCTGATGCATACGCACCTCATACACCAATTCAGTCGTGTGTAACCATCAGCTCCTTTGGGCGAATACCAGCAGCTGCCATGAGAAAGTCCCTTACTCCCCCTTAACCTCACACTCCAGGTCGCCAGAAGAGCAAGTCTCAGAACGCATTCTGCCCTAAATACTGACACTTGTTAGCGAGCAGTCGTAATTTTCCAGTGCAGGGAGGGTCGTTTGGGGCCACAAAGAGGCGGTGAGGATGAAAACACAGACCTTAAGCGAAGAGGAACAATATCTTGGCGAGAAGAGATATAAATGGATTGTCTGTCTATTTCATTATACACACCTCTTACTTAATTCGAAACGATTGGCCTCACTCTCCAACCAGCAGGGGAAAAATAGGATAAAACGTGAACAGCATCCAAATGAGTCTCATGCAGTGTAAAACAAAAACATGAATGATTCTTTGTTCTGTGAAGGCGCAGACAGGGATCTTTTACCTCCCAAGTGATCATTTCTCCCCAAGGTGTCCACAGGGAAGGTACGAGGAGACGCCCTTGCGGAGACACGAAGGGAATCGTGGGCGGGGCGGCCCACACCTGTCCAGCCACAGGCGCAGGAAGGAAGTCGAGTCCAACAGGCAGGACTGGTGTCTGGCGTGCGCACAGTACAACGACAGACCAAAACCAGGTGAGCGTCCGGCACTGGGGTCCAGGCGGCCCTGCAGCAGGAGGGGCAGAACTCTGAATTTGACCAAGAGGACCCTGAGTGCAGAGTCCTCACAAATCCGGGAAGCAAGCAGAAGGGGGAAGGGCACCTGGGACAGCAGTGTATTAGAGGGGTGTGGCTACCAGACTGAAATTTTGGAAGAGGAGAGGACTCCAGCCCCGAGCAGGAGCTGAGGATGACAGGGATAACGAGAGTGGATTCTGGAAGGACCGAGCCCTTGTCAGGTACAGATTGGGTGCAGAGCGAGAGAAATCCCAGTTATCAGAGACCACTGAGGTCAGGGCACACGGGCCATCCCCGAAGCTTAGGCCTGGAGTATGGAGCCAGGTCACCTTAAATGCCCCTTCTTAAGGTCAAGGTTAATCCCAGAAATAGAAGAAGCATTCAGCTGCAAGTAACCAGAAACTGAACTGGCAAATGGCTTAAACCATAAGGAGATTATTGAGTCATGAAATGGGAGGGTCCACAGAGCAAGCTGCGGCTGATCCGATCCAACCCTCTGCCTCACAGAGGTCGGTGGCTTCGTCTGCGGGCTGGAAGCAAAATCACTCCTGCCATGCTGGCTGCGGGTGTGGACAGAGTGGCACTTTGGAGCAGATAAGCCACGTGGGCAGGGCAGACACCTGGACAAAATCACCCTTCTGTTAGGAAGAAGGAAGGGGGATGATGCCAGCAAGGCCAGGGCCAGAGTTCACGACGGATGGGTGCAGGTGGGCGGCAGGCTGGGGTCCCCAGTGCCGCTGCACCTCTGACCAGCTGTGTGAGCTGGGGGCAAAGCCACTTTGGCTCTTGAGGCCTTATATTTTTTCACCTTATGATAAAATGATTAAACTAGAGACTCTCTAAGGTTCTATCCAGCTCTAAGTAATCTTGGACTCTACGAAATGATATTTTCATGGTACCTCAATGCAGGCCTTCGAATATGGGACATGATTCTAGTCCCTTGAAATGATACTTTCAAAGATGGGTCAGACGCCCACCGACAGTGCGACCTTGCCACTCTGCTATCAGGAAATGGGGTCTAATTCTCATCCCCTTGAATCTATGCTAGCCTGATGACTTGCTCGTACCCAGGGGGCCATCGTAGCTTATAACTAATAAATTATGGGAGAAGTGACTCTGATAGCCTTTCCAAAAGGTCATGCAGATTCTAACTGGCTCTCTCGGGACACTAGCTGCGGGAGGATCCGACACCACGTAAGAAACCCAACCACTCTGAGACTGCTGTGCTGGGGAGGCCGTGTGTTCCGTAGACAGCTCAGCTGAGCTGCCAGCCCACAGCCAGCATCAACTGTCAGCCGTGAGCATGCACCATCTTGGGCATCCAGCCCAGGCTGACTTTCAGGTGACTGAAACCTCAGCTGACATCATCCTGCAACCCCGTGAGAAATCCCACAGGTGAACAGTCCAGCCGTACCCTTCCAGAATCCCTAACCCAGAGAATCATGAGCGAGGTGAAATGGTCGCTGTTCTACACGCCTGTGTTTCAGAGGGATTTGGGACTGAGCAGCGGTGACCAGCATCTCCTTAGAGAGGAGCAGGCATAAACGAACCAGGAAAGATTAGGTCAACTTTGAGACGTTGTTTCTGGTAGTTGCAAGACATTGAAAAATATTTAAATTCCTTTTTGTGGCTATTTAAGGAATCAGGTGGAGAGGTTCCCTGAGGGATGACCTGGGCCAGTCTTGCCAGGAAGTGACAACAGTGGACCTTCACGCTTATGCAACTCTTTGCAGTTTGTGGAAGGCAAACTAACTCTCTCGAATGCCAGAACTAAGGAAGGCACAATTCAAACTCCATCTTTGTTAAGCCCCGCTCCCAGAATTCCTGAGCCCGTGCCCCACCTGCTTTTCTCAGAGAGAACTTTAACGGATGAGCAAAACCTCCCTCAGTGAACACGCTGTGATGGGCGCACTGCCAGCCAAGTTCCTAATTGTCTCCACAATGTACCCTCATATGGGGCAGCAAAGGTGGCTGGAGGTCCCTGAGCTACCAAGTTTCCCAGTTGGCCCTCCTTGTGCTTTTCATAAACTTTCCTCTGATGGGGTCAGGGGTCAGCCCCATAGGCCTTTCTACAGCTGTTTTTAGCAGCTGCCGCCTTGACCCTTAGCAGATGCATCCTCTGGTTAGTGGTCTTCCTTGAAGAAATTATCCAAACGAACCCTCGCCGGGGCTCTGTGAGGTGGGCAGGGCAGATATTATTAACGCTATTGGGATGACCAGCTTTCGGGAGGGCTCCTGACAGTTTGTACCTGCTGATATTCACATCCTTAGCCGGGCTGACTTGTGTAACACATAAGCTAGTGGGGAAACGGCAGAGCTTAACTTTCGGAGGCTGTGTTATAAAAGTTAACGAGGCTTCTGTCTTACTCTCCTAGACTGCTCCCTCTGGGAGAGGCCAACTGCCATGTCTGGAGGACACTGAAGCAGCCCCATGGAGAGACTCAAGTGCGGGGGACGGAGGACTCCTGTCAGCGACCGTCTGAGTGAGCTGTCTTGACAGCAGATCCTCCAGCCCCAGGTAAACCTGCAGATGGCTGCAGCCCCAGCGGATACCTTGACCTCATCCCATAAAAGGTCATGAGCCACTATGGAAAACAGTATGGAGGTTCCTCAAAAAACTAAGAATTGATCTACCATAAGATCCAGCAATCCCTCTACTGGGTATTTACCCCAAAGACTTGAAAACTCCTATCTGAAAAGATATTTGCACACCGATGTTCATAGCAGCATTATTCATGGCGGCCAGGACATGGAAGCAACCAAAGTGTCCTACGATAGATGACTGGATAAAGAAGCTGTGGTACATATATACAATGGAATATTACTCAGCCATAAGAAGAGATGAAATACTGCCATTTGCAAAGACATGGATGGACCTTGAAATAATCATACTAAGCGAAATAAGCCAGACAGAAAAAGTTGAAAAATCACATGGTATCATCTATACATGGGATATAAACCTAAAAGCAACAAGTGAACAAAACAAACAAACAGAGACTCATGGACATGGACTATAGACTAGTGGTTACCAGAGGGTAGGGGAGAGGGGGGAGGAGGGAGGCGGATGAGGTAAAGGGGGTCAAAAATGTGGTGATAGAAAGAAATCAAACTATGGGAGGTGAATACACCATGTAAATATATATATATGCCTTACTGTTAAAGTGTACAGCTGAAGCTTACTGGATTTCATTAACCAATGTCACCATAAAAATAAATAATAATAATAAATTAATTAATTAATTAATTAATTAAAAAAGAAAGACCATGAGCCAAAATCACCCGGCTGAGTTGCCCCCAAATTCCTGAGCCATGGAAACTACGGGAGATGATAAGTGTTTATTGTGTAGGCTTCTAAGTCTTGAAGGAATTTTTCAAAGTGATAGATAATCCGTGCATTAAACGAGTCAGAAACAGCCCCAGAGAGGTTCAGCCCCAAGTTGCACAGCGAGAGCGGTGGCTGGGACGAGAGCCCACATCCTGTGACTGGGACCCGCACGGCGCGGGTTCTCTTGCAGCCCCATATTTCAGCGGTTCTGCGATCCGGCCCCAGAAGAGAGAGACATGAGGCTGCAGGAATGGGGGCAGGGACCGCCGGGGCGACCGCAGCCGCACTCAGGGCGCAGACTCCATATGGCTCCTCCACCAGGAACCCGGGTAGGGAGGGAGGCCGAGCGCCCACGCGCACGCAGCCTCACGCGCGTGGTCTGGCCTTGACCCCACCACGCCGGCAGCTACCGCTGATCCCGGCGCTGCGGTGGGGAGGGTGCGTGTGCGGGCACGTGTGCTTACGGTCCACGGCCGCAACTCGGAGTCTGGCCTGGCCCCACCGCGTCCCCACTGCTGATTCATGCGTCAGCTTTAGAGAAGTCACCCCACTGAGGGGCGCTTTCGGTTCCCGTGTGAATCACTGGCCATGTGGTCGCCCATCACCCTGCCGCAGGCAAGGCCTGCTGGCCACATGAGCTCTGCCAAGGGACAGCATGTGGCAAGGCCAGCTGTTTATTTCCTCATCCTTCCCCGCTGGACAGGAGGGACTTAATCCAGCAAGAGCCACGATGGCCCCCTGGGCAGAGTAAGGGTTGGGCACATCAAGACGAAAGGGTAAAGAGGCCGAAGTAGTCCCCGCTGGTCTTCAAGGTCTGTAGTCCGGCTGACAGCGCAGCAGAGCGGGCGCCAGGCAGAAGTGGGGACTCAGCAAGCAGGAAGTAGAAAAATGTTCATGAGAATGGGAAGAGGATGCAACAGAGAGCAGCCCCTTGGCTGTGCAGGCCTGTGGAAGGGAGCAAGGGAGAGACCTGACATGGTGACATTACTTGACCAAAGACCTTAATAGCCCCCACGAGGGTCTTGTGACTATGACCTCATGTGACATTCAAGGACTTCCATAATAAGAGACGGGGAAAAAATAGGGTTTAGGACACCTGGGTTCTAATCTAAACTCAAGAGTCCATCACTTGGATACCCTTGGAAAAGTCGTTGGCCGATCTGGGCCTCAGTTTCTTCATGAGTAAAATCAAACTGGGTTCCCTGTGCTCATACTGGGTCCCCTGAAGCCCCAGGGTTGTGTGGATCTATCTTAGAGTTTGCCATTGGGTGGGGAGGGCGTCTAAGCCAGTGCTGTCCAGTAGAAATAGAAAATGAGTCACGTATGCAATTTAAAATTTTTTAGCAGTCACGTTTTTTACAAATATAAAAGTAAATAGGTAAAATTAATTTTAATAGTCTTTTATTTAGTCTAATCTATCTAAAAATTATCATTTCAACATGCTATCAATTTATTACTTTTTGTACTAAATCTTGAATTTATTACTTTTTGTACTAAATCTGTGTAATAACTACCTAAGCACATCTCACATGGGACCAGCCACCTTCCAGCATTCAATAGACTTTACCTACCTGTGAAAAGGAGGAATCAAGGCTTTAAGAGGAGAAGACCTCCTCCTGGTGGACAAAACAGGAAAGTACATGTGAGCCTGAAACATTGAAATGAGCAAAACACTGGAAAGCACCCAGAAGCCCGATGCGTTTGGGGGTGCAGGTGGCTCAGTCCTCCAGAGCATGAAGATAGGGGACGGGGCATGAGGGAAAAGGTCATGAATTCAATTCACCTCCTCCAGCATGACATCTAATCAAGGTCTCAATTCCTTGATTCAGGGATCCTGCATAACGTCACACACACACACACACACACACACACACACACACACACAGTGAGGGCATTTGGGGGCAACACCCGCAAATCAGAGAAGCAAGTCAAAGCCAGACTTTTCAGGGGTTTGGGAGTGAAAACTGATGGCAGATTCCCTGCTGGGAAGAAAATGAATGAGAACTATTCTTTCAAGGCATAAGAGGGATGGGGCACAGACCGGGGGACATTTCAAGTCAGGAAAAACTATTTGGGCAACAATACAGGCCACAGACCAATTGTCATGATCAGATCAAAGGAATCAGAGACATTCAAAAGGCAGAATAGCAGAGCCGGTTAGGAATAGACTGGAGCCAGCTTCGCCACTTCCTGGCCGTGTGACTTTTTTGGGGCAAGTTACTTCCTTGAGCCTCGATTCCCACGTCCATATGATGGAGATAATAATGGTACTTGCCCCCTGTGTTTGCTGTGCCATGAGTTAGTTATGTTTGCACTGACGATGGAGTCTCTTTTTCCGAATAACATGTGTCAAATGCTTAGAAGAGTGATAAGAGAGTGCCATGAATTAGGTATTATAATTATAGAAATCTCTTTAGAGGGACAATATTTTCTGTGAGGGCTCACACAGCCTTTCCCCGGTGAGTTGAAATTCAAGTGCAATTATATGGCAAGTCTGACTATTCCCTACTCAAAAATGACAGTTTTATTTCAGTAGAGGGCAGTGGCTGACAGCGTATTTCTCTAGCATCTTCAAACTGAAATTTCCAAGGCCAGCTTCCCAACTGGGTGGGGACATTCAGGACCATGGAGGTTCAGCCCCTTGTTTTCCTAATATATAAGCTTCCCAGGGGAAAAAATGTGAACTTATCGGGATTTACAATTTTATCTTCTAACTTTGATGCTGTTGCAATCAATGATCTTTTGTTTCCTCCCCAAAAAATAATGGCTACGATTTGTTGAGAGCCATTGCCTATAGTCAGTTTGCATTCACTGACCTTCGTCCCATCGTTCAATACAGCAAGATGACTATCTTCCCCATTTTACAGCTGAAGAAGCTGACGCGCAAGTCTCATCTAAATTTGCCTAAATCATAGAATTACCTAGAACAATCCTATAGACAGAAAATCTGAGCCCCTGAGCAGTGGTCCGATCTTAGCTGTACCTGGAATCCTTTGGGTGGGAAGGAGATGGGGGTGGGGGGACAATTTTTAAATCCTGGCAGTCCAGGCTGGTGCTCCAGGTCAATTAAATTGACATTTCTTGGCTGTGAGACCCAGAGACTTCAGCGCTTTCGAGCTCCGCAAGTGTCGCAGTGTGTCGCCCAGACTGACCACCACCCATTCCGAAGCCATTCGTCTGGTCCCCAAAACCAGCGCATCCTTCACTGTCCTGGAACATTCTCGCAAGCTGCCTAGGTGCATAGAATTGAATCGAGCGTTCTTACCATGGCATCTGCGATCATTGATCCACGCCGAGTCCTTCTTTCTCTTTATTTTTCTTTTCTCCTTCCTCACTCACTCCCAGCCCATTACCGTCCACACACTTCTCCCTCTAGTGTGTTAATGGATATTCTGGTCCACTTTCCATGTGGGATATATATTTACATTCTTGAAAACTCCAGTGCGCGTGTGTTTACATAAACGACGCTGTGCCGTAAATATCATTTGGGATGCTTTTATTATTATGGTTATTATTCTTCAACATAATGTTTTTGAGCTACAGCTGTGTAGCTGTAGTAAATGTATTTCCAATTGCTGCTTTTTCTTACGACATGTGCATGTATGTATCCATTCCCTAGTGACAGATACCTAGGTTGTGTGCAGTCTTTGCCATCAAAAACAATGCTACCATGAGCTTCTTACCTGTCTCCTTATGGCCTGTGCACCAAGGGTAGAGATGCTGAACCAGAGAGCATGTACACCCTCAGCTTCCCCCAGCTGGTCCTCCAGATGCTACACCAGCTCGCACTCCCACAAACTTGCCTCGCGGGGTCTCACTTACCCCACCCTTGTCAGCCCTTGATCTTATTTGACTTTCTAATTCTTGCCAAACACTTGGGTAAAAAAAATGACATCTGGTAACTTTAATTTGCATATAGCCGATAGCTACTGACATCGCCTCATGCTCACGAACCGTTCCAGATTTGAAGTCAAAGGGCCAAGCAAAGAAAAGCGTCCATCCAAGAACCAGCAAAAATCCCGGACAGATATATAGCTCTTCACCGTGTGATTTCACATTTCACCACGTGATTTCACGAACTTCAGCTGACTTGTTGCTCCCCACAGCCCTGGGAAGTACTCACAGCACAGGGGCAAAGGGAGACTGCGAGCGTTTGATGCCTGACTCTTGGGTTGTCTGGCCAGTTTTTCCTGGAACCAGTATCCCGACCCCTCGTCAAGGCTGGTCCTACTCGATTGTGGTATACCTCCAGAAGAGATGGCCGTTCCTCCTATGCACCGGGTCCAGGTGTTTGCGAGAGAGCTGGGGATTACTTTTTGCTGTTTTGTTTCTTTAATCAGTTTTACCGAGGTAAAATGGGCATTTCTCTGAGTATCACTGATATAACCACCACCGATCATTCTTGATGCCTCAAAAGTTCCTTTGCCAGGTAGTCACCCACCCAGGAAACCACTGACTCGCTTTCTGTTAGTATAAATGAGATTGGCCTTTTCAGAGTTCCTATCTCTCTGGATTAGATTGGTTTTTCTCAGATTCTTTTAAGTGTTGTTCAGATTTGTGTTCTTTCTCACCGCTCAGCATAATGCTCGTGAGATTCTTCCACAATTGTTGCATGTATCAGTAGTTTCTTCTTTTTCGTTGCTGGGTATCATTTCTTTGGGCATCTACACTTCCCTTTGTTGATCCATTCACAAGTCGATGGACATAACAGTTGTTTCCAGCCTGGGGATATTATGAACAATTGCCCTCGGGGGTCTTTGTGTGGATATTGATCAGGCGCTAAATTTCAGGAGACACTCACCCTCAGGTTCAGAAAAGTGCCAACTCTGCACTTCCACAGAGCGGCTGGTGACTCCTCCTTAAAAAGCACTCTCTCCCCACAACCCCCGTCCCCGCACCCCACTTGCCTTACCCTCCTCTGGAACGGAGGGAGAGCCATGGTAGAACTGGCTATAACTGTAAACGCAGAGCTCGGGAGCAGAGGCAGTCTGAGTTTCTCAAAGTATGATCTGAAGGCCACCCCCTTGCAGCCTCATCACCTGCAGATCCCGGCCCCTCCCCCTACTTACTGCATCGGAATTTGGTGGTCCGGGCGGGCGTGGATCAGTCCGTTTAATACAACGCCAGCCATCCTTAGACACGCTAAAGCTGTAAAACCAATGCTTTGAGCGATGGAGACTCATTGAGGCTTTTTGAGCTGAACAAAAGCAGGAGCATAGCTTTCTGTTTGCTTGTTTGTTTAACTTTGAAATAATGGTAGATTCGCGGGAAGTTGTAAAAATAGCATGGAGAAATCCCGCTTCGCCGTGACCCATTTTCCTTTAACGTTTGTATCTTTTATTAACGATAGCACGATACCGGAGCCAGGGAATTTGACATTGGTACAATGTGTGCGAACGACGGTGTGTGTCGTTGTGTTATTTTATCAAGGGCATCGATTCCTGTAACGGCCACCTCAATCGAGATACAGAACTACTCCATCACCTGCAAAGATCTTTATCCCACGACCTCTGTAGAGTCAGTCAGTCACACCTGCCCCCACTGTCCCTAACCCCTATCACCGCTGATCTGCTTTCCACCTCTATGACTGTGTCATCTCGAGAATGCTATGTAAATGGAATTGCACAGCATGTGACTTTTCGAAACTGCATTTTTTACTAACCGTAAAACCCCTGAGCAGTAGCCCACGGTATGGAATTTAGCCATTCACTCGTTTAAGGGACATTTTGGTTGTTTCCAGGTTGGAACTATTAAGATTAAATCTTCTAGAAACATCACGTGTAGATTTTTGTGAGAACGTAAGCTTTCATTTCTTTGTCAGAAATGCCCACTGTGTGATTGCTGGATCATACCCTGTGTGTTCGTTTTCTTAAGGACTGCCATACGCTTTTCCAAAGTGGCTACGCCATTTTATGAATGAGAGATCTCGTTTCTCCACATCCTTCCCAGAACCTGGTATTGCTATTGTTAATTTTAGCTGTTATCCTAGGTATGTGGTGGTATCTACCGTAGTCTTAAATTGCATTTCCTTCATGCCTAGTGATGTTGGGTATTTTGCCATGTGTGTATTTGCCATCTGTATATCCTCTTCGATGAAATGTTCTTCAAGTCTTTTGCCAGTTTTTGATTGACATGTGGTTTGCAAATATTTTCTCCCAGTCTGTAGCTTACCTTACCTTTCAAAGAACAAAATTTTCAGTTCGATGAAGGCTAATTTATCTATCTTTTATGTATTACACTGTCAGTGTTATGACTAAGAACTCTTCACAAAGCTTTAGGTCCCAAAATGTTCTTCTGTGTTTTCTTCTAAAAGTTTTACAGTTTTACATATGTATTTATATCTATGATACATCTTGAGATAATTTTTGTGTGAGGTCCAAGATTTAGGTTAGAGGTTTTTTTTGTTTTTGTTTTGCTTTGTTTTTTGCTAAAGAACGCTCGATTGCTCCAGCAACATTTGTTAAAAAGACTGTTCTTTCATTGAATTGTTTTGCACCGTTGTTAAAAATCAGTCGGCCATATATGCATAGGACTAATCAAGTTATTTATTTCATATTGGGTAAGTTGTGATAGTCTGTAATTTCTGAGGACTTAGTCTACTTTATCTAAGTTGTAGAGTTGTTTGTAGAATTTGATTTTCCTTTGGTGGCTGCGGAGTCTGTAGTAATATCTTTTATTGTGTTCCTGATATTAGTAATTTGTGTCTTTCTGTTTCTTGTTGGCAGTCTTTCTAAATGGGTATCACTTTCATTGAGCGTTTCAAAGAACAAACATTTTTGTTTCATTTCTCTGTTGTTTTTGTTTTCAATTTTGTTCATTCTGCTCTTTATTTCTTCCTTTTTTCCACTTACTTTGGGTTTATTTTGCTTTGCTTTTCCTAAGTTCTTAAGATAGGTGCTCCGATACTTATGTGAGACCTTGTCTCTTTTCTGATGTAATCATTTAGTGCTATAAATTTCTCTCGGCATTACTTTGACCGCTTCCCACAAAGCGCGATGTGTTGTATTTTCGTTTTTATTCCATTCGATGTATTTTCATTCCCCTTAATACTTCCTCGATTCTTGGATTATTTAAAAGTGTGCTGTTTATTTTCCAATAATTCACTTAGTGAAGATTGTCAAACACGGTAAGTTGGTTTGCTCCTTTATGATATGATTTCTTCTGTTGTCGATTTCACGGTGAGGATTGCTGGAAGGGGAACAAACATCTTTTGCTATTGAAGGAGCCTGGAGCTTCGTGAGCTAACTTCGTTCACATAGAAACATATATGAAACCACAGACGCACACACACACATGCATGCACGCATGCCTACATACATACACACACACACATTTATACATATACTCACACCTAGCCAGCAGAGCTCAAACTCTCATATTCGAAAACAAGGCTGATGACAAGACACCATGGTAAACAAGAAACAGGAAAAGGAAGGCAAAGAGTATCAAGTCAGCATCGCATCTCTAAAATAATTAGGCCAAACCAGAAACCTCCAGCGGAAATATCAGAGACATTGCATGGTCTGGGTCGACGGTAGATGAGCTGTATTTCTTGTATGTTGGCAACACCCGCCTCTAAGTCATTGTTCTCCCCACACCCCGCTATCACTGCCCCCATCAGAGCAAGATCGATCCAACTAATTCTGCTTTGAAAAAATGGAAAGAATAAAACACACTTCATTTAATAATACCACAGCGGAATGGAAATTCCAGGAACTAAAGATGGATCAGAAAGAAAGAAATGTATGTCCTGCAAAGCAATTCGGTATTTGACAGATAATAACGCCCTTCTCAAATGGCACGTGCTGAGGATCACATATTGTCTTTATGTTTATATGCAATATAAACATATTAGGTATATATAACAACCTAAAAGAATGTTGATAAAGTCTTTTCCTATCCACCTGATAACTATTTCTGTCATCCAGAGTTTATGGTCTCATTTCTTCCCTTTAAACCATGTGGTTGCAGCTTTACAACACGTTCACACATCTGGTGGTGTGTCGGGTCTCTCAGCGGCTGAGCACGCTATGGGACCTCTGGGCTCTGAGCTCCACATGCAGAGTGACGAAGGCAACTTCACCTCCCCCATCTAAGCTAAGGGCACCCGATCAGTTTAGACCGGGGCATCTCAACTTTGACACTTGCCATTTTGGTAATTTTCTCTCCTGGGAGTTTGTCCTATTTGGCCACCTCCTTGGCCCCTCCTAGTTAGATGTTTTTAGCTTCCCCCCGCTTGGAATAACCAAAACTTCCACCAGCCTTTGCAAAATTGCCCTCAGGAAGAGCCACTTGTTTAGACATCTGCCTCCTTATTTCCTGCTCTGGATGCTGTAAAAGCCACGATGCTTGGAGCCACAACAGCCCCTTTGCAATCGTGAGGAACCAGACTACAGAGGTGCTGAGGCTGGTACAGGAGATAGAAAGGGCCTTGGTCTTTATGACATCACCGAGTTGCATTGGTCTTTATGACATCACCTGCTGTAGCATTCTCTCTCTAAGGGAAATTAATAGCTTCCCACTCCTTAAGCCATCTTAGCCATGTGCTCGGGCACTTGTGGCCAAGAGCATCCTAGTGAATCCCCCTGCTCACTCTGTTCCTTAAAACCCTTCACTCGTTCTCCGTTCAGGATGAATTTCAAACTCCATAGCTTGGTACCCAAGGGCCTTTGCTTCTCTCTCCTGCCTCATCTCTCACAGGTCCCATCCATAATGAGAGTCCTTTGAACCAGCCCTGATTTTTTTCATTTGCTGGTCCCCTCTGTACCACATCCTTCTGCCTCTTCTCTTCTTGTTCACTCCTACTCAGCTTTCAAGACTCAGCTACATGTCATCTTTCCCCGGAAGTTCTCCCTGAATCTCCATGCAGTGGTTTTGAAACCTGAACCCCAAATTATTTAACACTCCTTCAATTGATAGTACTGTGTGTTTCTTCAAGTGGAGATTTGGGCCTCTGTGGCTTCTGCCCCTCTGAGCACCCAAGGCACAGTGCTAACTGGCTAATCCAGGGCGAGAGTTTTATTCAATGACACACAAGATGACTTCCGTGGTAAGGACGTGCAGTGCGTGAGATGAGCCAGCCAGAACCGGAGGCCTCAGGCAACCCAACTCACCGCAACCAGCCGATGCTGCTCATCTTTCCAGCCTCAGACCCTGACAGTCCTGCCTCTTACACTACATACCTCACCGGCTCTGAATCACTGGACAGCTCAGAATGTGCGCTACGGCATAAGTGTTCCCCAACACCCAGCATTTGGCCCCCTTTCCCTGCATAACTCCTACTCATCCTCCAGAACTGTCTTGAATATCACCTCCTCCAGGAAGCCTTCCTTGCCTCTCCAAAGCTGGTGTGCCCAGAGCCAGCCCCTCACATCGCTCTCGCCACACCACGTCCTCATCGCCCTCTTCCACGTCTGTGAGCCTTGAGCATCCTCAAGGCGGGGAATATCACTTATTCCTTTTCTGAGCCCCCGGCGCCTAGAATAACGCCAGGCCCAACATAACATGGCTGCAATTCATATTAGCGGAACTCAGGGGCCAAATTTACATGGGGCACTGAGTCCTGGAGTCCAGGTTTGAACCCCTGCAGCCTAATTCCAGAGCCCATGACGTTAAACTGTATGCTGCCTGGCCTCCTTCTCCTGAGCCACCTAGACACTTGTCACAAATGCAGAAGAAGCCCAGGCCTCACCAGAAGAGCGTATTTCCATAGGTCGGCGTAGGACCTGAGAAACCGCGTTCATCGTGAACCCCACAGGTGCAGTGTACACACCAACGCCCCACTAAGAAATGATGGCTGTGCCCCAAGAGCATAAGGAGCCCCCAGAGCTCTCAGAGGTCCAGCCCCGACGCTGCTGCTTTGCTGAATCATACACATCCTGTACTTACTCTTCTCCCTCTGTTACCACCCCCGACCCCCACCCACCTAAGTGTGCCTGACTAGCAGAGAAGGGAGTGCAAATGAGGTGGCAAATGTTCCGTGCCTTGGGGACATCCCCATGAGGCCCCTTCCAGAGATCCTGGAGCCGGCCAAGAGGCCTCAAGCTTCTCAGATGTCTCTTTAGTCATTAGTGCTACAGAAACGTCCAAAAGGCTCCATCCAGAATTCATCAGGTGTTCAAAGCTCACCTCACTGCAAACCAAAGCCGCACCCTGAAGCCCCTCACAGATGAGTCCCGGTGATTCCAGCAGGGCTGTGCTCTGTCTGGGACACGTGCAACCTGGGAGCGAGCTGGCAGTAGGATCAGGGGCAGCCCGGCCAGCCACCTGTGTTTCCCCAGCTCTTAGCAAGAAAACCCTCTCACCAGACCCATGTGAGAGACACTGAGTTCGCTATCGCCCCAGGTTGGAGAGGTGCCACATGAAGATCTGGCAGACGGCCCAGGACAACTCGGCTGTCGCAGCTTCGCTGTAAAGCGGGCAGGCCGGCACTTGGGGGATTTCCTGACAAAGGGAAGCTAAAGAGAGAAGGCACCCCTCTTAGAGCCACACCAAAGTTAGGTTGCTAGAGAGTTAGCCCGAGAGTGTGGGACGGGCAAAGGCAGAATGGAAGAACCTGGGGATTTCCCCACGATCAATATTACATGCTCTGACTATTGCTGCTTAATAAAGCGCCCAAATATAGAGCCTTACGATAAAAACCGTTTTATTATATCTCATACTTCCATGAGTCAAAAACTTGAGCAGGGCTCAGCGGGGCAATTCTTTTACGTGTGGTATCCACAGAGGTCCTTTGGTGCCACTGAGCTGGTGGGCAGGCTGCTCCAAGGCAGCTTCCTTCACTTGTCTGACCCTCAGCAGAGGAGGCTGGAGAGCTGGGCCCAGCTGGAACCACCAGACACTTCACACGTGGTCTCACCAGCATGGCGGCCTCATATAAGTGGGCTTTGTGCGTGGCGGTTAAGGGCTCGCAGGGAGAATGTCCCCAGGGATCCAGCTGAAGGCTGTGGGGCTCCTTATGACCTAGAAGTCCCAGAATTTGAATTCTATTGGTCAAGCAAATCATTAAAATCAGCCCACATTCAAGGAATTAGACTCCAACCTCTCAATGGAAGGAGCAGTAAAAATTCGCAGCCATATTTACTCTCCCACCCTACGAGAGAGTTGAAAAACACTTGGTAGGCTCCTTGTAGGGGTTTTCACGCCACCGCTGTTTGTCGAGCTCCTAGTATGTGCCAGGCCCTGGAGACAGAGAGAGTGATGAATAAGACAGAACCTGGTCCCTGTCCTCACGGAGACTGCAGTGTAGACAGCATTCTAACAAATAGGTACACGGAGCCTAGCATGTGGTGAGTGCTCAGGTAACGCTGGCCGCTGGCATCGTGATCGCTGAATGAATTATTGGATAGAACGTTTGCCGTAAGCAGAGCGATGCTTTGAAGAATGACGAGGAGCAAAAGAACACAATCGACAAGGAGCCTGCCGTGTTCAGGAGGAGAAAGCTGGAGCTCAGGAGGAGGCGTCACAAACTAGGGGAGTCGGGGAGCAGGAGAGCTTTCAGGCAGAGGGGACCGCGTGTGTGGCAGAGTGCAGAGGGCAAGGGAAGCGTGCACCAAATGGAGCTGGACCCCCCACGGCTGGGCACTGGCCCACCTTCTCCATCCTGCCCTGTTCTCACCCGCGTGGGCTGCATTAACCTCGCCTCCCTCGCTTCCTTGCTGCTGCCAGTGGAAGGTACCAGCAGGAGTTTGAGCAGAGTAGGGTGGAGAGGAGAAAGAGTTTGGAGCGTGCATCCCTCTGGGTTCCTCCCCACTGGGCTGGGGGTGGAAGCAACAAGCTTCTCTGCCAAAGGCCAGTCGCATGTCAAACAGCCCTCTCCTCGTGTCCAGGCCTCACCAGCCTCTTCAGCGGCTCTTGCTGCTGGGCCGCCGGGCCTCAGATTCAGAGCAGCTGCCACTGTAGCTAGGTGAGGGACACTTCGCCGTTGCTCCTTGCATGCCCCACACCCTGCCCACGTCTTTGTAAGAGTCCTTTCCATAAATTGTCCTCAGTCGCCCTTTTGAGACGGCCATCTGTCTCTTCCTGGGACCCCGAATGATAGCACTGTCCCAGTAGGTTAGGAATTTGAGACTTCATCCCAGGAGCAATTTTAAGAAAATGATAACCTTCCATTCACCGGCATGATGGTAAAATTTAAAAACCGGCTCTCCAGAGGGAAAAGCCCTGATTTGTAGCATTTGCCAGATTCTGTGGTACGAATATTTCCACTGTGGCTGATTTTAAGCTACCAATGTGACAGCAACCAGCCTGCAAAATTCCTAAAAATATATCGCAAGCTGGTACGAGCCAGCTCCAGCATACCTCTGCCCAGATCAAATACTAGCTCTAGTCTCTTTCGCTGCTTGAGCCGGCCCAGTGGGAGACAGGCTGGGCATTGGACCAGAGAGGTGGTGGGCCTTCTGGCTGCTGTCAGCCTCCTCCAACCTGTTCCTTTGCCCAAGACCTTGTTCCCCCTGGAAAAAGGGTTGACCTCATGCCAAACTTGAGACTCCCAAGTGGCCCTTGAGCTCCTGTTCTTTTTGAATTTCAAAGGCAAACACCAAGTGAGAATGAGATGTACAAGAGGTTTTGCGGGGAAAATGCCTTGTTGCACCCTTAGACCAGAATGCAGGTCCGACCCCTGTGAAAAGAAAGTGAGAAGGAAGAAGAATCAAACTAGAAGAGCCTCAGACCACAGCGTAGTTCTGAGAAAATCTTGGCCAGGCCAGTGGAGAGTCTCAGAGCAAAGGCTGCCCTTAGAGGAATTCTGGTTCAGGCAGGAATGAAAGGGCTCAAATAACCTGCCAAACTCAGTCACTGGCTAAAAGAAGCAGGGGGTCTGGGGGAGAGTGGCACGTGGCCTCAGTGTGCATGGTGGAGGCAGCTGGAACCATCAGTCAACCACGCACCGTGCAGGTGTCTCCTGAAGGAGATCTGAGCAGGCACTTCCTTGGCTGGCACAGGAACTTATACCCACTGGCCTTGGTGCCCAGAGGCCTGCATCCCCTCTAGGAAGTGCAGGCTCTCACGCTTTCTGGCTTTAGGAAGTTCAGAACGATCTACCTGCTCCTGTACCCTAACCTCGCACTGATAAAGCCCAAAAGTCCCAGAAGTGTCCTGGGCCCAATCCCACTGCTTCATCAGCTTCTGTGTGCAATGGGCACTGCCGATATCAGTCTCTGGCTCGTTAAGACCCCCAGAGCTTTATGCCACTCCCTCCTTGGTTCATTGCCCCCAAAAGCCCTACCCTTGAGGGCCCCAGAAATGGACCATCCCAGAGGAGGCGACTTCTATGCCAGATTCTCCGAATCCAGCTTTAAGCTGTCCTCCCATGCTAGGCCCTACTGGGCCTCTGAACCCACATCCCCAATCCAACCCTTGGATTCACCCACTATGCTCAGGAGCCCAGGAGACCAGGCAAAGAGGCCCAGGCCCTGCATGCCCGTGACTCCTTCTGGCATCAATCACGCGACCCCCATCCTCTGCATCTCTCACTCACCACAATCCTTTCCCCAGGCTCCAACCTCCACAGGCTAAGACTGGGCCTTCTGATTCTAAGAGGCCTATCCCAGGGGTCCTTGGAACTCAGGAACGTGAGCATGAAAGTAACCCTTATAGGTCAAACCAGATACAAGACACCATGCTTCGGCCCAAAGTTTCTCAGGAAAGATGTCAAACGACATTTCATAAGAGAGGAGGAAAGGTAGGGGAATGTTCCATGTAAATGTGCAACAAGGGGTGACCTTAGCGGAAGAGGGTCTTAATAATCAAGTGCACGAGGTGATCCAGTGTGAGGACACCAATCGGCCTCTTCCTCTGACACCCCTCTCATTGCCCGATGGGCTCCTGAACAAAGTGGCCACGGTGGTAGGGATGGAGGCTATGCACGGGCTTGGCAACACCGACTTCCACTCGCCAAGGCCGGCCTTGTGGCAACCACCACTGAGTGCCAGCAGCAGAGACCAACGCTGAGCCCCCCATAGGGACAACGCCCCAGAGTGACCAGCCAGCTTATATACTGGGTGGCTTCTGTCATGGAAGGAGCAGTGTTTTGTTCTTACTGGAATAAACGCTTACTCTGGATACGGATTTGCTTTCCTGGCACGCAATGTTTCTGTGAAAACTACCCTCGATGGCTTAAAGAATGCCTGATTCTCTGTCATGGTGTTCCACACAGCATTGCTTCTCAGCATCAGAAGTGCAGCAATGGGCCTGTGTTCATAGAATTCACTGGGTTTACCATATTCCTTGTCATCCTAAGGCAGTTGACAATAAAACGGTGGAAAGGCCTTTTTTATGACTCAGTTGCAGCGCCAGCCAGGTAGCAAGAGCTTGTGGAGCTGGGGTGACGTCTTCTGGGAGGCTGTATGTGCTGTAAATCAACATCCAATATATGGTGCTATTTCTCTCATGGCCAGGAGCCACTGGTCCAGGAATCAAGGGGTAGAAGTGGGAGCAGCACCACTCACCGTCACCCCTAGCGATTCATTAGCAAAAATTTTACTTACTATCCCCATAACTTATGCTCTGCTGGTCTAGAGGTCTCGGTTCCAAAGGGAAGAATGCTTCCAACAGGAGACACAACGATGATTCCACCGAATTAACAGCTAAGACTGCCACCTGGCCACTTTGGGTTCCCCTTGTCTCTGAATCAACAGGCAGAGAAGGGAGTGATTGTCCTGGCTGGAGTGACTGACAGTAACTACCAAAGGGAAATTGATCTGCCACGACACAATGGAAATAGGAAAGAATATGTCTGGAATGCAGGAGAGTCCTTAAGGGTGTCTCTTAGTAGGACCTGCAGAAATGCTATTGGTCCAGGTTTTAGAGATGAAGGTGTGGATCCCCCATCAGTCAAAGAATGATGACCAATCAGCTAAGGCACTTACTGAGGGCAACGGGAATATGGAATGGGTAGCAGAAGAAGCTATCTATAAATACCAGCTGTGCCCATGTGACCAGAAGTAGAAGTGAGGAGAGTAACTGTTACGAGTATCCCTTCCTTATTTTGTTATGAATATGTCTGTACACACATGCATCAAGCAAATAAGTTTTCTTTCCTCTCTTATTTTCTAATATAAAATGTATTCATGATAATTAACTTTACATTATATACATTATATATATATAATGTAAATAACTTTACATTATATATAATTAACTTTACATTATATATTCAGGTTACTGGGGTCCAGGTAAAGAATGAATATCACTCAACCCATCTGGAGGAAGGGTTAGCTCATTTTCCGTTGTAGACACGAGAGTTGTATCATATGAAGTAGGTGTATAACTTTGTTATTGGAAACGTGTGCATAAATATTATTATAAATATATATCTGTATCTTGTAAATGTATATATTTATAATTCATATTAGGTACAAATATATGATTTTATCTTATATATAAATACACAATGTACAAATACATGTTTATAAATATATCTAAAGATTCTATACATATGTGTATATATTTATATATCTCCATCCTACTGGTTCCGTTTTTCCAATAGAACCCTGATACCTCAATGAAGTCGAACAATAGCAACAACAAATCTTGGAGGCTATGGTGGCCACGGGTATTTGGACCTCGGTGAAGTAAATGTGAAAAGCGACCAGGCAGACAACCATGGCAGTCACTGCGGTGGCGGTGCGGATGCCCCTCGCTGTGTGGGGCGTGAGGGCCACGCAAGCCCAAAGCGTCAGCTCCGACCGGTCAGGGGATCTCGACTCCGACGTGGGCTCAGTCCGGGAGGCCAGAGGGGCCTTCGGGAAAAGAGAGCAGGCCGAAGAGAAACGATACTTCTGAGCACGAACTCGGGAACGACTGGCAGCCTTGGAGAAACACCACGAAGAAGAGATCAGTCATCACATTAAGGAGACTGAGCGTCTGCAGGAAGAAATCAGACGGCACAGTGCACTATCAAGAAACTAAAAGAGTGTGGTGATGATTAAGTACACACAGTGCCCCATCTAATGGCTACGTATCACTGCCCATTTCTATGAAGACGTAGTTCTGGTCTAATATCTATCTGCTGCCAACAGACTATAATGAATTATCATCAGTGGGAGGGAAAACAAAAAAAGTGACCAGGCATCCTTTCCTCTTTTTGCTAGAAATGGGAAATGGAAGCTGCATGGTACACAGAAGTAAAAGTGAGAGTCCTTTGCCTCTCCACCCCTGAAGCTGAGAATCAGGGAACTAGAATTTTCCTTCTGAGATCGACTAGCGAATTTGACGTGTAGAGGCTGAGATCTGCGAGACGGAAGCCAGAGGCCGTCCAGAAAACACTCGTCCGAGAACTGAGGTACCCGCTTCCCTTTCTGAGCAACGTGACAACCAGGGGCAATGCTCAAAGTTCTGCCCCTCGGGAGAACTCCCCTTCACTACCACCCTTCAGGATGTCCCAGAAAGAAGCCGCAGCGTTTCTCCAGCTGACCCCTTTTGGGTGGTCTCTGCATGTCTTGCAAAATCATCTATAAACCAGACGTGAGGGTTTTTTTTCTCCTTCATTCAGCTGGTCGTAAGGAATTCCCCACGAAACCATAAGTGCGTGGGCTGGGAGAGAGAAGGCAGTACAGCCACGGGCATTCGGGCCCCTACTCATGGGACGTCCTTGTGCTTTCAAATCCTGCTTGGTCCATTATATGCCGCCTCCGTTTGATGATGGCTTGGTGGGTCAGACAAAGGTGAAAGGGCTTCTTCTATTGGCAATTTAAGGGTTCTATATCCCCAGCTTCCTTGTGATCTTCCCATATGTCCCCATTCCAACGATCAGGATGGCATTTCTACCCAGTCAGATGCAGAATATACAAGATCGTGGAGAGTGAACTGCAAACTGACAAGGTCCTTGCAATCCGTGAGGCCAGCCGAGGGTTGCCTCACCTCAACGAACCCCCCTGAGAATCGGGAGGTACGAACTGTTCGGGGAAACGACGCAGTGTTTCTCCGAGGCGAGGAAGTACACTTACAGCCACGAACAGACAGAATGGCAAAAGTTCATAATAGAATGTGGGTTGGGCGATTGTGCCAAAGATGATCTTATCCTAGCCAGCAACTGTATGCTCTTGTATAAAAGCAGCCTGCAAAAACAAAACTGCGCCGTGGCTCATCACCAGTGGACAGTGGTCCTCCTCATGCCACCGTTGGCTCTCTCTTTCTTTTCGGCAGCTCCCACTGTTCAGGCATCAAACAGGCTGCGCTGGACACAGCAGGTGGCACCCAAACAGGGACCTGAATACGGGAAGACGCAAAACAGATAAGGGAGGAGACTCCCTCGAGTAAGTGTACACATCGGGCAGAGGGAGAGTTTAGAAGCTAGTCTGCAAGTTTATGAAAGGTGCACCAGAAAAATTGAAAAATTAGACTAGTACAGTCGGGAGGAAAACATGGGACAGCAAGGGGCCAAGGACCGCAATATTTTTGTACAAATGCTTAAAGCAATGCTTAAGGCTCGGGGATGCGGTGTGCGTACTGATCAGATTCGGCCGCTTTTAGTTTTTGTTCAAGAAACTTGTCCTTGGTTTCCAGAGGAAGGAACGGTAAATTCAGGGACTTGGGAGAAGGTGGAGGTGCGCTTGCGTGACCGCTTTTCGGCTGAGGGGCCAAAGGACTTTCCTAGTCCCACTTTTGCTTTTTGGGGTTTAGTAAGGGACACATTAGACCCTACTCCTTCAGCTAGTCGTCTCCCTGCTGCTTCCCCACCAGGAGAGATGGCACAGATGTTAAAACGCACAGTGGAGGGATACGAGGCGTTAAAAAGGTCAGGGACGGAGCCCACTGCTCTTAGTTGGAGGGAGCCCCTTCCTCCGGAGTATGAGCAGGCATTAGAAAGAGAGGCCAGGAAATAATCATCATCCAGAATCTTCAGATGAGGAGAAGTCCGAAAGCGAAGGGGAGGACTCTGCGGCAGGGTTAGTTGCCGCGCTAGCTAAACTTCCAAGCGACGCTCCTCCTGCTCATTTACCCCAACCCCCTAACTTGGGATCTAAGAATCACCATTCTGGAGTGTCGTATTCCCTGGTGCAAAAAGGAATCCGGAAAGCTAGAGAGAGTGGGGGAAGATACGGGAGGTTTTCAGGTTTTTCCCATAACAGACTTAACAATCAGGGGCCGATTGTCCAAGAGCATCCGGCCGTCCCTTTGAAGACACTGAGGGATTTAAAACAGGCCTGCGCAACCTATGGTCCTATGGCTCCTTTTACTTTGGCATTGCTTGAGGGACCGCAATACGAAACTCTGCCTCCCTATGACTGGAAAACAATAGCCAAGGCTTGCTTATCGGGAGAGATGATCTGCTGTGGAAAAGTGAATGGCATGATCTCAGTGAGCAGGAAGCCAGGCGTGATGTGGCTCATGCTGTTCTTATTACAGTAGAAATGTTAACCGGAGAGGGACAGGATCTAGATTTGATGCAACAAATAATATTTCAGCCACAGGCAAATCAACACATTAACATTTGTGCTGTGAAGCCTTGGCGCAGTTTGCCTCCATCGGGAGCCGAGTCTGAGGAATTCAGTGGCGTGCGGCAGGGGCCTGATGAATTTATACCAGGACTTTGTTTCTCGTCTTGGACAGGCAGTGTCTAGAACGGTGTCTGATACTGAGGCAGGAGAAATAATAGTAAAACAGCTTGCTTATGAGAATGCCGGTAAACCCTGCCAAACAGCACTTAGACCCCATAGGGAGACGGGTATGCTATCTGACTTGATTAGAATATGTGCTGATATTGGGCCAGCTTACGTGCAAGGAGCTGCATTGGCTGCTGTGTTAAGTCAATCCTTAAGAAGCTAAAAGGGCCCTCAGGGCAACGGAGGGAAAGGTGGAGGAACTTGTTTTTGCTGTGGCGGAGCTGGATGCTTTGCCAGGGAATGTCCTACCAGAAGCTTGACTGAGGGGCAAGGAGGTCATCCCACCCCTTGGGGTAGTGAGGTGGCCAAACCTAGAGCACCTGGAATTTGCCCTAGATATCAGCGAGGAAGGCATTGGGCTAATGAATGTAAATCACGTCATGACGCCTAGGGCAATCTGCTGCAGGGAAATGGGCCACGGGGGTCGGCCCCATCAAATAGTGGGGGCTCTTGCTACCAACCAATCAGTGTTTCTTCCCCCTAATGTGGAGCCGTTACCCCCGAGAGGGCTCCAATCTGCGATCCTGTCTCCAGGGGACCAGATAAGCCCACCGTTCAACAACTCTGCTGTGCTACACCAGGAAGCGCAGGACTGGACCTCAGTCCCACCATCAGATATGTATTAACTCCTGAAATGGAGCTCCAAGCCATCCCTACAGGGGTGTGGGGTCCTATTCCTCCTGGACTGCAGGTCTTATATTAGGTAGAAATAGCTTGACTATGAAAGGATTTCAAGTGTTGCCAGGAGTCATAGATGAAGATTATACAGGAGAGATTAAGGTGATAGCTCAGACCACAAGAACCATTGTTTAAATACTGTCCACTGACAGAATTACTCAATTCGTGCTTATTCCCCATGTAAAGACAGGGAAAGTGTTAACCTCTAAAGAAAGAGGAGAATCTCGATTTGGGTCTTCGGATACTTATTGGGTTCAGCAAATAAAACAAGAGAGACCTACGATGACTTTATTGATAGAGGGGAAAATGTTCTCTGGTCTTTTATATACTGGAGCTGATGTGTCGGTTATTGCTAATAAGCACTGGCCTTCCAATTGGCCGACAGCCCTGGCTTTAACCGAGCTACAGGGCATAGGACAGGCTCAGGGAACTCTGCAAAGCTCAGAAATATTACAATGGACAGATTCTGATGGTCAGCAAGGCTCTTTCCATCCTTATGTTCTTCCTGGTTTGCCTGTTAATTTGTAGGGAAAAGATGTTTTATCACAACTAAAAGTTATGATTTTTAGTCCAAATGCTCAGGTTTCCAATATGATGTTTAGACAAGGATATATCTCTCTTAGTGGACTAAGGAAGGTACAACCATATGGCAGAGGGTCATATGCAGCCACTATAAGGCCAACCTAAAAATGATCACGCTGGGCTCAGATATCAAAATTTATAACTGGGGCCTTAGTAGCTCCTGCTACCTCTAGTAAAGTTACTGCTGGAAAAAATCTCTTGGAAGTCAGATGATCCCGTTTGGGTAGACCACTGGCCCCTAACTCAGTAGAAGTTGTCCGCCGCTCAGCAGCTGGTTAATAACTTAACGCAGGGCATATTGAGCCTTCTATTAGTCCTTGGAATACTCCAATTTTTGTTATAAAAGAGAAATCAGGCCAACGGTGATTACTGCAGGATTTAAGGGCAGTTAATTTAACTATGGAAATTATGGGTGCCATTCAACCTGACCTCCCTACGCCTACTATGATTCCTTGGAATTTTCATCTTATTATTATAGATTTGAAAGACTGTTTCTTTACCATACCTTTAGATCCAGAAGATAAGAAATGTTTTGCCTTTAGCCTCCCTTCACTTAATTTTAAAGAGCCAATGAGAAGGTACCAATGAAGAGTTCTTCCTCAGGGTATGGCTAACATTCCTACGTTCTGTCAAAATTTTGTTGCTCAAGCAGTATTGCCAGTTAGAGAAAAGTTTCCAGACTCCTACATCATCCATTATATAGATGACATCTTGCTTGCACATGCAGAGGAAAGAGTATTGCAGCAGGCATATGCTGAATTACAAATATCCTTGCAAAATTATGGTCTTCGCATTGCACCAGAGAAAGTGCAGAGGTCTGCGCCTTTTTCATATTTAGGAACTATAATTTTGCAGCAAACAAACCGCAAAACGTTCAAATTCGATTTGACTCATTAAAGACATTTAATGATTTTCAAAAATTACTAAGAGATATTAATTGGCTTAGGCCACAATTAGGAATCACCATGGGACAACTACAGCCTTTATTTGATATTTTGAGAGGAGATTCTGATCCCTCTTCTCCAAGAGAATTAAGTCCTGCTGCTAAACAGGCTTTATAATTAGTAAATGAGGCTATACAAAATACACAGGTCTACCTCATAGATCCCTCTCTACCTTTGATACTAGTAATTTGTCCAGCTAAACCTTTTCCAACTGGGATTATATGGCAAAAGTCAAGGCCAATAAAATGGTTACATTTGCATAATTCTGCTCCAAAAGTTCTTAACCCATATTATGAGTTAGTCTCTATCCTTACAGATAAAGGGCAAACCTGGATGCAACAGCTCTTAGGAAGAGATCCTAATACTATAATTATTCCTTATAATCAGAAGCAGCAAGTACGCTTAAATCAATATTCTGATTCATGGTCATTATCTTTAGCTCAATGTAATGCAACCATTGTCTTTATCCACCTGATAAGCTAATACAGTTTTTAATACAAACACCTGTTATCTTTCCGAAGGTGATTTCTCAGGTACCTATCCCTAACGCTATTACTGTCTTTACAGATGGTTCCAGCAATGGAGTTGCTATCGTACATAACCCTACTCGGACTTATTCAAAATGAACTAACATGACTTCAGCTCAGAGAACTGAATTATTGGCTTTAGTTTGGGCATTGGAGCTGTTTCCACAACAACCTGTAAATATTTATTCAGACAGTGCTTATTTATACACTGTGAGCCAGGTTATTGAAACTGTCTTCGTTGGACATACAGCAGATGAAAGCCTTTTCCATTTATCTATCCGGCTTCATGAGCTTATTCAAGCCAGGAAGGACCTATGCTTCTTTGGACATATACTAGCGCACTCACAGCTTCCAGGGCCACGAGCTGAGGGAAATGAATGTGCTGATCGCACTACCTGCAGTAATGGAGCTGCTCCTATTTACTCTTTGTTAGCGGCAGCACTCTCTACCCCTACGCAGTTGGCTCTAGAGAGTCATCAACTACACCATCAGAATGCATCTGCCCTGCGTAAGCAATTTGGATTAACTCGGGAAAGTGCTCGTCAAATAGTTAAACAATGTCATCAACATCAAATCCATCTACCTGTTCCTCATTATGGAGTTAATCCGCGAGGACTATTACCTAATCATATCTGGCAGATGGACGTTACACATGTTGGGTCTTTCCGAAATACTCCATAGGTACATACCACTGTAGATACCAGTTCTGATTTCATCTATGCCACTGCTCGTTCAGGTGAAAGCACTAAACGTGTCATTCATTAGTCGTTGCCTGCAAACTTTTGCAGTCCTTGGCCTTCTCAGGCAAATCAAAGCTGACAACGGACCTGGATATGTTAGTAAAGTATTTCGACAATTTTGTAAACAATTTCAGATTGCACGTGTAACAGGTATACCCTATAATCCTCAAGGGCAAGGCATCGTAGAATGTGCTCTCTGTACCCTCAAGGTTCAAATACAAAAACTAAAATGGGGAGTCAGCCCTGTGATGCCTCAGAATATTTTAAACCATGTACTTTTTACTTTAAATTTTTTAAACATAGATGATGATGGTCGAACCGCTACAAAAAGGTTCTGGTCTCCTTCGGGGAATCCACGAGGAGTAGTTTGTTGGAAGGATCCATTAACTAACACGTGATATGGCCCAGATCCTGTTTTAGTGTGGGGACGGGGCATGTTTGTGTTTTTCCTGAAGGTGCAGACGGACCTCGCTGGCTGCCTGAGAGGCCGGTCAGGCATTGTGAAGATGGCGGATGGATCAGACACAGAGAAGCTCATCTCTCCTCTGAAACACCTGAAGATCACTCCTCTGGTAGTTGTTCCACAATCCAGGGGAACTCGGAGAGCACGTAATTCCTCATGGCGGGGGTGGGGGCGGAATAGTAAACATTTGACATCAGAAGGGCAAGACATGGTTCGGCGTCAGGGTTTGCCTGTCACTCCTGACCGACTGTTTGTGGTCATGTTAGCTCAGCTAGCTGTGCAAGTAAGTGTAGTTAAAGGAGAAAATTATTGGACGTATTATCTTAATCCCCCTGTATTGCATCCAGTTACATGGGAAGATGTTAATGTACTTGTGTTTGTTAATAATACACAGGTTTGAGGATGCCATTCTGACGGCCATATAAAGCCACAGTGGGTGAATTTTAATGATTCAGTGGGTGTCATCGCTTGCACCACTGTGTGCTGAAACTCGTGCTGGGGTTACTGGATGCTTAAAAGTAGAATCCTATGTGAAGACTGTTGTGGGAGGGGCTGCTCCAGCTAATCTCACTGGACCATGGGACCTGTTTAAGTATTTGCATCAATTATCTATTCTTGGACTTTCTAACAATACTATGGTAGTGCCAGCAATGCATCTTCCCAGAATACCTTATTGTCCCAATACTACAGCAGCGAAGCTGAAAGGATAGGTAAACTGGCTGGAATGTGTTCATCCTTTACCGTCAGAACATGAGACAACTGGATGGTTACAGGAGGTATATGATTGGTCTCATCACCTTGTTGCTCATAAAGATTAAATGATCCCTGGAGGATATATAGCTTCTTTGACGACCACCCCAAAAGGACTCGTGGCGAGCTTTTGCAGCTTTGGACTTCATTAACCTGTCTGATTTGTCTACTGCAGACTTGAACATTAAGCATAGCTATGGGGTTCGAGCCTGTGTCTGCCGCCCGCTATGTTCTTCTCGTTGGACAATTGCAAACAAATGCTTCGAATGGATTTCTTAATATATCTTGTACCAATTGTAATTTAACTAATTGTGTGAGTCCCCATAATCAGAGGTCAGATTTATTGGTTTTAAATCAACCAAGTTTTATCATGTTACCAACTAAATTAGAAGAACCTTGGCATGATGATAGTGGGGTACAAACTCTGTTAGAAACGAAATCTGCTTTGAGTAAAGAGAATCAAAGGACTTGTTAATGCAGGACTAGTAGCTACTGCAGTAACTGTAGCAGTGACCTTATCACAAAGTATCCAAAATGCTAATTTTGTTAATGAGTTGGCTCATAATACTTCTATGGCTATGAAGACACGAGAAGACATTGCTTTAAAATTAGAGATTAAGCTGAATGCTTTAGAATCTGTCGTAGTGCAGATAGGAAACGAAGCAGAAGCTCTTGGAAAAAGAACAAGTTTGCACTGTCATGCTGCCTATAAAGGGGTAGATGTAACCAATGTAACCTATAATCAATCTAAGTGGAATTGGCAGTGGGCGTGATTGCATTTACAAGGTATTTGGTATCATGATAATTTCAATTTAGATTTGCATAATTTGCATCAGAGATCCTGGATATACAAAATGCAAAGGATACTACTATCGATCCAAAAGATTTAGCTAAAGATTTATTAGATCGTTTGCATGGGTTTAACCCTTTGATTTGCTTAAACGTACTTTTTGGATTTTAGCTGGAATTGTATGCTCACTAGTTGTATTCTTTTGTGCTTTTTCAGTCAGCTGCCGAATCCTCCAACAACATGTAGCACAGTCTCAAATTACGTTGCATGCTCTACGGCTTAAAAATAAAAAAAGAAAGGGGAGATGCGGAGAGCAGACTGCAAGCTGACAAGGTCCTTGCAATCTGTGAGGCCCGCCAAGGGTCGCCTCGCCTCAACGAACCCTCCTGAGAATCGGGAGGTACGAACTGTTCGGGAAACAACACGGTGTTTCTCCGAGACAGGGAAGTACACTTACAGCCGCGAACAGACAAAGCGGCAAAAGTTCATAATAGAATGTAGGTTAGGTGATTGTGCCAAAGATGATCTGATCCTAGCCAGCAACTGTATGCTCTTGTATAAAAGCAGCCTGCAAAAATAAAACTGCGCCATGGCTCATCACCAGTGGACAGTGGTCCTCCCGGATCCCACCTTCGTCTCTTTCTTTTCGGCAGCTCCCACTGTTCCCACTCAGGCATCGAGCTGGCTACGCTGGACGTGACACAAAATCAATCTATAAAAATCAGCTGTATCTTTACGCAATATCAATGAACAATCTAAAAATGAAAGTAAAGAAATAATTTTGTTGACAGTAGCATCAAATTAAAACACTTAGGAATAAATTAAAGCAAGATAGTGTGACATCTATAGACCACAAAACACAAAACGCCACCGAAAAAATTAAAGAAGACCTAAGTACATGGAATCCAGGGTTCATGGATTGAAAACTCAATATTGTTAAGATGCCAATAATCCCCCAATTGATCTACAGGTCCAATACAAAGCCTATCAAAATTCCTTTTTCATTTCTCGATTGTGTCCTTTGACACGCACATTTTATAGTATTAGCTCTTACAGTCGGGATGTAATTCATTTTAAGTTAATTTTTGTATCTCACATGAGGTAGGAGTCCAAATTTATTCTTTTGTATGTAGATATCTAGTCGTCCCAGAACCATTTGCTGAGAAGGCTGTTCTTTCTCCACTGAGTGGTCTTGGTGTCCTTGTGGAAAGCATTCTCAATCATATTCCATTTATCTAGATTTACAATCTTAAATAGAAGAAGGAATAAAGTTGGAGGATGCATACTTCCTGATTTCAAAACTTATTATGAAGTTATGGTAATCAAAATGGTGCGGTGCTGGCCTAAGAACAGACCTAGAGAATAATCTAATATAATTTAGAGTTCAGAGCTAAAATTAAAAATCTCTAGGAAGGAAACATAGGTACAAATCTTTGTGACCTTGGGTTGAACAGTGGTTTCCTAAATATGACACCAAAATCAAAAGAAACAAAAAAAGTTTTAACAAATTTATCTTTATCAAAAGTAAAAACTTTTGCATGTGAAGGACATTACCAAGAAATTCAAAAGGAATCCGCAGAATGGGAGAAGTTATTTGCAAATCACATATCTGATAAGAGTCTAGTATTCAGAATATATAAATAACTCTTACAATTTAGTAATAAAAAGCCACATAACCCAAATTTTAAGAAGGCAAAGGTTCTAAATAGATTCTTCTCCAAAAAAAATAATACCCAAATGACCAAAAGCACATATAAAGATGCTCAACATTGTGATTCATTAAAAAAGTGTACATCTTGTCTATGGCCATGCCACCCTGAACAAGCCCGATCCTGTCTGATCTCGGAAGCTAAGCAGGGTCGGGCCTGGTTAGTACTTGGATGGGAGACCACCTAGGAAGACCAGGTGCTGTAGGCATAAAATAATAATAATAATAAAAAGAAAGAAAGAAATCATGCTAGATAAAAGAAAGCCGTTCACAAAAGGTCACATATTGTATGATTCCACTTACATAAAATGTCCAGAATAGATAAAACCATAGAGGCAGAAAGTAAATTAGTGATTGCCAGGGAATGGAGGGAGATAGACGTGGGATTGACCGCTAACAAGTACGGGACCCCTTTCAGGGGGCATGGAGATGTATGTTCTGAAACTATCCAGTTTCAGTAATAATGACTGTACCACGTTGTGAATATGCTAAAAGCTTTTGAATCCTACCATTTAAAATAGTCTATTTTTATGTTACATGAATTTTATCTCAATTTAAAATGATCACAAATACAATTTTTGATCAAACGAGAAAAAAAAAAAACAGCTTAAAAAATACATTATCCTTTAGACCCCTTCTGACTTTAAAATTACCTGAATCGACCCTTAGTGGAACCCAGGACTCTGAAGATTCCCAAGTTGTCGACCCACCTGCCTGTGGAGACAGGTTGGGTACCCAGCTCTTCTCTGTGTGACCAGTACTGTGGCCAGGTTATAACATGAGGTCTTGGATGGGAGCAGGGGTTGGGGGTGCATCAAATCGGGGAGTCTGATAGTGGGAGGAGGAGGGAATGGTGAAGGCTCCCTCTGAGAATCCACACAATAGTCTTCCCCCCACTTCCTCCGGCCTTCTGGAAAGGGCAGGTGTTTCACTTTCTCTAAGCAAAATATGAAACTGAGAAGCACCATTTGTGCCTCAAGACGCATGAAAACGGGTGTAGATATGGGTGAGTTCCTTTTAAACTTGTGTTTTCCTCCAATTTTGATAGCCTATACCGGGAGTTCTTAGAATTTGGGGGGTGGGCATCAGAGCCACCTCAAGAGCCAGTAAATATGCAGATTCCTGAGGCTCTGATTCCTTAGGTCTGGGGATTCTCCCCAATCCGCATTGCTAAAAAGTTGGTCAGTGGATGGTCTTTGAATAACAGTCATATATAACACTGTTCCTTATGCCACAGAAAACATAGGGGTTTATTTGTTTCCAAGTCTTCACCTAAGACGTTGTTCTTATTGGTAGTTGGATAAATTAGAGTTGTTTCTCAATCCAAATTATATTATGGACCAGAAAGATAAATGTACTTTCTTAGAGTCAAGTGGGCCACAGAGACGGGGAGAGAGAGTGGGCATGACAGGCTAAAGAAAAACAAACTAGAACGTGTATCTCAGAGCAGTTTGGGGTTTGGCAACATTCTCCTTTGTATCCCCGAAGACTTGCAGGCCCAGACTTTGAGTCCCTCTGAAATTGTGAGTAAGTGAATGAATAACCAACAGAAAAGTGGAAAGGATTTTCTAGATGCCCAATATCCCCTTTACTTCTCATTTGCTGAGAGTTTATGTCATAAACGGGTATCGAGTTCTGTCAAATGCTTTTCTGCATTTATCAAAAAGGATCATGTAGCTTTGTCACTATTCTATTAATAAGGTAACTTAAACTGATCAATTTTTCAAATATTAAATCAACCTCTTATTTTTTAAACACCACTTGGTTATGATGTATTATACTTTTTAAATATAATACATATATTTGATTTGATTTGCTGATATTTGGTTAAGGATTTTTGTTTCTATGTTCATGAGGGATTATTATGGTCTGTAGTTTCCTTTTGTTGTAATGTTTTTGTCTGTTTTGAGTATGGGGTTTATGTTGGCCTCATAAAATGTTTTGGGAATAATCATGCTAAGCGAAATAAGCCAGACAGAAAAAGTTGAAAACCACATGATATCATTTATATGTGGCATATAAACCTAAAAGCAACAAACGAACAGGACAAACAAAGACTCATGGACGTGGACAACAGACTAGTGGTTACCAGAGGGGAGGCGGGGAGAGGAGGAGGGAGGTAGATGGGGTAAAGGGGGTCAAATATATGGTGACATTAAAGAATTAAAAATAAATAAGTTAATTAAAAAATGATTTGGGAAGTATTCCATTCTGTATTTCAAATAGTTTGTATAAGATTGGTGTTATTTCTTCTGTACATGTTTGACAGAGTGCACCAGCAGAATCATCTAGTTCTAGAGTTTTCTTTGTGAGAAAGCTTTTTTAGAGTTAACTAAATTTCTATAACTAATGCACTGCTTCCTTTATCAAGAAAATCTTGCTAGAAAGAAATGCTAACCAAACTGGAGGGTATGCTTTACGGCTCCATGTTCTGGTGAACGACCTTAATCTCATCGTAAGTAATTAATTCACCCACTGCTGGCTGGTCCATGGACCACACGTTTTCGTAATATGAACTCTCCTGAACTCTAGCCTAACCACGTGGATTCAAACCACGTTGCTATCATTTCAGATGCTCTCAATGTCCAGATGGAGCCCTCGGGCATCCCAGAGTCCACCACCCCTTTTGATTATGATCTTCAGAGCTTTCTGTGTGAGAAGGAGACCTTCAACTTTGCTGCCTTCAGCACCACCATCCTGTACTGCCTGGTGTTCTTCCTCAGCCTGGTGGGCAACAGCCTGGTGTTGTGGGTCCTGGTGAAGTACGAGAGCCTGGAGTCGCTCACCAATGTCTTCATCCTCAACCTGTGCCTCTCAGACCTAGTATTCTCCTGCTTGTTGCCTCTGTGGACCTTGGAATACCACTGGGGCTGGCTGCTGGGAGACTTCCCCTGTAAGCTCCTCAGCATGCTGTTTTCCATCAGCCTCTGCAGCAGCATCTTCTTCCTGACCATCATGACCATCCACCGCTATCTGTCTGTGGTAAGCCCCCTCTCATCCCTGCGAGTCCACACCCTTCGGTGCCGAGTGCTGGTGACCACAGCTGTGTGGGCGATCAGTGTCCTGGCTTCTATCCCCGATGCCATCTTCCACAAAGTGTTTCATCATTCGGAACATTCACGTTGTGATTACGCGGAACTCAAGTGGTTCCTAGCGTCGGTCTACCAGCACAATGTCATCTTCCTGCTCTCCATGGGGATAATCCTGTTCTGCTATGTGGAGATTCTCAAGACCCTGTTCCGCTCGCGGTCCAAACGGCACCACCGGACCGTCCGGCTCATCCTCACCATTGTGCTGGCACACTTCATTAGCTGGGCTCCCTACAACCTGATGCTGTTTCTGCAGACACTGCTGAAATTCGAGGTCATCCAGAGCTGCAAGGTCAGCCAGCAGCTGGATTACGCCTTGCTCATCTGCCGCGATTTCGCCTTCTCCCACTGCTGCTTCAACCCAGTGCTCTACGTCTTTGTCGGGGTCAAGTTCCGCAGACACCTCAAAGCTCTGCTCCGGCACTTCTGGCTCTGCCGGTCACAGGCGCCCAGCTCTTCCCCGTTACCTCACACCCCAGGTGCCTTCCACTATGAGGGCGCCTCCTTTTATTGAAAGGGAGTTTGGTGCTGCAGGTTGAGATGGACAGAGAAGCCACAGTGGGAGCCAAGAGAAGCGATGCAGGAAAAGTGGATCCCCGCCTGGAATTTTACGTTGCCAGTGGGAAAAACATTTCTTGGATTCTGAGTTCATTGTTCATTCCTTCCTTGATTCATTCATTTAGACGTGGATCTCTTATCATTGCTTAGTTCAGAAGTTTCTAAAACATAAAAGGATTCCCAGAAAGGAGCATCCTTCAAAGACCTGATTGTGTGTGATAATTATGTAGGTTGTCCCAGTCGATTCTGGAGGGCGTTGGTTCTGTATCCCTTAGTGACAACTGAATGAGTCTCTGCAAGACAAAAACCACCACATCCTCAAGTATAGTCAGAGAGAAATCTGAATTCTAAAACCCACAACTGGATTGGAGATGTATTCTGTACCTTAATTCTAGTTTCTAGCACACGAACTGGCGCTTGTGATTTAGTTTGTAAATCTTTTATTAGCAGAATGAATACAATATGTGCTGTCTTCTGCAGGAAGCATTTCTTTAGAGACTATAAATATGGACAAGCTACCCTCCAGGCACCAACGATCCAGCTCTGGAGGCCCAGATAAGTAAACACCGACCTTGGCGACGGGTCTCCATCTGTGAACCTGATTTAGCTCTGGGATGGGGCCTTCGGAAAGCTCCCCAGGTGATTCTGACATGAACCCTAGTTAGAAACATTCGGATGCAACTCCTTGAGAATGGGAATTCCAGAACCTTGCCCAGCTCCTTGAGCAGGACTTTGCACAGTCACTGTGGCGCTCAGTATATGCTTTGTTGAATAAAGTAGCTACTAACACAGCTCTCAGCTGGAGTCTGGAGAGCTTATAAGGCATTTTCCCCTTCAGTTCCAGCTACAATTTCAATGATCTATTTGCCATTGGGTGGCCGGTCTTGAAGGAGTTTGACCTGGCTGGGGAAGAGTGAGGGTCTAATTTTAAGAATTAGGTCAGTAACACCTGCTGGAGAGGGCTGGGCGGTGGACCAGGGAAGGGATAAAACTCTCCTGGACTAGCTAACCAATAGGTGGGGCCATCACTCACCACAGCAAAAGGGAGGAGGCAATGATTTGGTTGCAAGGGCAGAGCTAAGCCTATGGGTAATTGTTGGGCACCCCCTCAAACCAATAGTATTAAACCTTCATTTAACTTTTATTTAGATGGCACACTGAGCCCAGGGAGCAGAAGGGCAGAGGATTCCAGTTCACACACCCACTTGGTCAAACCAAAGCGCCGTGAGTTTTGAGCCCAATCTTCTTAGAAGGCAGGTTTGGGGGTCTTGTATCACCACAGAGCATGTACTTGGAGGAGCCTGCTTCATTGTCTCCTCACCCCCTCTCGCTCCTCACATCTCAAGATACTTATCCAAGTATGTCTTTCAACACATACAGCCACATCCCTAGAAACACGTCAATGAATACAATCATGTGTTTCTCTTTACATTTCTAGTGATGTCTTGGCACTCCCAATAGACCAGCTCCCAGGGTGATCATTAATCAAGGATCTTCTCCTAATCCAGCTCCTTGGGAATCCAAGGGAAGAGGAACAGAGACGTGGCGGGGGGTACAAACAAAAAGACAGAGGGGCATCCCATCAGAGAGGGAGCATGGGCGAGACCGGTGATTGCATGCTACATCCTCTGGCCACATCCTTCCTTGGCCGCAAGCTCCTGCTTTCCCCTCCCTCCAGCCACTGAAACCACTGTTCAACCTCAGTTGGACTCTTGTAGGCCTGTCCCTCCCCCTCCAGTTGAAAAACGGCGCCCTGGACACAGGGCTGCAGACCTGTCACATGTGGAACATAAAAAATCCGCAGCGGTTCCCAGGGAAGATGCTCTTCACAGCATTCCCATCTCCACGCTTTCTCAAGCGAAGTCAAGAAGGGAGGAACCTTGCCGACTCCCGCAACAAAAATGTGCCTCCAAGCCCAGGAAAGCCTCAGACCTCAGCCAGAGTGGAACTTCCTTGAGAGTACGACCCTTGTTACATGTCTAGAACTTTCCATGATGCCCAGAAATAGTGGTAGTTGGTTGAGTAACCAGATAGGAGACCGTATTTTTGGCTTTTTTCTACTTCTGTAGCCTCTTCTGACACTTGCGTATATCACATCTTCCAGTCAACTCCAGGCAGCCTTCACGGGCTCCCCATGAATAGTTCTCGAGACTCCACCAGCCCGGACATCACCTAGTTTGTTGAACTCCTAGCGGCTGTCATTTGTGAAAGCTTCCTGCAATGGACAAAGAGACTCACAAATAGAACAGATTTCCACAGTAAACTGGCTGAGAAGGCTCTTGCGATTTGAGCCCTGGACACAAACCCGAAATCTGAGCTCTTTTACTTACCCACTGTGACCTCGGGCCTCTTAGAGCCTCAGTGTCCTCATCTGTAAAATTTTATAAATGTCCACAACACAAAGACAGGCTCTACCCACATGATGGAGGTGTGCCTGAGGTCATGTGTGTAAAAGTACTTGCTCTGCAAATCGTTCAGCCCTAGACTAATATGAATTGTTATTGTAATCATCTCATAGAAACAGTAAGCATCTTTGTATTACATGCACAAATAAAAGATGGGCATGTATTGACTTACCTCTGTCTAATTATGTCTCTCTCATTTCCACCCAAGACCATTACATAAGATTCCTAAAAGTTCTCTGCTTATGGGGGAATTGGATTAGGATTTGGGGTGAAGGGAGAAGAAAGATTGGAGATAAAGTATGGAACAACTTTGTGTGGACCAGGATAGGGGGAAATTGGCTCCATTTAGGCCTTAGGTAAAAGTGTCCAAGGCCAAGTCTGTCTTGAGTGCTCTATGGCTCAGTTTTCTGTGTCTCTCTTGCCTCTGGCCTGTCACTCAAGTCTTCTGTCTCCAAGTCCAAGGCTTTTTTCTATCTCATGATCCATTTGTGTCTGAACAAGGACTTTCTAGAGATCAGCCCTCCAATCAGAAGCGGTGATACGGCTTCCTGCTGGGAATTTCAGGCATCCTGAAAATTTGGTTGGAGATACTTTATAGCAGCGGTCCCCAACCTTTTTGGCACCAGGCACTGGTGCTCCTATGAGAATCCAATGCCTGATGGTCTGAGATGGAGCTGAGGCGGTGATGCCGGCGCTGGGGAGCGGCTGCAAACACAGACGAAGCTGTGCTCGCTCGCCCACCGCTCACTTCCTGCTGTGCAACGTGGTTCCTAACAGGTCGCAGACCAGTACTGGTCCGTGGCCCAGGGGTTGGGGATCCCTGCTTTACCGGTTTAGGGGGAAGTTTGGGAAGTGGAGGATGTGGTTATCTTAACTCCTCACCAAGTTATTGAGTACAGAGCTCCCTCTCTACTTTGGAGCAAGCTCAGATTTTAGGTGTGAGGTTGTTGCCGTCCCCTCCCACACAACCTCTCCCCCGTCCAAACGGACCAAATGAGGACGAAGGCAGCCCAATTCCTTGACTTCGACCATTTCAGAAAATCAGCCTTGAGCATCACTCACAGTTAGGGGAAATGGGCAACAGATGAGCATGGGAAATTGGATGGTTGTAGGGATCAGAGGCGGGGGAAGAGGATGAGAGGGGGTCGTGTAGACATCCAGGAGGTCCCTGGCCTCATGCGCAGAGAGCCTGACCTGTGCGAAGGCAGTGTGAAGCCAGTGCAAAGCCCGTGGGTGGGTGGGTGGGTGGGTGGGGGAGTCAGACAGCAAAGGTGAATGAGGCCCACTCTCGAGCTGGCCAGCCTCTAGTCATCCCCATTTGGGGAAAGCACCGATTACTCCAGTCCTAGGGAATTCCTCTGGATGAACCCTCTGGACTAAGAGAAAATGACCTCCACTGGGAATGCACACCATGCACGTGTCTTTGAAACTATTCCAAGGTGCTTTGCCATGGATTATGGGAGTTTGGAGAAGGAAGAACCCACCTGTACCTGCTCCTCCCAGTTTGGTTACAATTGGTTGAACAATCTGCTCCTGACCTTGTCCAATATTAAGGTAAATATGAATTTTTTTTTTAAAAAAAGATAACACTGAAGATTGTTGATTCTTCAAACTATCTTCGGTTTACTGCAAAATTAGAGCTCCCACAGATATTGGCCTCATTAGGAAATCACACCCACTTTTCTGGCTGAGTCCTTAGCCACTGCTTCTCCTTTGGAGTTTATTTTTTCAACTTAACTACAGAGGTTTGAACTCAGTCATCTCTAAGCTCCCTTTCCTTGATTAAAAGACAAAGTTTATTAGAAGACAATTGCATAGGTTGCATTTCTATGAGATTCTTCAGGGGATACAAATCTACAGCTTAGGGCATGCTCCGGGTTGAATTGCGTCCCCCCACCAAATTCGAATGTTCAAGTCCTAACCCCCAGTGCTGTGAATGTGACCTCATCTGGAAATAGGGTAGTTGCAAATGTAATTAGTTAAGATGAGGTCATACTGGGCTCATAAGGGCAGGCCCCAATCTAACGTGACTGGTTTGGACACAGACACGGACAAATGGAGAACTCCATGTGAAGATTGCATTTATACTAACACAAGCCAAGGAACACCAAAGATTGCCAGCAGCCGCTAGAAGCTGGGAGAGAGGCACGGAGCTGATTCCCCGTCACAGTCTCAGAAGGAACCAACTCTGCCGACACCTTGATCTCAGACTTTTAGCCTGGAGAACTGTGAGAAAATACATTCCTTTTGTTTAAGCCACCCCATCTGTGGGATTTCGTTAGGGCAGCCTGAGGAGACTAATACAGGGCACAAATTTCAGTGGATGTGCAGGGAATGCCAGTCCCTCTCAGGACACCCTGTGAGGTGTCACTGTTTGCCTTGCCCACACAGAAAATCTCACCTAGCTAAGGACACGTGTTGGAGATTGGAAACTGACTTTTCCTGAGCCCTACTCTGTGCTGGGGCCACACATTTCCACACCCATGGCCACCTTGCAGGCTTCTGTTTCCTACTTTCAACCAAGGAGGACATCAGGGCTCAGGAAGGTCACATTCCAACATCCAAGATGTGGTTCTGAATCTGGGCAGCTTGAAAAAATACTGAAGCCTGGGTCCCACCCCCAAGATTCTGATTTAATTGGTCTGGGTTGCGACCGAGCATCAAGATTTTTAAAAGCTTCCCAGGTGGTTCTAATGTAGAGGCAAGTTTGAGAAACACTGATCTAGTGTATTTATTCATTTGGTCACTTGCGTGATAAATATTTATTGAGCACCTACTGTGTGCCGGGCACTGTGCTCTGTGCCTTGCACATGTTATGCCACATTTTCACAACTTTGTAAGGTGGGTATTGTCTCTTTTACCCAGACGAGAAAAAAGGCTTGGAGAGATAAACGACTTGCTCAAGCTTATGGGATCAGTGAGCCTGGTTTTCAACTTAGGTCTGTCTTACTCCTAAATACCTATCTTTCCACCACATCATTTGGCTGCCCCAAACAAAGAATGTGTCCATCAGGACTCTTAGCTAAAATCAGCAGAAATCACCTCTGGTTGCCATGGCAGAAGAGAAATGTATGAAAAAGATATTAGGCGTGATTGCATTGTGATTGTGGCAGAGATATGTCATGATATCTGCAACTACCTTGCAAATGATTCAGCAAATATAAAAATGAAATCTGTTTAATTATACATTAAAATGGGGGGGGCGAGTAAAATACAGAAGAGTTTATACTCAGAGAAAAAATAGACAGCTCACAAAACTGATGGGAAAGCAGAAGAAACAGGTAAGACAAAGGGAGGCGGTCCCTGGCACAACCACTCCAGAAGCCAGAGGCTGCAGCAGCTTCTTTCACCCACACTGCATGTGGCAGGCGCATGCACTGCACAAACCAAGCCAAGGCCACATGCCCACACTCTGGCCCCATGCGAGCTGGGAAAGCAAGCGTGGGCTTCCTGTAGAAGTGGGCTTTGTCTCCCCGCAAGACTCATGTGGTGGAGAATCCTCTCAAACTAGGGAAGATGTCCAGCCATCAACGGCCACAAATGGCCACTGCCTGTGGGAAAGAGGTTCTGAGGTTTCACTACTGCCCAGCCGTACTGCAGTCTAAGTCAACGGTACGAGACACCAGAGGTGTGACATCACTGTGCTCACCCGAAAACATCTTGGGAGGAAGTCTTTGACAAGCATTATGATCAGACCTTATCCCAAACAGCTTCTTTCAGTAGTACTGCCCCCTGCTCAGGGCACCGGAACTACTTGATGAGAAAGCGACACTCTTGGAAAATGGCAGGCTCAGTTATTCTATAATAGTATTATTGAGAATTTCCTTCCCGCTAGCCATTTACTTAAAGTCTATCCCTTGGTAGCAAAGATAAGAGTTTTCCTAAGGATCCTTTTTCAATTTCTTCCCATGTCTTATGTGTAGTTGATTTCCTTTATCCTGAGTGTCAGGAATCCATTGGGGGTGGAGGGAGGGGGAGAGGAGAATTTTATTTTTCTAATTAGAAAAAAGAAAATTTTCTTGCACAGTCTCAGGCAATGAAATACTTAAAGCCTCTTCAGGTTTGCCTTGAGAATTTGGAGCCGTAAGTAGTAGAAAAGGCATTGAATTAAGAGTCTGAAGACAAGGATTTAGTCCCAGTTGTGTTGCTGGCTGGTTGGGTATGATTCTGCAAATCGCGACGATGATGATGATGATGATAGTGATGATGATGGTGGTGGTGATGATGATGGTGATGGTGATGATGATGATGGTAGTGATGATAATGAAAATAGTGATAATGGTGGTGGCGATGATTGTGGCAATGATAATGATGATGATGGCCAAAGTGGTGACTTTGGTAATGGTAATGATGACAAAGTAGCCAGAAATTGTTCAGTACTAACTTTAGATCAGGCACCATGCTAGCGAACTTGTCTTGTCCTAGCTCATTTAAGAGTCACAAATGTCTTTTGAAATTGCTGTTCTTGCCCCCTTTATACATGAAGAAAGTGAATCATAAAGGAGTTAAGCAATTTACCAGAAGTCACACAGTGAGGATTCAAACTTAAGTCTTTGGGCCACTGTATTGTTCCTCCTTCTACAAACCTATTAACACTTCTAGGCCTTCGTTTCTTCATCTATAATACAAGAATTAGATCAGAAGTTTTCGACTAGGAACATCTGACAGAATCACCTAGGAAGGTATGCTCGCCCTCATTGGAGGTTCTGTTTCAATAAGTCTGGATGGGACCCAGGCCTCTGCATTTTTAAGTACCTTCCCAGGAGATTCTGATGGCCCCAGGTGAGAACCAGTGAACCAACATACCCTCAGAAATCTCTTCCATCTCCTCTGGTTTTCCATCTGCATGTGCCAGAGTGTGCTTCCTGGAACACTAAATCCTTAACATGCCCCATGACCAGAGGTTCCCAGGGTCAGTCAGTTTGGGGAAATGCTGCTGCTCTATCTTCATCTCAGAGACTCCCAATGCTGCCCTGGACTGCCTTGGCCTGAGGCTACTTTAGTCTGGCAGGAGGCAAAGACTCCTGCTTGTGGGAGCCTGCACTTTGAACTTCTCACCTTCAATGAAGAAGAAAAATCTGGCAAAAACTAAAATCACTATTTGGCTGCTTTGCTTATTACATCCTGGTTTGAGTTACTAGAATTATATGATAACAATCATTGTTATTGTTATCATTAAGTGCATACAGTGTGCCAGGAATTTGAGAAGCGCTTCACACACATATTTCATTCAGTCCTCAGAACATTCTTCTTCATTTTCCTGATGAGGAAGCAGACACCAAGAGGAAAAGTAACCCTGCCAGAGTTACACTGCTTGGGGGTGGCCAAGTTGGAACCCCCACTCTGTCTACCTGATGGCAAAGACCGCCGGCTAACCACACACAAGTAGGCCATACTGTGCTCTGCAGCATACACAGGGACTCAAGTCTTTGCATCAGGAAAATGAAGTGATGATTTTGTCATTATCCTTCCTACGTGTGCACCGTAGTAGATATTATTGCATATAGAAATTAATAATACATGCATTTTGTTCTATTAAGTCCAGCCTCAAAGAGCTTTGCAACTGACAAAGAGAAAATATAACTTATAAATAGAAATTGGGCTGAGTATGGGGCAGCAGTAAGGGGTGGTAGTTCATTAACAGTTTTTGAGCACTCATTTTAAGTAGATCCCTGTTAAGACGAGAGGGAGATCAAAAGATGAGCCATTAAGCCCAGCAATATAAAACGTTTCTTATTTAGCCCAACATATCAAAAATATTATTTCAACATGTAATCAATATAAAAATATTAATGAGCTATTTTATATTTTTTTGTACTAAGTCTTTGAAATTCAGGTGTATTTTGTACTTACAACACATGCACAATTCAACCAGCCATATTTCAAGTTCTCAAAAGTTAGACATGGACAGCGCGACTTTCAAGACCCCAGACCCATTGTTTGTAAGCACACTTGCCGGTGGGATTGCACGGGTTAACCTCCGTCCCACCGCCGGAGAGGACCAGTAGGAGTTGCAAAACTCAGCTCTGCGGAGCATGCCGGGAGTTGTAGTCTGCGCCCATCCCCCACAGGTCTGATGGGTGTTGTGGGCCTCGGCCCCGTGGAGCATGCCGGGAGTTGTAGTCTGCGTCCATCCGCCTGCAGGTCTAATGGGCGTTGAGGGCCTCGGCATGTCGGGAGTTGTAGTCCGCGCCCGCCTGTGGCGGGGTCTGCGTATCATGGCCGTCCACTCCGTGCTCCCGCACTGTGCCGCTTGGCCCCAGAAAGTTTCAGTTCTGCCCAGCGGTGGACCCACGAGCGCGTAAGTGCCACCGGGAAACCGGCTGGACTCTGGGGGCGCACAAGCTGCTCTTGGCCCCAAGCGGAGAACTTCCCTCCGGACGCAGCTTATCACCTGTTGCCCTTTTCGTCCCCGCCCATCGCGGGTCTCCCACAGATCCCGGCCGAGCTTTATCCCTTTCCCAGCGGACGTAGGGAGCACCTCGGGCCGGTGAAACGGACCCTGGAACCCAAGCTGCCTCTGGTGATCAGTTAGACCCCCAAACACCAGTTGGAAGACCCCTGATTGCCGTGGGGCAGCAAAGGAACCCACCTGTGGGGGTCTCATAGCAAGGCTGGGATGTTTTAGGCACAAGAAGACAGGTCTCCAGTTTATGTTTGCATCGTCCAACAGGCCGCTGACCTAAAAAGCGTAGTTCCTGGCTCAGCTGTGCCAGGACAGCCAGACCTTCACTTTGCGAGACTCCATTGATGTCCTGGGCTCTCCCCTCCTCCCGGAAAGGGACGGTTGGTTCGTCCCGGAACGTTCTCCGGTCACGGCCCATGCATGCTCTTTACCCACTGCCTTTGGGCCCAGGTGCATGGTCTCGAGATCGCCCCCAAGTGATTTTTCCGGAAACCCCTGTGGGTTTGTGGATTCTCTGGTGTGGCTACTCTGGACTTGGGCTGGAGTCTGTGCTACTGAGAACCTAGGCTGGGGAATGTTCAGGGCGGGCCGAATTTTATGATTTTCTTAAGTAAAGCATGTGTGGTTGACATATTAACCACGCGGCTGCCTGTTAATGCACATGTGCCCTTCGATGCCCCTTATCACTCTTCACAGTTCCTACTGGCTGCCCCCTCTGAAAAAAAGAAAAATAGAGCACTTAGTGAAACTGCCTAGGTTGGCCACAGCCTCTCTGCCCCTCTGCTCGTCTTACCACAGCAGTTTCCTTTGACAACAGAAATGGGTCAGGGGCTCTGAGGGCAGAGGATCAGGCCTTAATCAGCTCACTGCCCTCCTGCCACCTCCAGCCTGTGGTCTCTGTAGCAAGCTTAACTTCCTTGCCATCTGCCTAATGCGCTGCCAGGTGTTGCAGGGGGAAGAGCTGTCACGCTGAGGTTTTCTGCTTTCAGTGGCCCCCGCTTTCTGAAGTGGGCCCTACCCCCTGTTCTGTGATAAGCCCTGTTCCTAAATTATTGAACTCTCTGTTCTAGTTGTGGGCCATTATTATCATCACCCTGGAAAGCAGAGGTGATTGATTGTCTCAGTGATGGGCCGTCACCTTTTTTGATTAAAAGGATCTGAAAAGGCTCTTGCTTTAGGAAGTGGGATTTCTGCTTCATTTAGTTTTTAAGTTGTTTTGAGTATTTTATTAGGAAAATAGTTCTACAGAATCATTGTAAGAATTGAATAATAAAACATACACCCACCTGTTAGATTCTACAATTAATACCTTACTCTGATGATTTTTGTAGTTGCCTTAGAGTCGATCCTCTTGTCGCTCCTTGGATGGGCTGTGCTCCTTGTGGCTGATTCTGGGGCATCAGCATGGGTTCAGGAGCCACGCTTTTAGCCCGGTCCTTTTGGGGCAGGATGGCTCCCACAGATGTCTGTAGTGAGAGGAACCATTTAAAACATGTCAGGGAGGAAAAATTATCCTCTGCCCTTCAAGGTTCTTCTGGCTGGACTGATAATCAATTAACATGAGACCGATTAACAGGAGAAAAACAAAGTTTAATAGTATGTATACCGCCTGTACACACACGAGAGACCCGGGAATACTGAGTCACTCACCGAAATGGTGGAAGCCATCACCTTAAGTACCGCCTTCAGCTAAAGACAAAAGATGTTGGGGCGGAGGGCGAGTCTTGGGAAGTGACCAGGAAAAGCACAGTAAACAAGAGCAAGGTCGTTATGCAGATTAAGTCCCAGCCTTCCCCATTGACTGTAAAGGCAGGCCTGATTCCAAGAGGGAGAAACTCCCTTGCAAATGGAGATTTCCCTTACAAATGTAAATGTCCTTTTACTGACAGCAACTTCTAGGTTTTCAGAACTTTTCCCCGTCTGCTCTTTTTTAAAATTAAGTACCCTAAAGTAATCAGTATCCTGAAGAGGCGTATGTTGGAGTGGCAAGCTCTGCTTCCTTTCAAGAGCAAGACCAGAGCAGTTGGTGACTTTGACCTATGTTGGTCACCAAGACCGTGGGTTGCTGCCTCCAGAACACACAGTCCTCCCTAAAGGGGACAGGTTTGGCTGATGGGTAAACTTTTCTAGTGAGTCCAAGGATAACTTTGGTGACTCAAGACTAGAATGCCTTTAAACTTGAGGCAGAGGAAGCGTATTGTCTAGCTGTGGTCTCGAGGTGAAAATCACTGGTAGGAACTGAGTTTGGAGCCACATTCACTGGAGCAGCCCCAGGCAGCAGAGCAGGTAAGGTTCATTAACTGGTGTCTTGTAACGAGCCAGAAGCCACCCACGACGAGATGAGTGGAGTTTGGCCTTGTCATCATCCGCTGAGTGGCTGGATGTCATTGTCTTGCTCAAAAGATAAACAGTATTTTCTGCTTGTAATCTCAGTGCCAGTTTTGTGTTTTAAAGGTCTCGATTGGGTTAAGAGCCCTTGTTTAAACAACTAAGTAAACCTGTAGGATGGGTATTGAAAAATATACCATGGGTCTGTGTTTATCGCCATTTTTAGATGTGTCACTGTACTGTCCCCATATTAAGAGCTTCAGCTTCAGAGCACGTGGGCTCCGCAGCCTTTAGAAGATGACGATGGCAGAGCCGTGCTTAGTTGAGCAGGATGGTTTTAGTGACCATCATTGGTCCTTTCAGTTCATTGAGGCCTCTGTGGCATTTGAAAGACATCAAGCGCCTGTTTCTAGTTGGGCCAGATCCTGTTTTCAGGGACGAGGATGTGTACATCAGTGTGGTTCTCAGGACAGACTTAAGGAGAACCTGTGGTCTGGTTATGATGCTGTGGTGCTGTGGCACTGGCCCTGTGGCCGATTCAGGGGCCCAGGGGCAGGTCTGGCCAACCACCTCAGGAGCCCGGGGTACTGCACCCCCGGCCTGGGGCAGGAAACTATTAGGGAAACCCTTGCAATTTAGAAGAAAAGCCTGAGGAGGAAAAAAGGTTCCAAGCCAGTCATTGGCATGCAGAGGGCCAGGCCCAGAGAATCCCTGTGAGAGGTCCACGGTGGGCTCAACAGGGAGCTGGGAGGGGTTTCCTCAAGTCGAATCCACAGCCCCAGGTGCTTTTCCCAGGACTTCTGCAGCTCTGGTCAGGAGCTGGGAGGGGACACTTAACAGCTTCAGCCAAAGTTAGCCACTGAGTAGTCAATTCTTCTCTTTCCCCACCTCCTCCGCAGAAGGAAGTAAAGGGTAACCTCCCTACGTTGCACCAAAACAAAAAGAGCAGAAACCCGCACGAGGTAGGAAGAGGTCAGATAACTTCCCGGCGACAGATCTGCTAACACTGCCTGAAAATAGTGTGGTGAGCTAAACACACCAGGGGTCTCACCCAGTCCTGGCCTGAGCTGTATGCATTATTCGTCGCATAGGTCACGCAGTAGGTAATGTAAGTTTCACATGGCTAGTCTGATTCCAGATCTGAATAGGGTCCAGATCCGCAGTACTCGACTACAGTTGACAACAGAGAAGACCGTTTTCTTGCCTCTCGCCACCATTCCTACTTCAGAGCCATCCTGGGCTCGCTTGCCAACATAGCCCTACCCCCTGCTGTTTTTGTACCCCAAGGAGCACAGCAGAAATCAGATCCAGCGATGCCCCCCCAACCCTTGCATTGTTCCTGTTTGATGGTTCTAGATCCAGACTCCCAGGAATGGAGGAAGGAAAGGGCCTTGGGGAGGCCCGTGTGGGTCGGGGGTTGGTGGTAGTGGCTGTGGTCGTCCTTGTCCTGGGGTGAAGGAGGCTTCTGGGAAAGAGGCTTCAGGGTCAGAGCTGTGGCACACACTCCTGTAGACACACTTAATGCTTCCAGTCCATAAATTACATTATTCCATTCATTCTTGGAGTAATAACTATAATATTTCTACAATAATGATGATATAATGTCTGCAATTACAACTTGATTTTTAAAATGCATTATTTTAGTTGACATGAAAGTAATTTATGCTCAGTAAAGGAAAACTGAAAAATCAGAGAAATAGAATTTTTTGAACGTTTACACATTTCCCATCATTGAAGGATAATTATTATTATTTACATGTTGGTACATTTCTAGTACATTTCTATGCCTAAAGTTTAATTTGATTTGTGGAGCAACAGTCAGTGTGTTTGGTTTTATCTCGTTCGTTCATTCGTTCATTCATTCATTCATTCATTCATTCATTCAGCAAGTAATTTATTGAGAGCCCTCCATATGTCAGAACTGTGCTAGGTGCCAGGGAAATAATGAATAAATAATGAATAGCAGTGGAGTTTAAAGTTTGAAGTCAAAATACAAATTAAACAAGAAATTACCACATGGGCGAATGGCCACAAAAGAAAGGAGAGCCTCCTGCAGTGGGGGCTTAGAATCTTGAGCAGAGTACAGTTTGGCACCTTGAGTTTTTATCAAAGTGCTTGTCAGGCCTCAAGTGATCCCTTATTTGTCTATAAGCTCATTGGGCTGTATGCTGTCTGCTTCTCTCTGCTAGGTGTGAGTTCCTTGAAAGCCAGGGCTCCTCCAGCCTTGTCTACAGTGGTAGCCCCAGCTCCTGGGTCAGGCCTGCCTCTCAATAGTGGTGCCCAACAAATAAATACCTCTTGGTTGGCAAGCGATTTGTGAACACATACAGAATACAGGTTCTTTCCCGAGGCCGCGTTTAGTGGTGCAGCACAGTCTATCAGATTCAGTTCGTAATTCATTAGCTGAGCCCCGGAGCTGCGGGTTGTGAGCGCTGCAAGTCCCCCCAGCTGCATGGGGTTTGCTCTGTTTGGGGGCAGGAGTGATGGATGCACCAGCTCAGTTCTCGCTTGTTTGCGCAGCTGCTATGGAAGCTGCCCAGATTTTCACACATGCCGTCACCTCCTGGATGTTTTCTCAGGGCTTTGCAATAGCACTGCAGCCCCCAATACAGGCGTATAGCTCCTCCCAGAATCAACTGCCCACCTTCCTTAAAAACAGAAAAGCTCCCCCAGGCCCAGAAGCAACACCTCACATTCACAGGTCCCTCTTGACCCTGCCCTCCTGGCTCAGTGGGCTCGAAGTGGAGCTGGTTTCGTGTGTGGTTTCGTGCGAGTGACCGAGAAACCTGAAATTTTCGGTGAGAAATAGGCCAAAAAAAAGATTCGAAGAAATGATGTCAAGGACTCAAGTCTTGCATTGTCTTTAAGAAAGATGATTGCAAGCAAGCAGGAGTATTTGGGACAGATGACCCAGGCATGCATGTGGTCAACATTTTAATTACAGGTCTGAGGGGTTGGGTCACCTAATGAGCCTTTGCGCACGCGTGCTGACAGGTCTGCCTCTGAGCTGGCCTCTGACAGACTCCTGACCCTCTCCCGGGAACCTTCCTAAAGCTCTGCTGAGGGCAGCCCGCCTGCCCACCACCCGTTTCAGCGCCGAGCCAGCAGGACCGCAGGCTTTCAGAGATGTGGGGATCAGCCCACCCCCCTTTTGTAGGTGGTAAGTAGATAGATGCTGTTGGGTGTCGAACCAGGCCAAGGCAGTGACCTCTTCCAGAAAGACTTTCTGCCTTTGACTGATTGGAACTGTCCTTAACATCCTTTCTTGGTCTGGGTGGAATTTACAACTGGGATCCTCCATCTGGTTTGAGAGTGGACGGGGCCCAGCTGTCCGGTGCCGTCTCTGGTCTGTTCTTAGCTGCTGTGTTGGGAGCAGGTGTGACATTTTGTTGAAGGCGGGCAGGGTTGTTTTCCATGCCCAAACCTCCTCCTCCCCTCTGACCTCTCCTTCCTTATGCAGCTTACTCAGAGGCTGTATTGCTCCTGCAGAGCCAGTTATATTAGTCATTTACACCATAGTGTAAATAAGCTTACATGAGTTGGTCTTTGCATCTCAATTTGGGACTAAACTGTTGTGTCTTGTTTAAGGCATGCGGAGCTTCTGGGCAGGGATGCGGAAGTTGGGGGAGATCCTTTACCTCTAACGTAATACCTAGGCCGTTCCTGGGTATTCAGGCAGTAGTCCCAGGAAATTAATAAGAATTTTTAAAAAATGCATTTAGTTCCTTTTCCTCTTTCAGAAGATGGGATGTTTTCAGACATTCCGGATAAGTTTAAACATAATTTTGAATTGTTGGCAAGAGAACCCAGTGTTCTCCCAAATTTTATAAAGTTTATTTCTGTGGTAATTGAAAGAGCTTGCCGGAGACCGTGATGACGGATTTTACTCGTCATGCAACAAGGACCCTGGGTTCATGGCGGTAACTTGTACTTCGGGGGCCTTGCAAGGTATGGGTGACCTGCAGTCCTTTGCCCAGTTCTGCAGCAGCCGTGGCGGGGTGGACAGAAGCTCCCTCTGAGTGCCTCCCGAGTTGGGAGAGCCGTTCGCTGATGGGTTGCAGAGGTCAGCTTAGGGTGGTTCACGCTAGAAGTCGGTGATCCCTGTGAGACAGCAGGAAATACTTTTGGTCTTTGTCCCTGGTTGCTGGCAGGGAGCTAAAACCCTTGGAATTTCCTGATAGGAGCGTCTTTTGTCATTCCTGACAAACCCCTTTGAACCAGACCAGAGTTTATGCTAATGAGTGGCTCTTGGCAGAGGTCCCCTGGATACCTTCAAGGTGGGGGCTGGTTGCCAGAGGAACCAGCTGGAGATTAGAGGGTAGGAACTTGAAAAGGCCACAGCCCCAGACCTCTGGGTTGGGGGGGTGGGGGGATGACGCTGAAGGTGCAGTTAATCTCCATGGCCGGTGATGTCATCAGGCATGCCTGTGAGCTGAGACCTCATGAAACCCTTAAACTAGGGGGGTCAGAGGAACTTCTGGTTTGGTGAACACATCGGGGTGCTGGGAGGTGGGGAGCCCCGAGGGCTTGGCAGCTCTATTCACCTCCCAACCGGCTTCTCACTCTCTCTCTTTCATTTGGTGTTCCTGAATGGTATCCTTTAAAATAAACAATAAAAAATATATAAAACAAAACAAACCATTAATGGCATAATATTTCCTAAGTTTTGTGAGGCATTCTAGCATATTATCAAACCTGAGGAGGGGCTCATGTTTATAGCCAGTTGGTCAGAAGTGCAGGCAGCAGCCCGGAACTTACCACTAGTGTCTGAAGCCCGGCAGCCTGTGGACTGAGCCCTCAACCTGTGGGATCTGCATTAACCCCAGGAGATTAGTGTCAGAATTGAACCGAACAGTAGGACACACAGTTGGTGTCAGAACTAGTTACCGGTGTGGGAAAAAGCCACACATTTGGTTCAGAAGTGTTTAAAATATATATATGTTTTGCCCCGCAACCAAAGGGCAAGGTTATTTGAAGACACAAGAAGTTGACCATGGTGTGGCAAGAGACAGTCCCCCATCTGCGTCTTTTATTGGTTAGTAATGACTTTAGACGGAGGAAACGGGAGGGCACCATGCTAAGAGTTATCCTTTCCTAGTCCGTGAACACGGCATCCCGATGGTGACCATGCTCTTCCCAGGAAGCTGATTCACTTCCTGAAACGCTGTGAGGTGGCGACCACAGCCGTGGTGGGAAGCCCAGTGTGACCTACAGGCCCCGTGGCCAGTTTCCTTGGGCTCATTCCCTTGGTGGTGACGCAGGCTCTTTGGAAAAGCAGCTTGTGTAGTCAGCAGTTGGCACAGCTCACCCCGTGACCCGGGAACTTGGCATCGGCTGCGTGCACTCCTAGGGTCAGGTGGAGAAGGCCTCCTGGGCTCAGGCCGACACAGGGCAGCTTCGCCGAAGCGCCAGAAGTCTTGAAGGGACGTGCTTCTGTGTGCGTGCAGGCTCATCATGCCCAGATGCTACTTTGGTCTGCAAATGTTGTTTCTCCCATGCCAGGCTCCAAAGAAGGCTGGTTTCTAGGAAATCCAGCTGGTTGTATATTTTCATGTATTGTCCCGGCCAGAGTCTGGAGAAGTCAACTCAGAATCTGTTGTCATCACTTCCAAGCTCCGCCCTCTCCCACGTGTGCAAGTCTTACCTAGTGTAAGCAAACACGGAGACCCAGTAGGCTTCCTTGGAGGACTCATGTGGTATGAGTCTTCTTCCTCCAAGATCAGTGCTCTCAGAAGCTACAACACTTAATGAACTCTGGTCTGGTTCAAAGGGGTTTGTTAGGAATGACAAAAGACTGCTCCTGTCAGGAAATTCCAAGGGTTGACAACATTCAGAAAAGAGGAACACAAGAAACTGGCCTTACCACCCTCGGCCCCACGCCCTTCCTCCTTGGGTCTCGGGAGACCTCCTGTTCATATTTCAGGCCCGGCGACTCATTGCCATCACAGAGTGTCTGCCCCCCTCTCTCTTCCCCAGGCAGAATTAATTTTCCCTCCCTCAGGGCTCACTGCATCTTTTCAGAATTCATCACAGTGCCGCTGTTTTCGTTGAGATATAATTTATAGGATGAGATATAATTTATATATTTTGACAAATATATGTTCATTGGATATATACAGTCACGTAACCACCACCACAATCAAGACAGAAAAGAATTGCCCACCCCCCAAAAAATTTCTGCATACTCTTTTGTAGTCAAAGCCTCCCTTCACCCCCAGTCCCTGGGAACCACTGATCTGATTTCTCCCCAATGCTTTGCCTTTGCAAGAATATAAGATGGAATCATAAAGTATGTAGCCTTTTCAGTCTGGCTTCGTTCACTCAGCATACAGCACTTGTGTGTATCTGTGGTTCGTGCCTTTTCATGGCTGAGTGCCCATAACTTTTTATCTCTGCGTGGGTCTCATCCACCATCTCCTGATACCTGGATATTTTTTCTGTCTTTCTCCTTGATGCACAGCCGAGCTCCTCCAGGCTTGGACTGTGCCTTGCGGGACTCTGCATCCCCAGTCCACACATAGTAGGCCCTTGACAGAGTGTGGTGCCAGGGCAGCTGCGCACTAACGGTGCTGGTCCATGATCCTCTACCTCTCCAGGAGGGGCGACATGTCTCTGGGCAGCAGAGCTCCTGCAGAAGTCTGGCCGCGCCTGGGCTTCAGCTCTCTAGGGCCCTGGTTGGTCCCTGCCCAGGCTCTGTGTTCAGCAGGCGACCTGGAGAAATGCCCAAGGCTGGGCAGGCTGGCTGGTAAACCACTTCCACCCTCAGTTTGGTGTCTGATGGGCAGGGTACCAGCCCTTGCTGTGGGGGCTTTGGAGGGGTCTCCGTGGACCCCTGACTCTCTGGGGCTCTGCGCCATGAATTACTGAGAGTGGGTACAGGTATGCACCTGTCTTGTTCCTCCTGGGCCAGAGAAGCCCTCTTTGGGTCTTGTCTTCACTGAGTCACAGCTGCCCTGGCTCATTAGTTAAAAATAGGCCTGGGCACACCCACCCTCCAGCAGGCCCTCGTCCCCTCAGGCTGACATTGGAATGCTCATGCAAGTATCTGGAGGAGCTCCAGGCCGGGGACCGGTTCTCTTCCATGGTCTTCTTGCCTTGACGCCTGGAACAGTCGGGAGAAGATGGGGGTGGGAGCATGAGGGCCAAAGCACGTTAGAAACACTCAGGGTGGCGGCCCATTGTCTGGGAGATGCTGGAGTTCTGGGGTGGTTCCTAGAAGCCGGGGGAAGTGGGTGGTCATTTACTGTGGTGACAGTGACTCAGTCGAAAATCCAGAGTTTGAAATCAGGCTGACCAGGGTACAGTTCACAATTCTACTCCTTGCTGGTCAGTGGCCTTAGACAAGTTACATGACTTCTCCGAACGCCAGTTTCTGCTTTGTACGTTACCTATCCCACTAGGATTGTTGAGAAGTGAAAACAATCACGGTAAAGCACCTCCCAGGGACACACAGTAGGCCCTCCGTTAGTGGTGGCTGCTACTCTGGCCTCCTCTCGACCTGCCACCCGCTTTGCCAGCAAACACTATAACCAATGGGCATCTGAGGAAAGAATTAGAGCTTCTAAAAGAAGGACACAGCAGTGTCCAAATGCCTGTCCAGGCCTCTCTCCAGTGTGCTCACATCTCCCCATCTGTGTTGGTTTTCGGCCACTACTGTGTCCTTAAATCACTTCAGCAGCCACCCAAGTGGGGCTGGTAACTCAGGACTCACCAGCCACAAGAGGACAGTAACCGAGCTTAAAATAGATGTGTCCCTTGACTGGTTCCGAGGGCTGCGCAGTCCCCTGATGGCGGGCCTGGCGTGTCCCCCTCACCCCCGCCCCCGCCCCGCCCCCACACCCAGGCAGAGCTGGACTCTGGGCAGCGGGAGCCACAGACCTCCGCCGGAGGGGAGCCGGGTCTCCACGAGGCAAGCCAGGCTTTCCTTGGTCTGGGAGCCCTGAGGGTACGTGTCCTTAGCCTCTCTCCTACCGCTCCCGGCCAGAGGTCACTGACCAGCTGTCGGAGAAAGCAGACCCGGGGAGGCTGTGTGGCCGGGCGTGGGGAGATGGGGCTGGTGCTAGCGGGCACCTGAGGCCTAGCTTTGCAGGCCAGGGATGGGGGCTGGACTAGTTCTGGCCTCGGGGCGTGTGGAGTCCCCAGAAGCGTCTTCAGCAGTGGAAAGTGATGCAGTGCTGTCTACGAGGGTGAGTGGGAGGGGACCCACAGAGACAGGCCATGCTGTTTGGCTGGCCTTGTTTCTTTTTAAGGCCCAAACCAGGTCATCGTGTCTGAATAGAAGCGTGTCAGAAGCCAACTAGGGAGTGCCCACAGAGCAAGGCCCACACAGAAGGGTCAAGCCCTGCCCGTCACAGGAAAAGGCCCAGACAGGGCGACTCTGCCCAGAGCAGCATTCCCCTCCTGTCTTCAAGTTATGTCTGTGACTGTGACTGCTCCCTCCATTGCTGCCTCCTCCCCCATGCAGGTGCCACCATGGAGTCTGACTTCTGACCGGCCCCAGGTAGGAGGCGCACAGCCAAGACCGCAGCCCGCAGCCTGCAGCCCGTCGCCATGGCTGCCACCAGCGGGGAGGGCCAGCTCCAGAGGATCATCCGCGATTTGCAAGGTACGGCCGGGCTGCACGGCGGGCCAGGCTTGTGTCAAGGGAGCTGGGACTGTGCTCTTGCTGTTGCCAGTTGAAATTGAGCCCGTTCATCTGTGTTCACCCCTGGAGTAATCGGAGCCATAAGGACACATTGTATTGAAATATTTGGGGCTCAGATATCTATCCTCAGAGCACTGTAAAGCCGCTTTGTAAACAAAATCAAATAGTCCTTTCCAAGTCTGCATCTGGGGGGATGGGGTGTGTGTGTGTGTGTGTGTGTGTGTGTGTTTTATGAGCCTCGGCTCTGATGGAGTTGGGACAGTCGGGGAGTACTGTTCGCTTTCCCACTGAGCCGGAAGACCAGATACTCACCTTTCTTGTTTTGCTGTCTTACCTGGTGGCGGTGGGCAGACGGCCCGCTGCCTCTAGGCCTTGCCAGGGCGCAGCCGTGCCTGGTGAGAGAGGCTGTCCTATAGGCCCTTGATGGAGGGAGGTGAGGTGGGGACAGGGCGTGTGAAGAGGGGCAGAGCCGGGGAAGGGAGGGATTTCTCTGCAGTGGCAGAGGCCCAGGACCCGAGTTCTGCTTTTCAGGTGATGGCTCTAAGGTCAGAACTTTGGCAGTTTTCCGTCCCCTGCAGGCCCCCAGGCTGGTCTGGTAAGCCTCTTTGGAGCTTCAGCACATTTGTAACAACATGGTCTGAAGCTCGCCACTTCCTCCATGTCTCAGAGACCACAGTGACGCCGTCCTGACAGACTGAAGGCCCAGGTTCTGAAATGCTCAGACACAGTGATGATTTGCAGCTGTCTTTCCTATTGTGGGGGCCGCAATACAGTTCTTTATTCTGAAGGTCACGGTCGATGAGATAATTACTTTCTCAGGTTTATCTCCTATTTATATAGCACTTTGGGCCTCTAATAGCTAATAATTACGTGACATTTCATAGGTGCCAGGCACTGTCCTACACATCTTACAGATAATAACTCACTGCGTCCTCACATTTGGTTCTGTGAGGTGGGAACCATCACTCTTCCCATTTTGTAGATGCAGAAACAGGCACAAAGATGTTCAGTGACTTGCCTGTGGTCACACATCCTGTCGGGCAGAGCCTGAGTGTGCACACAGAGCTGGCGCTGGAGTCTCTGTTCTTAACCACACCAGTCTACGTTTAGCTAAAATGTTAGGTGTTTAAAAACGCGCGCGCGCACACACACACACACACACACAACGTAAAATGACAAGCCCTGCAAATCCTAGTTCCCCGTCGGCCTTGAGCAGCATCTCCACAACCCAGGCAGCCTGCCCCGTGCTGCAGTCTCTGGTTCTCCAGCGTGACTGTGGGACCCAGAGGTCCTCACTGGCGGAAGAGAGGGACCCTGGTAGAGCCCCAAACCAGGGAGGAGGACAGGCGTTAGCATTTGTTCACATGCCCTTCTCCACCCCATGTACTGGCTGTGTCAGGTCATCCCCAACATCCCAAGGCCACCTCAATGTCCTGTGCACATTTCACAGAGCATTTCAGTGGGAATTCTTAAAAGGCACCCCATTCTCAATACCCTTTCTTTCTGTCTGCTGGTGCCTCAGTAAGCGCACAGCAGATCTACGGCATCCGCCGTGAGAGTGGCGTGTCCTTAACTGAGGCGTCCTTGTGCAGTGGGCAGCCTTCACCGCTGCAGGGCAGCCTGCTTGTCCTGGTGACAGCAGTTACGAGGGCTCTGGTGTCAGGCAGGCTCGGGTCAGCTCCCGGCTCCACCTTTTAACCCTGCTTCCTTCACATGTGAGGTACGTTTGGTGGTAACACCCACTCCTCAAGGTCGTTGGCAGAAGCAAACATGTGATTCCTGTAAGACTAAGATTTTTCAGAAGTAATGCTTTTGGATTAGCAGAGATTTGAGCCAAAACCTTGACATTGCACATCCAGGTCTCTTTCTTTCAAGAAAGATTTCAGGAGTTCCTAGATCGGGTTGTGAGCATAAACCCAGCCTGAAGGTGAAGAAGGAAGGCCCGTGTCTTTTCCGGCCCCTGGCTCCCCGCTTCTCACTGCCAGCCCCCCGCAGACACTTCTAGTGGGGCGCAGCTGGGGCACAGACACTTGTAGGAATCAGTCCCAAGAACCTGTCTTTGCCATTAGCTGACCTTTGCCTGAGGGGTCAGTGTCGATTCAACTTGAGCAGCTCGGGCGCCGCTTCGGTGCTAGGCAGAGACCTGCTCTTCGCCGTGGCGCTGGGGGACGGGCAGTGGTCAGAGAAGAAGGAAGTTTTGTCCAGCGTGTTCCAGCAATCTCAGCTGGGGACATTTTCCCATGTTCTAAACAAAACCCAGCTTCTGACAGCTCCTCTGTCCCACGGCAGAGGCTATGAGTGAAGGCCAAAGGTGATTTTCCCCTTTTCTGCAGAAGGAGGTAAATTATCTTAGGGGTTAAGAGGTGGGTTCTGGAGTAAGGAGCCCTTGAGAAAACCGAGATGTTTGTTCCAGCTCTGCCGTTCACCACCCATGATCTTCGGCCGGGTGTTTTCACCTCTCCGTGAGTTCCTCGTCTGTAAAAATTCTAAGTTGTATTTTTTCCCCCCACATTTCAACAGCTCTGAAGTTGGAATCATCTTAAAATCAATTGCATCTTAGAATTGTTGAAATAAAGCACTCTTTGCCTCACAGTGCTGAATTAAATGAGGAAGACATGCGAGGGCCTGGCCCCTCAAAGGCACTCAGTCAGCAGAGGCGGGTGCTGTCGCTGCCCTTGGGATTGCCATTACTACTGCTCGCACGTTCTGCGGCGTCTTGAAGCCGGGCCTTCCCCGTGCTCAGCAGTAGGGTGAAAGTGCAGGATGAGAACCGTGGCCAGAATAAAGGGTGCACTTTCTGGAAGTCAGGATTAGGCGATCGCTGAATGAGTCATCCGCACGGCCAATATTTGTTGACCAGATATTTGCAAATTCCGAGGCCTGCATGACGGGCCTGTAGGGACGACCCGGAAATGTGCCCAGCCAGCAGGCTGGGGTAGAGTGCCCCTGACTTGGCGTCACCTCCCATAGGTGTTGACCTACCGCTTCGCGTTCCCAAGGTGCTTTGCCGCCGTCGACCACGTGCTCCTCGTGCTTCCCGGAGTTATTCTGCTTCTCTCTCTGCGGTCGGTGTCCATTTGGTTACACTTTCCTGTTCGTTGTCTTAAAGATGCGGTGACAGAACTAAGCAAAGAATTTAAGGAAGCAGGAGAACCCATCACAGATGACAGCACCAGCTTGCATAAGTTTTCTTACAAACTCGAGTATCTCCTTCAAGTAAGTGACTCCTGTAATGTGTCGATTTCCACGCTGCTGTCTCGTTTCCCTTTGGGGTGACACATCAGGATTCAGGATGTGGTCCCCGAAGCTTAGTGGAGCCATTAAGTTGTCCCAGTTAGACTGAAGGTCAGAGCAGTCCCCAATGAGAGCTCGGACCTCCAAGTGCCATCCTCTGGGAAATTGGAATGTTGCCCCTTAGGATGATTTGGGAATCCAGAACATTCTGTAGAGATTTAGGTCATCTCGAGGCAGGTCATAAGGTCACTGTATAGCAGGGATCTTAACTTTAGGGCAGTCCCATTCCCTTTTGAGAGTCTGGTGAGCACTGTGGAGTCGCTCCTTAGGCGAACATGCATGTGCGTGTGTACAACCAGGCACACACTTTCCAGGAGCATGTGGACCCCTTGAAGATCATCTGCAGGCCCCTGTTTTAGAGCCTTGCTGAGAGCCTTGCTGCTCGAAGTGTGGTCCACGATGCAGCATCAGTGTCACCTGGGAGCATGCTGGGAACGTATTCTTGGGTCCCCCCCCGACTCCCCTCCCCACCAAATCAAGAAGTTTTATTTTCACCTGCCCACAGCATGATGCTGTGTCTGCTTGGTCCAAGAAGCACAGATCTAGAGAGCTCTGCAGATGTGGGAAAACACAGGCAAAATACTACCACAGAAAGGCAAGGGACCAGACTGTTCACAGAAGTCATCTCAGGGTGGTCATGTTAGGTGTTATAATTGTTTCTTTGTTTTATCCAGGTTGTCTAACAGTATATGCGTATCTTCTATAATCAGGAAAAAAATGCTACAAAATGTTATAGCATGATACGCGTTTTGAACACCAATAGTTTGCGACACCACATCCCCCCATAGACTACAGGGTGGAGCCTCCTGGAGGAAACGCCCCGGGCGTGCTGAGGGGCTCCCCCATCGCCTGCCTTTGCAACTGGTTCTCTGTTTCACGCTGTGAAAATATTTATGGACCTTTTTTTTTTTTCCCTTTCAGTTCATTTTGGTTTTGGATTTGAAATGACATAGCTGACATTTGAATTTATTGTATGAATATTAAAACATTATTGGCGCTTGAGTAACTGGTAGCAAATGCCACTAACTCATGTCCTTCGGTTGAGACATAGTTAACACTCTTCACGCCGCCCTCAGGAACTTTTCACTTGTATTTCTTTCTCATAAGTCGTTATATATCCATCAGAGTTGTCGATAGCAACTTTGGTGGTCTTCCGCTGAGCTCTGCACAGAGCTCTCTTTAAGGGATAAATCTTTGGGGGGAGGGGGCTATTATTATTCCTGAATCTTAGAGCTGTCTGACCTTGAGGTAGTTACTTAACCTCTTCTAGCCCCAGTTTCCTCATCTGTAAATTGGGGATTAGAACACTTTCATTTGCTATTAAATAAAACTAATGCCGATAAAGGGCCTTGCCCAGTGCCAGGCAACTAAGAAGCTGTCGTTACTGTTTATCATATAAATGGTGGAATGAACAGCAGTGGGTTTGGACCTCTTCTCTCTGTCCTTTTCCCTGCCCAGTTCGATCAGAAGGAAAAGGCCACCCTCTTGGGCAACAAGAAGGACTACTGGGATTACTTCTGTGCCTGCCTGGCCAAGGTCAAAGGAGCCAATGATGGGATCCGATTCGTCAAGTCTATTTCGGAGGTGAGCAGAATGGCCAAGGGCCTCAAGCCCTCCTCTTGCCTGCTTTAAGCATCTCTTGCAGAGACCTTTGCCGCGGACAGCTGAGTGGGGTTCACAAGTGGTAAAGAAGTGAAGTAATCCAGCGTGGGTATACTCAGTGCCCAGGGCAGGCTCAGCGTGTTAACCAGGCCGAGGAATGGCTCAGCCCTGGCTCTGTCACTAGACCACAACCCACACATTACCTTCAGGGTGGGCTGTTCACTCTGTGGGCTGCTCATGGTGCCCCCAGGAGGGGTGCAGCACTCCACCTTGTTAAATTGGGATAGGATTCTTCAAGTTTTTCAAGCTGTTTTCCTTACAGTTTGCCCAGAAAACTTGCATTCGAAATGAAAAGAGTGATGTGGGATCTTGAGAGTCGTTTCTTAAAATGCTGGTATGCTAAGCAGCTTCCCACGTTCAGTTCTGAGCCCCTCGAGAGCAGAATGCCATGGCTTTGCTGTTGTAAAAATCTCCAGAACAAAACAAACACACATTCATTTATTCATTCTCTCCCCCTCTCCTCTCCTCTGTCTCTCTCTTTCTCTCCCTCCCTCCCTCCTTTCCTTCCCCCTCCCCCCATAAGCCTAGTCCATCTGAGAGTAAAGAACTTTGCACATTAGGGAGCAAGTAACCCCCTAGATTTAGGGCAGGAGGCCTAAAGGGTTCGTACATTTCACCTTTCTTTTCAGTATCTTGTCAGTAAGATTGGAATCACTTTAAGTCAGCAGACGTGATCCTGGGGCTGGCCTCCCAAAAGGCCACAGAGTCAGGTGCTCTGGGAATAACTCCTTCCCGGCCATGCCAGCTGGAGCCGGGTGGGTTGCTTCTCACAGAGAATGACAACTAAACCGACACTGAGGGCTGAGCACCCACTGGCTGCACCATCTGACATCTGAGACAATGAGGTCGGACCCTGGCGTGGAGTCCGTTCGTGTCCATGTGGCACACGCAGGTCTCGTGAGACGTCGCCTACCGGAACGGCCAGGATCGCGACGTGGAGCAGTGCTTTCACCTGTCGTAGCCCCACAGAGGGTGCTTGTCATTGCGTCCTCTCCACAAACCTAGAAGGCGTTCTCGTCGGCACGCCTTTCTTCCATTCTTCAGAGCAGCTGAAGCCTTCGACCCCGTGACCTCGAACAGCTGAAGTCTGGAAGTAAATTTAGTTTACTCCTCATTGCCCAGGGTTGGAAAATGCTCACATCTACTTTTTAGCTAGTTTCTTCTTTCCTCATAATGTAGTCAAACCTTTAGACACTCCAAGGCCAGGGAAACTGACTTCTAGAAGCAAAAGCATTTCCCGCTTGCACAGACGTCGTTGGGTTTTGGGCAGCCGGCATAGGCTCTGCTTCCCGGGGGGTCCAGTTATCTCATCCCCATTGAAGACTGCTCCGTGGGGCACCACTGAGTGGAATGGCTCGGGATGTCGCTAGTCAGGATGGGCTGCTGGCTACTTGGGTTAACTTCAGTCAACAATCAGGTGCCATCCAGGCTAACAAGCCCAGAAGGTAAAAGTTAACGAGTAGGAAGCATTGCTGGGCCCCTCCGGTCCCTTTGGGGTGAGGCAGCCACTTGGGCTGAACATCTACGGCTCTAGTCAGCCACTTCCAAAGGTTCAGAGTGGCCTCACCCCGGACCGCGTGCACTTCACCACCGCGGGCGGCATCGGAACCAGGGTGCAGCTTGGCGTCAGGCTCCCGGCCCAGCGGCCTGGCTTGAAGCAGAATCGGCGCTCGCGTACCTTGCGGATTTCCTGTCCTTCGCTGCTGTTGTGTCTCTTCCCGGTATAGTGCATACGAGAGTTCTGATTACATGCTAAAAAATTTAAGGAATTAGGTAATGAAAGCGGACCCGTGATCTCAAAAAAATAAAAAAATAAAAAGGTTGTGCTGTACTTTCATGGGCAGTGCAAAGGAACTAGCGTTCTCTTCCACAAGCGATGTTTAAAAAGACCTCTTAAAATAGCTCCTTTTACATATATGTTAATGAATTTACTTAATAGGCCCGATTAAAAATATAGACACGTTTTCCATTAAAAAATGTAATGTTCTAAATGCTGTTACGATGGCCATTTAGCTAAGAAGGACTAGCCCTCCCTTGGGACCTTAGGGACTGGGTGGCCGCATGAGGTTCTTAGGCAGTTCACAGGGCCTGTGCATGGGTGAGTTTGTGTGACTCACACACTTCGCTTCACAGTGCCTAGCTCAGCTGTCCTCGGCCACCTGAGTTCCCTAGTTATCACCACTGAACACTTCGTTCTCACCTCACTCATCAGCGGAAAAAGTATTTGGACACGGGGATATCGTCAAGATTGACCCTTGGGCATCCGTCACGATCGAGTGTCTGCAGACCCGCCACAGTGAGTTTGGTAAAGCCAGAGGCCAGTCTGCCACCTACCTGCCTTCACTTCTAGGCACCCTGATTTTGCCTCATACCCGCAAAACTCAAAGGGAAAGATGTGCCATAGCCCCTGAAGTTCATGAGGTTTCACACTTTTTTATTTTTGAAAACTTCTTCATGTTGTGGTATCATTTCCTTGATTCAGCCATCGCTCTGGGCTCGGAGGCCCTGTGCACCAGGATGTTTACACCTCAGCTAAGGTGCAGTGCTTGAGGCTGCGCTGTGTCTTCCTGTCCCAGTCCAGTGCCGCTGGTGGTTTGTCAGTGCTGTGGAGGGTTGCAATCCTCACGGCCAGACCATTGCTGCCCCCTCCCCCACCCAGGAGGTAGGATATCCACCTCTGAAAGCTGAGGAGGGCGTGGGTCTTTCTTTCCTGGCCCCACTCGGGGCCAGAGCCCCGACGAAACAGGCGTGTGTGTTAGTGGAGAGGTTTTGAATCCTGCCTACTGATCCTGCGCTTCTGGGCCTGAAACGTCAGGAGTGTGAATCCTGCTTTGCAGACTGGTCTCAAGTGTCTTCTCTGGCTTTTTCCTTGATCCTATCCATCTTGGCGGCCGTGTGTCCACAGCTGGCAGAATCTCTGACCAGCAGACTCCACCCCCATCACAGCAAGCTCCCAGAAACCTCTTTAGAAGTCATGTTTCGGCATGGTGGGAAAAGGTTTTGAAGACAGGCCTGCACCTGTACCCTCTGTCCACCTCAGACTTCCTGAAATAGAACCATGGCCATTTTTTTGTCACCCCAGTGTGACTGGGCCACCTAGAGACATTGCCGCCCTCACCCCCTGTGTACCTTCTGACTAAATGCAGTGAATTTGTATAGCTGAAAAGAAATCCGACCAGGAAAGTGTGGATAGATGACGTGGATTTTATCGATCGTTTCATGAGGACACAGAGGAGGCGGTTCGCATCCATCAGAACTTCTTAGACGTTCCCTTTCTACACCTCTGTCCTTTGCCCTCTCTTTCTCCCCCTTTCACAAGCCCTGGAGGCCTCTTCCCTCGTACCTCTTCTCCCAGCACCTCAGAAAACAAGCCCAGACATCAGCCAAACTGAGAGCCTCTCTCACTCAGGTTCAGTTCTGGAGTGAGAAGCCCCTACTTTACCTCCGGGTTTTATTCCAGATATTCCAGATTCAGTCATACAGTTTTGACTCCAAACCCCGAGATTCTGATGAAGCAGAGGAGGGAGAATGAATGACATTGCATGGGACCCACACGTGTTGGAGAGTCTCTTGTGAACACACCCTTCTTGACCTGTTTGCTGGAGCTTACAGGTTATTAGTGGGTGGAAGCATGCAAGAAGTCCACCCACTTCAGGCCGGCTCTCTGGGACAACCTGATCAAACATTTTGTGTTTTTTGAGGGACGAGTGAAGCCACTATGTAGGGTAGAATTGGGTGACATTTTCTGCCCTGCTTCTGTTTTATGCAAGCCGTCTTTGAGGCCAGGTCTCTAAGAGTTAGGCCAACAGCCCTTCATTTCTGTGTAATTTACCTTTTCCAGCTCCGAACATCTCTGGGGAAAGGAAGAGCATTTATTCGCTACTCCTTGGTGCACCAGAGGTTGGCCGACACCTTACAGCAGTGCTTCATGAATACTAAAGTGACCAGGTAAATACATGAAGCGCGGGTTGGCCCCCCCATTCCATTCAACAAGGAGGTGAAGCCCACTCTTTAATAATAACAACTGCAGCTGCATCGTGGCACAAGCAAAGCCCCTCCACACCTGTCATCCCCTCCTGCCTCTCCCCCCCGCAGTCCTTTATGTGTGTGGGGCAGGTAGCGCGGAGTGATTCCAGGTGAGGAAGACGAAGCTCAGAGCAGCGAAATGCCTTTCTCTGGGCCCCAGCCATGCGGAGTCGTAAAGCAGGAGCTTGGGGCCAGGTCTCATCTTAGTTTTCCCTGGTGGATGGCAGGGCCTTCCTTGGTGCTGACGCTAATGAATGGACACACCCCACTTGTCACTCTGGACCAGTGGGCTACAGCCTTAGTCTCTCAGCAGAGTCACCTGTGGGGTTTTTAACGTCATGGAACCTGGAGCCTCACCCCAGACACAGAGTCGGGACCTGCTGGGAGTGTCTGGGCTCCCTGGAGATACCGATGGGAGACCAGTTTGGAAGCCTTCGTGCTGCTAGTGGTGAAGAGGGTGGGGGTTGGGGAGGGGGAGAGGTGGGATCGAGTGTGTAGAGCTGGGAGGAGACATCAGACTAGGAGCTGCAGGTGGGTACCGATCAGGTGAACTCTGGGTCACCCAGCACCCCTTTTCCAGCTCCGCCTCCCCTCTCCCTAGGGAGCATTCTTCCAGTGAATCAGATCACTTCTGAATTTTTTTTAAAAACTATCAGGGGACACTATTTCATTTTGTCAGTCAGGTCAGCATGGCTCTGCCTCACCCACTTCTAACTCGGGTTACACAAGTTAAACAGACACAGGCAAACGCCTGGGCCCCAATTTGATTTTCCCCGTAAGAACAAGTAACTCTCAAATAAGCTTGCTCTTGAAAGAAATTGCTAAAATGAACTAGATATTTATTCATTTATTATTTCTACCGTATCTATTCCCCAAAAGGATACGAGGAACCTTAAATCAATTACTTGCCAGGAGAGGGTAGCTACAGGGGAAAGAACGCTTCCTTTTCTGAAAGAAAACCTAACCTTCTGTTCATTCTGAAAGTTCAGGACAGGACATTGAACTCACTCACTCCTAATTTCTGTGTGACATCAATGTTAAAGCCGAGGCACAAAAGCCCTGCACTGTGGGGTACTGGCCGCTTCACTTCCCGGGAAGCAGCAAGAATTTAAAAGGATGACACTGATGATTTTGAAGAGCTATCTGGCTGTTGTCCATGAACTGATACATCGGAAGACAAGCCGTTTATGACAATTTTCACCAAACGTCTAGAACAAAATAACCTTCCAATCAAATGTGTGGAGGTTCTCAACTCACATGAATTCACAAAGTCTGTCTTGCCTCACCTGTGTTAGTTCTATGATCTGTGCCCTGTGTCTCCCTGCAGTGACTGGTACTATGCAAGAAGCCCCTTTCTGAAGCCCAGACTGAGCTCTGACATTGTGGGCCAACTCTACGAGCTGACCGACGTTCAGTTTGACCTGGCGTCGAGAGGCTATGACCTGGATGCTGCCTGGCCGACGTTTGCCAGGTATTTTGAAGAATTGCTTGGTTAAAAAGGCGGGGAAAGGGACGTTTGACGTTTTGAACGTTGCCTCCAGTCTACTCAAAGCGCCTTTGTTTTACTCAGTAAATTACACAAAGTTTTGCGTCTCTCACAAGAACATTCAGGCTCCAGCCTTAAGCTGACCTGGTTGGCCAGGTGGTATGAGATGAGTCATGGAGATGCTTGTGCTAAACCCAAGGCGTTTTAATGTGTTAATGACATTGTGGGGAAGAGCATCTTAGGAAGTTAGGTTATCATGGAGGCTTTGCAGGCAGTAAGAGAGGGGCTGAAAGCTACAGCCCATCCGTGTAGGGGTGGCTGGTTTTCATTTCTTACACCCGTATGGCACTCACCGCACCATGCAGTTGAATCCTCACAACCACCCCAGGAGGGAGGTGCTGAGGAAACGGGCTCAGAGTGAAGGGACGAGCCCCACGTCTCATAGCTGGTGGGCAGCAGGGCCGGGGCGCCAGACTTAAGTTAAACTCAAGTCCAGCATTCTTTGTTTTGTTTTACATTTTGTTAATAAGGGTTTTAAATTTTTAATTTTCATACTCTGTATTACGAAACATTTTCTGTGTAGAGAATAGTATTGTAAATGATATCCATGTGCCACCCACCAAGATTTAATGGCCAGCATTTGCCATGTTCGTTTTTACTTCATATTGTCCTTTTTAAAACTTTAGTTTTGAAATTATTTTAGAATTACTGAAAAGCTAAAGAAATAGTACAGAATATTTATTTATCTTTCATCTCTATTCTCGCTATCGATATATTACCGCAAGTATTTTATTATTCTTTACATATGCGTGTTGGTTTATTTCCTAAGCCATCGGAGAGTGAGTCACAGACTTAATTCCCCTTTACTCCAATACGCTTCATTACGTGTTTCCTAAAATCAAGGATGTCCTCTTCTGGAACCTCAGGACAATTATGAAAATCAGGAAACTAATTTCGATACAATACTACTATCTAATTCGCAGGCCTTATTAAGAATTGATATTAAGGATTATCCCAATGTCATAACTAAGATCACATGTCGCAGTTAACTGTCATGTGTCTATTTTGGAACGGCCCTCCTTAATTTGGAACGGTTTCTCAGTCTTCATTTTTTTCATGGCAGAGACATTTTTGAAAAGTACAGGTCGGTTATTTTGTGAAATGTTCCTTACGGGAGTTTGTGTAGTGTTTCCTCATTATTAGATTCAGGCTGAGCATTTTTGGCAGAAATACCTCAGATGTTGTGTCCGTGTTAGTGAGTTCTATCCGGAGACACACCACGTTGATTTATTTCATCATGAGCTCGGTTAACCATGATAATTTGGCTAAGGTAACGTTTGCCAGATTTCTACTGAAGTGACTAGCTCTCACTGTAACTAATACGTATCTTATAGTAAGGTACTTTGAGATTAGGTTATTATCCTTTTTCTTTTAATAAATCTCTCACCTCTTAGTTATGGCATCCATTGATAATTCCGGCAAGATTTTACTCCGTGTGTATCCATAAATAGTTTAAGTATGTAGTTTTATTTTGCATACATTGAATCACGAGATAGCTATCCTTTTGCAGCTTGCTTTTTTCACTCTACATTGTTTTTGAGATTTTTGTCTATTTGCACATGGAGTTCTAGAGATGCAGAGTAGGGGTTGCGTGTTTCCTGCTCTGATGCAGGTATGTCCGTTTTGTGGCCCCACAGGAGGACACTGGCCACCGGCTCTCCAGCTTACCTGTGGAAACCCCCCAGCCGGAGCTCCAGCATGAGCAGTTTGGTGAGCAGCTACCTGCAGGTAATGCCGGAAGGGCTGGGGGTCTCCTCGCCATAATGTCAAGGGCACATCCCTGCCCCTCGCAGCTCAGGGTGATGTTCTCAGACACCTGTTGTTCCAGTCGGAGCAATATTAACCCTCAATTACACCCATTAGTTCCTAGAGTCCAGGTTTTTATATCCAAATAGAACTTAGGCCTTTTAAAAATGAAGTTATTTTATAAACAGTCGAACAGTGTGTTTGAAAGCAGCAGAGTCACATCCTGACTAGCTCGAGAGACTCACCTGGGGTCATGTGACTGCCGTATTTTCGCTTCTCTTCTCATTACACTGTAAGCTGCTCCAGATAGCCGTGCAGCTTAATTCCAGAGCCACTTGTTTTTTGTTTTTCCTTCCCAGACTCAGGACATGGGCTCCAGCTTTGACCTGAACAGCCCCTTAAACAACGAGGCACTGGAGGGCTTCGATGAGATGCGGGTGGAGCTGGACCAGCTGGAGGTGCGGGAGAAGCAGCTGCAGGAGCGAATGCAGCAGCTGGACAGAGAGAACCAGGAGCTGAGGGCAGCCGTCAGCTTGCAGGGAGAGCAGCTGCAGATGGAGAGGGAGAGGGGCCGCGCCGCAGCCGAGGACAACGCTCGCCTCACGCGCATGATGGCCGAGCTCCAGAAGCAGTGGGAGGTCACCCAGGCCACACAGAACACCGTGAAGGAGCTGCAGAAGTGCCTGCAGGCCCTGGAGCTGGGCGCTGCGGAGAAGGAGGACGATTACCGCTCAGCCCTGCGGCAGCTGGAGGCCATGCTGCAGCCCCTGGCGCAGGAGCTCGAGGCCACACGGGACTCGCTGGGCAGGCAGAACCAGCTCTTAGCTAATGTCCCAGGTCCATTGGGCACAGCCGAGCAGAAGGCAGATGCAGCACTGAACACGAAGGGGCAGCAAGAGCTCATCCCCAGTGACTCGTCCCTGGACGTCCGGGAGCTCAATAGGCAGCAGAGTGCCCAGCTGGAGCAGCTGGCCAAGGAGCTGCAGCTGAAGGAGGAGGCCCGGGCCGGCCTGGAGCGCCTGCTGGGGGAGATAGTCCCGCTCCAGGAACAGCTGCTTGGCAAGGGGCAGGAAGCCGCCCAGCTCCGGCGGCGGCTGCAGGAGTCGCTGGCCCACTTGAGCTCCCTAGAGGAAGAGCTAGCAGAGTCCAGGCAGGGGGAGCGGCGGCAGCGCGAGGAGAAGTTGCTGCTAGAGCAGGAGGCCAGGTCCCTGACGCGGCAGCTGCAGCTCCTGGAGACCCAGCTGGTGCAGGTGAGCCAGCACGTGAGCGACCTGGAGCAGGAGAAGAAGCAGCTCATCCAGGACAAAGACCACCTCAGTCAGAAGCTGGGGAGGCTGGAGCGGCTGGCGGGGCAGCTAGGCCCAGACTCGCCGGTGGCGGGTGAGAAGAGCGGGGCTCCTGCCCCCGCGGACTCTGCCCTGCCACAGGCCTGCGAGAAGCCAGAGGAGCAGAGAGGCCTGCAGGAGGGACCCGGGGGTGACACCCGGATGCAAAGGAGCGCCCAGGAGGAGGAGCTGCAGCAGGCCAACAGGGAGCTGGAGGCAGAGCTGCAGAGCATGGCCGCGCGCAATCAGCTGCTGGAGAACAAGCTGCAGGCCCTGCAGGCTGATTACCAGGCGCTGCAGCAGCGGGAGGCCGCCATCCAGGGCTCCTTGGCTTCCCTGGAGTCCGAGCAGGCCAGCATCCGGCACATGGGTGACCAGATGGAGGCAAGCCTCCTGGCCGTGAAGAAGGCCAAGGAGACCATGAGGGCTCACGTGGCGGAGAAGGAGGCTGCCCTGCAGAGCAAGGAGGCCGAGTGCCAGCAGCTGCGGGAGCAGACGGAGCAGTGCCGGCAGCTGGCAGAGGCCCGGGAAGGGGAGCTCAGGGCTCTGGAGAGCCAGTGCCGCCAGCAGATGCAGCTGATTGAGACCCTCACGGCAGAAAAAGGCCAGCAGGGGCTCTGCCCACCTCACGAGAATGCATCCCATGAGCTAGCTGCCCAGCTGGCCCTGTCTCAGGCACAGCTGGAGGTCCATCGCGGGGAGGCTCAGCGACTGCAGGACGAGGTGGTGGACCTCCGGGCCAAGCTCCAGGCAGCCCTGGCTGACCAGGAGAAGGTGCAGAGCCAGCTGAACGTGGCCGAGGCAGCTCTTCAGGAGCACAAGGCCCTTGTGCAGCAACTGAAGGAACAGAGCGAAGCCCTCAACAGGGCCCATGTCCAGGAGCTGCTGCAGTGCTCGGAGCGGGAAGGGGCGCTGCAGGAGGAGAGGGCCGATGAGGCCCATCTGAGGATGGAGGAGCTCCAGGCCCTGCGGGAGGAGCTGTCCCAGGCAAAATGCAGCTCCCAGGAAGCCCGGCTGGAACATGCCGAGCTGCAGGAGCAGCTGCACCACGCCAACACGGACACAGCCGAGCTCGGCATCCGGGTCTGCGCACTGACCGCGGAGAAGGAGCGGATGGAGGCAGCGTTGGCCTGCACCGTCCGGGAGCTCCAGGATGCGAAAGAGGCGGCCTCAAGGGAGCGAGAGAGCCTGGAATACCAAGTGACAGGGCTGCAGCGAGAGAAGGAGAGCTTGCAGGAGAAGCTGAAGGTGGCCGAGGAGGCAGCCAGCTCACTGCCTGGCTTGCAGGCCCAGCTGGCCCAGGCTGAGCAGCGGGCCCAGAGCCTTCAGGAGACTGCACACCAGGAGCTCGACACCCTCAAGTTCCAGCTGAGCACCGAGATCATGGACTACCAGAGCAAACTTAAGGTAGTGCCGGCCTGGACCACTGGGCTGCACCTGTCCCCTGCGGCAGGGCTTGATGGGTTCATGAGAAGATAAGATGCACCTTCACCCATGTGGCACATGGGGGCCTGGGCAGACCTGGTCCCGTCCTGCTGTCATAGCTCACAGCATCCTCTTCCCTGCAGGAACACGTTAGGGGCACAACTTTGGCCCACACAGAATTTTTTAAATTAGTAGCCAACATTTAAAGAGCAGGAAGTTTACAAATTCAGTGAGGGGGCTTCTTTTGAAATCTTGGGAGATGCTCAAGCCTGTGCCCCATGCCCACATGACAGGAGTCGCAGGAGCTCGGTGGGGGCTGCCCACTTTAAAGGAGGCGCTCAGCCTCTGGTATTTTCCTTGCTGTTTTTTTGTACTCGCCCAGCTCCTTTGGGCATGTGCGTTCGAGACCCCTGCTGTAGCCTCTAGCGCTCACTGCAGAACGCCAGCAGTCCCTGGCTGCCTCGAGTCCTGTCTCTGGGTTCTCTGTCCCTTTAGGCACCAGCCTGACAGCAAGTGCAGGTGTAGGGAACTGACTCGATTGGTTTTCACAAGGCCTTTGGGATAGACGAGCTTATGAGAACAGCGGTTACCGCGTGCCTTTGATACTGCCCGAAGAAGGGGGTTAAGAGCAAGGACGCAGGCAGGACGGCCGTGGGGCTTCGGTTTCCAGTGCTCATCACCCGTGTGTCCGTGTCCAGGTCTGCGCACTCTCAGACCGCTCCTGGCCCTCGGCTCCAAGGCAGCCCCTGTGCTTGTTTCCACAGATGGGCCTCCCGCCCCGTCAGCCCATCCCGTGCAGCTCCGCGTGCTCTCGGGCCACTTTTGCCCTTGCAGAAGTGAGATTCTAAGTTTGGGGACCAAGCTAAGCTTCTTAGTAAGCCTGAAATGATTTTGTTAACCAATGAACCCTGAAGCTTATTGAGTTTGGGGGATTCGGCTGAGGGAGTCTCAGAATAGGGACCTCACTTCTGTGATCCCTTTCTCGTCCTTTGCAGACGGCCAGTGAAGAGTGCAGGAGCCTACGGGGCCAGCTGGAGGAAAGAGGCCAGCGGCTGCAGGCCGCCCAGGAGGCTGTAGGGAAGCTGGAGGTAGGCTGAGAGCCCTGATCAGCGGCGGGCCCGCCTGGGCAGGGAGACTGGTATGGTGGCCTCCGCCTGGTCATCTCCAGTCCCAGTGTGTGGGCCTGTTAGGGAGAGGGAGTCTGGTTTGGTTTTCACTGTGCCATTGAGGGGCTCCCTACAGGCCTTCCAGTTCCCAAGCCGAAGCTGTCATCAGTTCCATCAGTTCACTTCTGTGGACACCCCGAGTTTGTATCACGGTCCCATTCTACTCCCTGGACACCTGGGCTGAAGCTGCCAAGTGTGTTTTCCACCCAGCCCCGTGGAAAGGAAACAAGCTGTCCTTAGTCACCTCGGCTGGTGTTCGATAAGCAACTCGGGACTGAGCGGGAGCAGGGGTGTCACTGAAACCAGTTTTCACAGCAGTGACTATTTTAAGTGAACCCTGCTCCCTGCCACCCCAACTCTACCCCCACCCTGGAGATTCCGATACCTGCTACCCCCCCAACCACCACAACCAGTCACAATTAGTGCTTAAGGGACATAATTACAAATAGGACTGTGTCACACTCCACAAATATAGAACAAAGGTTCCTACCTCTTGCATTTAAAAAACAAGCCAGCCCCCGCCCCAGTTAGAAGTGACCCAGCCAGGACAGGTGGGTGCAGGTGACTCCACGGCATCTGGCACACGCTTCTGCAGCCGAGTGTCTTTTCCCCGGCGTCCGTGTCAGGCCGCACAGGCAGACGTGGGAGAGAAGCTGAGCCGCACGAGCAGCCGTCTCGCGGAGTGCCAGGCTGCCGTGCTGAAGAAGGATGAGGAGCAGGCCGCCCTGCGCGAACGCTTGGACAGGTGAGTTACACAGTCCCCGCCTGCGGCCCGCCGTCCAGTCCCCAGGGACGCGGGCGGTCGTCTAGAAAGTCACTCACACGAGGTTCAAGAAATCATTTTGCAAGAAAAGCCACAGACTCAAAGTGCTTGTGCCCGGAGCATGCCACGGAGGGCCTGGCCTTGTGCCCGTCACAGCCCCGTGAGCAGCGGGCCCTTCCTGTTCGTTCCGCTTTCTTATCCGCGGCAGCCACATTCCAGATCAGGAGCATCGTGCTTTGGAGAAACTAACAGGAATCGGAAGTTGGGGTATAATGTAATAATAACAGCAAACAAATAACATCGAAAATGGAGCAGATACCATTTTTAAATACTTTGCATCTATGTGCCTGTTTAATCCTCCTGACAGTCCGATGAGGATGATGTTATTGTTTACCTCCATTTTATAGATGAGGAAAAACGAGGCTCAGTAGAGTTAAGTCACCTTCCCAGGGTCAGACCGTGTAAGTGATGCCAGGAGGATTAGGGACAAGACCATTTAGCTCTAGAGTTTGTTTTCTCAGCAACTACATAAAAAATACATAGATAGTTTTGTGCTGTTTTACTATGGGTGCTGGTTTGTGTGTGTGTGTGTACATGTACACATGTGCACATCTTCCCTGTTACGGATCCACTGAAATGAGAGGCGCAGGTTAGGCACAGGCTTCTCCCAGGCTCACCCTGAGAGTGAGCGAGCGAGGGTCCGGGATCGCGTGTTCCCGCAGCCCTCCTGGTTCTGTCCCCGAGAGCACATCGTGCTGTCACCCTTTCATCATAAGCATTTTAACCTTACTGCGTGGCCCGACCCCAGGTCTCCGGAGCTGCCTCTCTTCAGGCTCGGGGACCACCTGCGGTTGTGAGCTTGAGCCCACCGTCTAGCGAGGGGGCCAAGCTGGTCCTTCCGAAGCCCGATTAAAACAGGTGTCGCAGGAGGAGGGCATGCCGGGACTGAATTTCACGTGCACCCCATGAAAGCGGCTTTGGGCAATGCCACGCGAGCTTTCACCCTTTCTCCTCCCGCCCCTCCCGCCTTTTCCCCTCCCACCCTCCTTTGAGGCTGGGCCCAGGCCGATGGGAGATCCAGGACACGCTGGATGTTCGGTGAACTGGATGTGCATTTCTTTTCATCTGACTCTTCCAGAGTTCGAATCCTATAGGGGCTCTGGGTGCGCTTAGCCAGATCACGCTCACAACAGTTTAAATAGGATTTCCTAAGTGAGTGGTTTTTTTTTTTTTTAAATGCCATAACGGTAGTTATTTCTGAGATCTCAGAGCCTTTGTTTTAGCTGCTCAAAGTTGCATAATCCACCTGCCCGGGATTTGATTTTGTTAATTCATTGTGTGACTAAGCTGTGTCTGTGTTTGTGTGTACATCCACAAGATCGCTTTGGTGGACAGTATCTAGTATACAACCTCCTGACAGCATTATACTGGATGTGAAAAGGCTGCATTAAATACAAACTAATTCGTCTTTTCAGAGCCCTCTGTTCACTGGAGCTTTTACGAACATCTTGCTGGCCTTGGGAGTTTCTAGGGCATCCTTGGAGAAGCACTGCCTCATAGGATAGCCAAGCTGAGAGTGGGGTGGGCGAGAGCGTGGGGCAGTCAGCCCCCTGTGCTGTAGACCGAGACTCTGCGGCGCCCCACACAACTCCTTACGCTTCGGGGTGTCAGCTGGAACACCCGGCACTGCAGGTGGAGGGCCTGCTGTGTGCTCAGCTCCGTGCCCCATGCATAGAGTCCCAGAGACCCATGGAAGACTGATCCTCCTCCATGTGGTCGCCTCCAGGAAGCTATGCTTCTGTTCTTTCTGTCCTGACTCCTTTTTATCTCTTGCTAATTCCCCACCCCGCACTGGCTCACAAGCCTCACCCATCCAGCTCCTCTTATAACCCCAGTCCTGGCCCAAGAACCAGTGGTACAGAGTTCAGCTCAGCCTGGGGTGCCCCTGGTGACCTGAGGTCAACCTGCTGTCCCAGAATGCCCCTTGTACTTGGTGCATGTGCGGGGTAGGGGTGAAGAGTTGGGCGTGTGAGGGAGTCTTCAGGGTTAGGGGAGCAGGTTACTACCGAGGGGCTCTGGGAGGGCAGCGGGACCCCTTATTAGAGGCTTGGGTTAGCCTAGGGCACAGGGGAAGCTGGAAGTCGTGGATCAGCAGGAAAACTTACCACTCCTCCTCCAGGACCCAGAAAGAGCTTGAAAAAGCTACGACAAAAACCCAGGAGTATTACAGTAAACTCTGCCAGGAGGTGACAAACCGGGAGAAGAATGACCAAAAGATGCTTGCCGACCTGGATGATCTGAATAGAACCAAGAAATACCTGGAGGAACGGCTGATAGAGCTGCTCAGGTGAATGTCGGGACACCCAGGTGGCTGGGGTTTCCCCGCAAGCTTGGTTTTTCTTTAAAGAAATGTGGCTGTTCTTAGAAGTGGGAGCACTGCCTCCCCGGTCCTGTCTGGGCGCGGTCTGTGTTGAGGGCCCCTGCACCCCTGCGGGGTCCGCTCAGGCCCGTGGCGGCCTCGCGAGGATGTCGCTGACTGCCCGTGCTCATCCGGTTTGTTTTCATATTGCTTTGTGACTATTTTCAGTCTCTGTGCTTAGTCACGAGAGTGACCATAAGTGATGCTCAGGATCTTACAGAATTTCCCCCTGCCCTTGCTCCTCTGTCAGAAGCCCTTTCCTCCTTTTCTTCCATGCCACTTGCCCCGGCACCAGGGTTCCCAGACTCCAGCGCAGGGGGCGACAACTAGTGTAAATGTGTGCACTGGGCCAGGAGGGCACTTGGAGAAGCCGGAGGGCACGGCATGCTCCCTCCTGCCAGGTGGTGCCACACAGGCCCCAAGCCGAGAGTTGCCAGGTCACCTTATTTCTTAAGAGAAGGTGGAAATCTAAATTTTTATGTGAAATTGGCCTGACTTTTAAACATTGGCAGGTCATTCAAAAATTTTTAAACTTTTTTCTCATGGAGATGGTCAGATATACAGAAACAGAATAATAATGCATCCCTCTGTGCGTGTACCCCGTTTCAGCATGACTCAGTTCATGGGTGATCTTGTTCCATCCAGAGCCCCACCCACTGCCCCCACCTCCCCAGATTCTTCTGAAGCAAATCCCAGAGAGCAGCTCATCCTCAAACGTTTTAGTCCGAATCTCTCCAAGACAAGCACTCTCCATTTTAAACAACCACATTGTTACCACACTTAAAGGTTATCATGTATCTAGCTAGTTTCAAATTTATCCAATTGCCTTATCATTTTTTCTAATCAAGATCTAAATTAGATCCATACGCTGCATGGAAATGTTGCTCAGATCTCTTTAAGTCTGGATTTCCCCACTATCTCTCTCTCTCTCTTTTTTTTTTTTGCAATTGACTTTTGAAAAAGCCGGGTCATTCATCTGGTGGTTTCCGTGGCCCACATTTTGCTGATTACGTGCCTGTGGTGTCATCTCCTGTGTTCTCTTCAGTCTTTGTGTTTCCTATAAATTGATGATAGAAACTAGAGCTGAGTTCTCGGCCCTGACCGCACGTTGGAATCACTGAGGAATCCATTAAAAAACTTATTTCCAGGCCCCCCGCTCCCAGACAACCAAATTAGAATTTCGGGGAGCAGGTCCAGACCTCAGAGAGCCAGAGCTGAAACCACCGCTCCACTAGAGCCTTGCACAGCCTCAGGTTCAAACTTTCGGCCAGAACGCGTCACAGAATTGGCTTATAGTTCCGGGTCTTTCCCTCAGGAGCCACACAAGACCCAGTTAGCCTTCTCTTTGAATGTTAGCAGCCATGGATAAGCAATGCCTAGATCTGTTCATTTATTTGGGGTTGCAAAATGGTGACATTAAATCGTAACTTAATTGGAAGTTTAAAACTTTGCCCACATGTCATCAATTTGCAAACTTGTAACTCAGGGCCTTCATGACCTCTGAGTGCAAACATCATCCCAAGGTGTATGATGAAAAGCCCCAGGTGCTGACAGTATCCCCACATTCCCAGGGTGTGGGCCCCTGGCCTACTGGGACAGAAAGGACAAGCTGGACCAGCCGTGAGAAGTGCCGGTCTAGAGAATGAATCTTCGTGCTTCCTGACAATTTCAGGTGTCCTTAAAAAGCCAGTCAGTTCCATGTCTGGCTTTTGGTTTTCGGGGAAGTCATCTGGAGTTGATACGGAACCCCGGCTGGTGATGGAGTTGGTCTCTCTCAGGGCTCGAGTGGCTCTGCTGTTGGTCATCGGGGCACAGGTGCTGCTGGGCCACATTAACCCTCAGGACGGTGGCCGGGGTTCCGTCCAGGAAAGAATTAGACCTCCCCACGTCAGAAGGCATAAGCCCGGAAAATGACCATTAGCAGCAGTAAGGAAGTCTCTGCACACGTCCCGGTGAGATGGCCGTGGTCGGTGACGCCAGACCTGGGAAGCCTCCCGCTTCCTTCAGTCTCGCTTCCTGGAGCGACCGCCCCGTCTCTCGGAGGAGCAGGGGAGGTTAACGTCCCGTCGGAGTTCAGACTGGGAAATCTTGCTGCAATGATTGGTCGTTACTTGAACCATAAACCATAAAACCATAAAGGGCCCCAAGTACCTGTCAGGTTCGGGTGGGCGATGCCGTCGTGGTCCTTGAGCTCACAGCACACAGACCATCGTGTAAGTGTCACGTCCCGTGTAGCTTGAACTCCCAGTGGCCTTATGCACTGTCGTTTAGACACCTGAGCAGCGTGTGACCCTCATCCGTGCCGGCACCCTTCGCAGTGGCCAGAGCTGCTTCGTTACCTCCTGGACTGCCTCTGCTTCCACACGTGGCGTCAGTTAAGGACCCGCATTTTTGGAGGGTCCTGTCGAGTCTGGGACTAATGTGCGTGACAGAGGAGCCCTAGGGCGGATCGTGTTTCCAAGTTAAAAGTGGATTTTCCTTCTGTGTCTTGGCAAGTTGAAGTCAGTCTTTTGAAATGAATTGGGGATAATTCTGTTTTCATGGATTCTTTTTTTTTGAATGTGGCTCTGTCACAGGGACAAGGACGCCCTCTGGCAGAAGTCAGATGCCCTGGAATTCCAGCAGAAGCTCAGTGAGGAGGAGAGGTGTCTCGGGGACACAGAGGCGAACCACTGCTTCGACTGCAAGCGGGAGTTCAGCTGGATGGTGCGGCGGCACCACTGCAGGTCAGCGGGCGGCCCGTAGGCCTGGACGTGGCCGGCTGTCCCGGGGGAGCGCAGTGCCGTTCGGCCGTGCGGGGGCTGGGCGAGGAGGGTGTGCTAGGCGGGGTGACAGTAGGACACTCCAGGACCCCAGGAAGGGAAGAGTTTGACTCAGAGGTGGGAGTGGGGTTGAGGGGGCCCACAGGGCTGTGGAGCACTCACAGACCAGCAAGCAGCCCTGGGCCCTCTGAGCCTGCAGGGACCGGAAATGGCGTTGCCGGAACCCAGGGGGAGGAACCCAGAGAGCAAGGACACTCCCTGGCCCAAAGGAGGGGAGGCAACGTGAATCTCGTGAATCTCGGACTGGGACTGGGCCGGGGCAGCGGGAGCATCATTAGCACGGGCCGAGGCGTGGAATGCACACCCGCGTCCTGTGTCAGGGAAGGCGGGCTTGGCCACACGCCTTGTCCCGGGCCTCCCACGACCTTAGGAAACGAAACGCCCTCCTGCTAACCTTACCACGAGGACGGCTTTATTAGGACCCTAGGAAATAGCCCTTCAGGCCACACTCTCAAGTGGGGGAGGGGACAGGTTGGACGAGAGCCACGTGGTGTCCAGAACTCAACACAGAGCCCAGTTCCGGTGCTGGGCAGATCCCATGAGGGCCCAAGCGCGTCGTCCTCACAGCCTTTGCTCGTCTGGTCCCCAGGGTCTGTGGCCGCGTGTTCTGTTACTACTGTTGCAACAACTACGTCGTGACGAAGCAGAGCGGCAGGAAGGAGCGCTGCTGCCGAGCCTGCTTCCGGAAGCTCGGCGAGGGCCCCGGCTCCCCCGACAGCACCAGCTCGGGCACCAGCCAGGGAGAGCCCAGCCCCGCACTGTCCCCGGCCCACGCTGGGCCCCAGGCCGCCGGAGGCCAAGGTCAGGGTCCTGCTGCTGCCCTCCGTGTTCTGTAGGCTCCACTCCCACCTCGCTCCCCCGTCGTGGCTCGTTAGCTGTAACCAGCGTAATTCAGTGTTTTCCGAACCTAGGCTTTACAGAAGTGCTAAAAATATAGTGCCACCAGTCTGAGACTTTCTTTTTGATGTAATTAGGCTTGAAAGAGAATTGAAAAGGGAACAGTTCTCTCCCTATATGATTTAGTGTTGTTTAACATGAGCTCTGTGTACCTCTTAGCTCACACACTACCCGTGGAGCGTCCTCCACGCCCTGGACAACGCCGTCTCCCACAGCCCGGCCCAGTATCCCGCGCTCTTTCCCAGTGGCCCAGGGGACAGCCGCATCCTTCCCTCCACGCCCCCACCCCCCACCCCCATGGCTCACGTGCTCCCTCAGTGGCTGGGGGGATGTGTTCGCCTTCGTGTCCTTTCACTTAGCTCAGTGAAAAGAAGCAGGACTTAGTTCCTGCTGCTCCAAGCTCGGCCTAGCAGAGCGGTCCAGCCTGCCCTCTGGGACCGGACTGTGGATGTCCTGGAGGCAGAGCTGAGACGGCAGGGGCAGAGGCGAGTCCCATCTTCGCTCAGGCATCACGGCCTCCTGCAGGGGGGCCCTCTGGACTCTTCCTTGGCCTCTGCCTGGATCCAGGGCAGCCGGCCTTCCGAAGCGCTGTCCGCTCTCCTTTTGTCTAACTCATCAAGGTCGGCAGGCCCCACCACTCACGCCGGCTCCAGAGAGCTGCTCGGGTGGGGACACGGACTTCACACCGTTTTAGCATATCTTAAAACCTTTGCTGATTAAACAAACTTTTTTGATTATTGAATTTCGGGGGTCTTTATATATTCTAGATACAAATTATTTACAGCTATGCATTTTACAGATATTTCCTCTCGGTCTATAGCCTATCTTTTCATTTTCTTTCAAAGAGCAGAAATGGTTTTCATAGAGCAGATATTGATAATCTTGATGAAGTCCAGCCTTTCAGTTTTTTTTCTCATGGATCAGATTTTTTCTTTTCTTCTAGTGGCATATATATTTAACCCAAGGACTCGAAGATCTTCCTTTTTTCTACAAGTTTTACAGTTTTAGGTTGCACAGTTAGGTCTCTGAACCATTTTGAGTTCATTTTTGTATATGGTGCAAGCTCTTTGTAGAGATTCACCTTTATTTTGCACATGTCTAATTGTTTTAATACCATTAGCTTAAGAGTATTACTTTCCTAGAGAATTGTCTTTGCATCTTTGTCAAAAATCAGTTGCCCTTACATACGTGGGTCTGTATCTGGACTTTGTTTTCCGTTCTATTTATCCATCCGCGTGCTCTTTCTTTTACCAGGAAATAATACGGCAGTTAGGGTTATCAGAGTTTTATAATGAGTCTTAAAATTGGGTAGAGTTTTGTTCTTTATCAAGGCCCTTTGCTTTTTCACATAAATTTTAGAATCATTTTGTCAGTTTCTATTCAATATTCTGGTGAAATTTTGATGGAGATTACATTGAATCTCTAGATCAGTTTGAGGAGACTTGATATCCTAACACAGCTGAGTCTTCCAGTCCATGAACGTAGTATAGTATAGCTCTCCATTTAGTGAGGTCTTTTTTGATTTCTGTCAGTGGACATCGTTTTGAGTCCCTTGTGCTCATTTTCCCTTCCCTCTTCCTCCTTCTTCCTTCCCTCTGCCAGTCTCCGAAGGCAGGTTGAGGAGTGTGGCTGGGTCTATGGAAAGAAACCAATCCTGGGCCCCTTTTTCAGCCTGTGCCCCAAGCCCCCCCGTATGCAGACCAGATAAGAGGAAGAACGTTCCTTCTGAAGCATGGCCTGTCCCAGTAGCCACGTGGCAGGGCCAGCGAGGCACTGGTAGCTCATATGAACTCATCGTCTTGCTAAACGGCCCAGGGATCTTGCCTTGTCCTAACTCACTGACGAGTGCTCCAGCAGTGGCAGAGCGTGGCGCTCTGCCAGAGTGCTGACGTCACTCGTTTCGATTTTTGACATTTCCTGTCTCTTTATCTGTTTGCCTTCTTCCCTCCCTCCCTCTCATCTGTCTTTTCCTCCTTCCTTCTTCCTCTCTTTCACCTCAGACCTGCAATCACATTTTCCATGCCACGTGCAAGAGAGTGCTTTTGGGTGGGCGACTGGCACAGGGGCCTGCGTACGGCATTCTCCCTACCGAGTGGCCCGCAAAGTCGGACACAAGCCCCCCGGGTAGAGCACAGTGGTGGTTGTCACTCCTTGAGCAGAGCCAGGGGCTTTCCCACCCCCGCCCCTCGGTGGGTCGGGATGACAGGGCAGGTCCGACAGGCTCCTGTTTTCAGAGAGGCCTGAGGAGGTAGGTGGTGTCCGTGTCTTATGGCTCAGGGATTCAGCAGCACAGAAGTGTGTCTACTGTTCTATTCTGGTGAGGTTCTGGTAAAGTTATTTTCCTTCCAAATAAGGCTCCTCAGAGACTGTGTAAGAACTCGGAACCTCTCTCAGCCCTGACCGAGGGGCTTAAGAAAAGTCTCTTAAGGTAGACAGCCCGTTTCACCTGTAGTCCCCTCCTTGGCTCTCCTGGAACATTCCAGCAGACACTCCTCTCACATCAGGACAGAAGAGCTGCCGTGTGAGTGAGCCAAACTGAGCATAACCGTGCGTGTTTCTCTTCTCTCCTGATCCGCCTCCGCGGTCCAGGTGCAAACACGGACTGCAGGCCTCCAGATGACGTCGTGTTCGACATCATCACAGATGAGGAGTTGTGCCAGATACAGGAGGCCGGCTCCTCCCTGCCTGAAACACCCACCGAAACGGATTCTTTTGACCCAAACGTGGCTGAACAGTGAGTAGATGTCATCTCCATATGCTGAGTGCTCATTAAATGCCTGGCCCCCGTGCTTTTGTATCAAAGGACCAGAGTCGTGTGAAGCAGGAGTGGCTGTCTTTGCTTAGGGAAGGTGCCTCAGAGCAGTGCTCGGCGTGGGGCGGCCCTTCAGGGCTCGGGGCATGGTCAGTGTTGAGCCTTTTCAGAGAGCTCGCGGGAATGTCCATGGTCCCCCGATTTCAGCATCTCCCTCCGGCCTTTCTTGGCTTGAGCAACTACATTAATCTGCTCAGGCCACCATAACAAAATACCTCCCACCCAGTGGATTAAACCAGTTTATTTTCTCACAGTCTGGAGACTGGAAGTCCCAGGTCAAGGTGTCGGTTCGGTTTCCTCCGAGGCCTCTCTCCTTGGCTTGTGGACTGCCACTGTCTTGCCACCTCTTCACATGGTCACCCCTCAGTGCACGTGCACCCTCGGTGTCCCTGTGTCCCTGTCTCCTCTTATAAGGACACCGCTCAGATTGGGTTGGGGCCCACCCTAATGGTCTCGTGTCAATGAAATTGCTTCTTTAAAGGTCTTATCTCCAAACACAGCCAGTTCGAAGCCCCTGGGGGTTGGGACACCAGCACAGGAGTGTGGAGGGGATGCAGTTCTGCTGTCAGAGCCGCCCCTGCCACCACCCTTGCCCACGCTCAGAACAGCGGCTACTCTGGGGACCCCGTTGACCCTTGGGAAGCGCTGGTCAGGCTCAGCGACGACGCCCTGGGAAGGGAAGCTCGGATTTCGTCTCGCTTGTCTCGGGGAGACGTGGTCCCAGAAGTCCCTTTACCTCCTGAGAAGCCACCCTGGGGCCCCACCGTTGGAAAAGCGGTAAACATGTCGGCAGGTCCGTTACCTCGCGCTCTGCAGAACCTCGGGAACTGTCCCCTTCCCCAGCCTGTGCCGTGCCTACTGCCGGCTTCTTGTGCTGCCCTTAGTCAGGGACCCACCGAACCCTCCGGTGCCGCACGTGACAGCTGACTGTGCCGCTTCGCCATGGCCCTCTGCTGTCTGGGCTGTTTTTCAGAAAGATTAGTGAGGAGAGTTTTTCCAGTTTCTGACTATATACAGCAACTGCACAAAGTGCCAACGTAGTCAATGTCAAGTTTATGCCATGGGACGCGTAGGAAGAGGTCGGGTTCCCCTCCACGGCAGCCTTGCCGGCCATTGCTCAGCCCCTGGAGTCTGGCCGAAATCCAGTTTCTGCAGCAGAGCTCTGGCTGTTCAGAAGCTCCAGAAACTTGGCATGGCTCCCAGGTCCAGACGTTTCTTGACTCACTTTTCATTCCGTTAGGGAGTTTCGTTTGCTCATGCTGACTCGTATCGAAATCTCTGTTCCTGTCTTCCTGCCCAGAATTGAGAGGAGGGCTGGGATTGGCCTGTCAGATGTGTCCCCCAGGCCTTCTGCTACATGGGGGACATACATTTACTCTTCCTGGGGTCCTCAGCACAGAGACTTGAGGCTTAAGTGTACCTGCGTATCCTGCGTTCTCTTACTAGAGAGGAACTGAGCTTACCGTGTCGTGGCCTCATGGGTAAAGCCAGCCCGATCACCCCACCCAAGAAAGCCCCCGCTCACTGTCTGTGCTGCGACTTGGGGCCTTTTCTTTTCCTCCTGGAAGATCCCACCTCGGAAGCCTTCCCTGACTGCGTTAGCCTGCAGTGCGGCCCCCACCCCCCATGGCCCACGGGTCTCCAGGGCATGCTCCGTTCCATCCGCACTGAGTCACTCTGCTGTCCTCACCTGCCCACCCTTTACTGACCGCGCCTCGAATCCCAGCCAGGTGGGTAGGTGGTCAGGGGAGCAAGACTTCGGGGTCTGGGAGGACAGCCTGTGGCTGCAGCCCACGAGAGAAAGTGACCCCCTGCAGCTGCCATTCTCTCAGCTTCCGCTTTCCCAGCAGGAACAAAAACAGGTGTTCTGACCACTGGCAAAGGGCCGTGGTTTTGGTCACGGGAAATCAGGAAGTGTTCCGGGGACAGGAGACCCAGCATGCCGGCCCAAGGCCTGCAAGCTGGACCCACGGCTGACAGGCGCAGGGAGCCTCCTGCAGCCCCCTCTCTCGGTCTGCCCGGGTGAAGAGCCGGCCCTCCCGTCGGTTAAGGCCTCGTCACACGCCTTGTGTATTAGCTTGTTCTCGTGTTCTTTTTCTTCCTGAGTTTAAGACTGGTCAAAAGCACCAGGAGTGAGAAAGTGTGGGCGGTGTAGTCCTAGAAGTGCGTAAGCATCCCTGACAGAAACTTGGAGAAAGAAATCAAGTCCAGAGTCAGAGCGGTCCAGAAGGGATTAAGAGCTGTGCAAGTCCAGGCACACGGGGAAGAAGGCTGCTTGGGGCCAGTGTTATCGAAGGCCACTCCGTCGAGCATCGTCCCTGTGCCAGCAGCTTTTGCACGTGGCCCCACTTGGTCCCTGTCCAGCCTTTCGAGGACTAGGGGTTATGGTCCCCATTTTACTTCAGGAGAAGGCACCCGGTCTCAGGAGGCCACATAATTTGCTCTAGGTCACATGGTTTTGAGCCCAGAGTGCGTCTCTCCAGCCTTCAGGCTTGCAGTTCGCTTCGAAGAGGACAGCTGTCTTCGCCAGGTCCCCACTGCCCATCCGCGCGGCAGAGACCTGCCCGCCTTCCCTGCCCCTACGTCTGCTCCCCCGGCACACGTGCATTCTTAGGGCTGCCAGAGTCGTCTGCCCTGCTCCCCGGCAGTGGTGGGACAGGAAGAGCTCTCAAAATCCAGGCTTTTAGAGAGACCCAGCAGGATGCCGCTGACTCCCTGAGTCGCCTCCCAGTTGTCCCGTGTCGCCCACCCCCCTTTCTCGAACATGGCTCGGGGCTAGAGCTAGGGTGTGTGTGTGTGAAGCAGGAACACAGCCCGTCACCTCAGGTGAAAGGTGCTATTCCTCAGAACTGTCCATGCGTGACTACACACCCCTCCCACACTCATCCAGACCCACCCTCAGCCATCTCCACTGACCAGATGTCCAAACGGTCTCAGGGCTGAGGTGGCAGGCAGGGAAAGAAAGCTGTGGCAGCCAGTGGCGGGGCCGGACCCGGGGTCCCTTGGCCTCCGCTCAGCTTCGTCCCGGTCCTGGCCTCCTCCAGCCCTGCCGCCCCTTCTCATTACCAGGCGGACAGGCCGTGCGGTGACGAAGAGCCAGGGCACCAGGATACACTCCTCTTGGTCCCATCCCGCTCTACCACCTCCAGGGTCCGTGGCTTTGGGCACCGTGGCCCCTGAACTCAGCTCCCTCCCCTGCACGGAAGAGGCGGGACAGCCCCTCCGCGCCCCCAGGGGTCTTGGGATTCGAGGAGAACGACATGCACAGAGCATGCAGCCCGCTGCCCGTCCCTCGGAGGTGCACTGGTTTCGTGACGTGGTACCCGCGGCGTGATGTGCGGGGCTGAGCTGGGCACGTCCGCTGCTGCGTGCCCACTGCCTTCCATCTAGTAGCTCACTTGTCTCCTCTGAGGGGAGTCACTCCAGGTGCCTGGGTGATGCTGAGCTGAAGCTCGCCCACAGACACTGTTTCCGGCCCACAGAGCACCTTCGCCAACAAGTGCTTTAGAACTGGTGCTTCGTTGTCAGAATGCTTTGGGGAGCTATGGTGGACTTGTCACCTACTAGGACATTGATGTTGCCATCTCAGAAACACGAGCAGGATATGGTCACAGTGGTAAAGTTTAGAAACCCACCTTGTACTTGGGTTACCCCAGCATCTCCGCCTTCAGATGGGTACAGAGCCGGCGGGCGCCGGGGGCCCATCAGCTGCGTGAAGCCTCTCGCCCAGCCCTGGGGGCAGTGGGGAGGCTGTCCTTCGGGATTTTGGCACTCGCTCTGTTCTGTGAGTCTCTCTGAACCAGTTTCCTCCTCTGAAAAAGGGGGTGATACTGCCAGGTGTTCTGCACCACGGCCGGGAGGACCGCAGAGGACTGGGCACATGGAAGGGGGTGCCGCCTGAGCGCCCCGACACGCCTGGGCCCCGCATTCTTTGCTTTGCCTCCACCCCTCCAGTCGGGGCGCTTCAAGTTTCTCTCCCAGAATGCTAACAGGTCACCTGGGCTTCTCCTAGGCAGCCTCGGGAACCAGGGTCACCCCGTGCTCATGTCAGACACTGTGGCTGCCCATGGTCTCTAACCACCGCCCAAGGTGTTGGGAACATGGTCCGGGAGGAGCACAACTTTACCCCGAGACCCTGGGCCGCATCCAGGGCAGACCCTGGGCCGCACCCAGGGCAGACGGACTGGAGGGTCCACTCCCAGCCTGGCCCCTCCCCCAGTCCTCCCTGCACCACAGGCCTCTCGCATCATGCACTGGTGTGCGTGAGCAGAGGGGCGAGCGAGCGGAGGTGGGGAACTTGTCCTTCAGGGGCTGCTATGTGGACGAAAGGAAGCCAAGAAGCAAAAGCTCTCTGTGACCGACACGGGCTGTGCCGGTGTCTGTTGCCAGTGATGGTGTGTACCCAGGGGAGGGGCTGGAAAATCAGATACTCCCAGGTGTCGCAGGTAAGGGCCCAGCTTACCTGCGTAGGAGCAGCAAGTGACTGAGGAGGCAGAGAAGGCGAAGGAAGGTGCAGCGGTGCAGGCAGGTTTCCCTAAACCGAAGGGCCAGTGCAGAGCCTTTTTGCAGGGAGCCTGGGGAGAGGGACTGGGGCACAGCCTGGCAGGTGCTGGTTCGACTCAGCCAGGCAGGCACCTAGTCAGGGCGAAGCCAGTGGTCCCCGTAGCTGCCCCTCTGTTGCCACCACCAGGCTGCCCCCAGCTTGGCCCTCAGGGCGCACGGTCCATGCCTCACGAGCACCCCATGGAGGGAGGGCCGTCCTCACTCTGTGGAGGTGAAATGGGGTTGGGGAGGCTGTGTACTTTGCCCAAGGAGACACAGGTGGAGCTGTCACCGAGCCGGCGTCTGAGTGGCCCAGAGCCCTGCTTTCTGCATCCCACGCACTGTTACCCTCTGTGGGACACGTGGAGATGCTACAGGGCCCTGGCTCCCCGACTCTTCACTTCATTTTCCCAGTTAGGGCCTTTGCCTCCTGGGACACTGTCAGGGAAGTCGGGGGCCTGGCAGCCCCTCTGTCAGAAGTGCTCAACCTAAGTAAGGTAAATGCACAAAGGGGGACGACAGAAACTCCCCTCCACTGTGGACGTACCCAGTGGTCCCCGTGGCCTGGTACAGGAAAGTGACCCCTCGTGGTTGCGTTTAGCACATTTAGGAAACAGCAGGTAGGACCGCGTGGGCCCAGCAAGGCCCGGCCAGCGCGCAGCCGGATCAGGGTGCACGTGGCCCGCCGGGCGCTCTAGAAGGCGCACAGCAGACCCTCGCTTCCATCTCGTGTGGCTGGTTATTAGGAGAAGAAACAATGACCATTGCCAGTTTCGAGCTCCCGTGCCCACGAATGCCAACTCTGCTAAGTGTGTGTGTTATCTCAAGCGCGCCCACACCAGCCCTGAGAGCGGGGTACCGTTACGGTCTGTTTCCCCAGATGAAAGCGCTCTTCCCCACAGGTGAGGGACAGAGTCAGCTCTGGTCTCCCCAAACCTGGCAAGCACACGGTTCAGGCAGCTCTGGCCCGCCTCCCGTGCACAGTCTTCAGTTTTCGTCAACCAGTTCTCCATGTTTTGGTGAGTGGTTGGTGACACATGAGCCAGAAACACAACATAAAGCCCGTCGGGCAGATTGTTAGGAGCTAATAAACACACACAGGTGTCTGACATTTAAAACTCCGCCTCATCCTGTGACTACACTGGAGGCACGAAGGCAGCGCACCCAGCGCAGGCGGTGGACGCGGGGAAGGAGCGGGCGCCTTCCCCGGCGCAGTCCACTTCCTCGATAGAGCAGAGCCCCGAAAGCTTACAGCTTGAACTTACTTCTTGGGTCCTGGACCCACAGGTCATCACTTTTGATATGTTTCGGGCATACCACGTAAAGGATAAGGATAAAGGTAGTTTAAAGAGTTTTAAAAGTTTTATTTCTCGGTCATGATAATCTTATGCTATTTGATGCGTGTGAATCATAAATACACATATAGATGTAGGATTTGTGTGTGTGAGAGAGGCATAGGTAATTCACTTTTCAGGTGAGCAAACCCACCAGAGAATCGAGTTCAGAAACACTCCTTAGATTCACGATAGTCTTAAACTCTGCTGCGCACACTTTTCTAGCGCTCTGTGGACCAGTGGGATTCTCAGGTGACTCTGTTTTGGCTCATTCATATTCCCTGGTGCTCAGTCCTTCCCGGATTAACCAGAGAGAACATTAGCATCTACCTGTATAAAAGTCAAGCCCCAGGTGAGGCAGAATCTGATCTCATTTGTCAAGCGCCGGGTGCTCCGGGTCTGAGCCGATGGGCCAGCCCTCATATTCATGGCTGTTCTCATCTCTACTTCCTCCTAGTAGCCAGAAGAATCTTCTGAACTTGGGAGCCCAGAGTGTCACCTGCCATTGGCAGCTTTGTTGACCATACTCCCCTCTTCAGTTCCAGCCCAGTCTCAGTGAAAGAGAACCCGAGGTCTTTAGAGTCACATGCCATTCCTTTGGCGTCAGTATTCTTGGGTATGGTGGTAGGGGAAAGCCTTTACATTTGTAACGGTCACCAAGGCAGCGTGTAGGTCGCCAAGCACCTCAGTCTCTGGCCTGTCCTGCTGCTGTCCCTCCCGAAGCACGTGGGCCACCCTTGAAGCACACACCCACCTGGCTGCATTCAGCAAACCTGAGCTGCCCAGGTGTTTGGAAACTTGACCTAAATACTGAACGCTAATTGGTCTTGTCATTGGCGGCATCGTGTGTAGAGTTGTCTCGCTTTATTAAAATGCGCTTTCGAAAACGAAAAAGGAAAAAAATAAAGCTTTAGGTGTAGGTGTTCGAGAAGGGAACGGATGTGTTCGTGCGGAGAAGCACATCCTGCGCCGGCGGCAGCATTTGGTTACTTCTCCGTGAGAGCGCACAAGCTATAAACAAAGCCTTCCTCGTCGCATCCAGAGGACACAGCCGTAGTCCTGTGAATTCCCGAGCCGCTTCTCCGTGCGCCCAAGGCCTACAGCTGGGACATGTTGGTGGCCTCCACGTTGTGGGAGGCAGAACACGTCTTGGACGTGTCCTCTGAAGACTTCCACTGGCCTGAGGCCCCCAGGTAAGGAAGGCAGCCAATGTCTTTCACAAGTTTCCAGAAGTTCTTGCGAAACTTCAGGCCTGCAAAGCCGTAGAGCACGGGGTTAAGGCAGGCCCGCAGGTAGGCGATGGCCTCCGTCACGGTGATGGCATAGTGGAAGCTGGTCATAGTGTGGTACTTCCAGTTTGTGCTGCGGATGAGCTTCACCAGGTTGAAGGGCGTCTGGGTCAGCAGGAACATGGCTACCACCAAGAAGATGATCTTGAGGGACTTGTGCTTCTGGAAACCTCGGGCATGAAGCAGGGTCTTGATTATGATCGAGTAGCAGACAATCATGGTGATCAGTGGCAGGAAGAACCCCAGGGTCATCTGGGTGGCAAGAACCACAGTGGAAATCTCGTCGTCGTGGTACCCACAGATGGACTTGTCGACGTGACGGACACTGCCGTAGAGGACCTGCGGCAGAGAAACCAGCAGGGAGACCACCCAGGTGGACAGGCAGATGGCCTTCCCCCAGCTCTTGCGCTTGGCCTGCTGGTTGTAGGCCTTGGTGGCCTGAACCACTGCAATGAAGCGGTCCACAGTGATGCAGGTGAGGATGAGCATGGACGTGTAGAAGTTTTGAGTATAGATGCCCAGCAGGGTTTTGCACATGACCTTGCCGAAGACCCATTCGTGGATGCCCGCGTAGGCCCAGAAGGGCAGAGTGCAGACAAACACCAGGTCGGCCAAAGGCAGGTTTATCAGGAACACGTCTGTCAGGCTCTTCGGCTTCTGGTAGAAGATGTATGTGACCAGCACCAGGGAGTTCCCCAGCAGGCCACAGACGAACACCGCCACATACACGCAGGGCAGGAACAGCTTCCTGAACTGCAGGAAGTGTTCGTGCGCCTGGCTGCTGTCGTCGGCGGTGTCGAAGAACCCGGGGTCGGCGTAGTCCTCGGTGGTGTCCATGGTGTCTGTCCTGATGAACACCTGTGAGTGAAAACACAGGAGTGTATTCAGGGCTGAGGATTCACGCCTCCAACCTTCCCACTGTCCTGTTGCCCACATTCAGGGGGCAAATAATCACCTCCCAGACCCCGCCGCTGGTCTCCGTACCCGCACAGCCAGGTATACAGGTGATGGCCAGTTCTATGGGGAAGTAGCTCAGACAGGACAAGAAATTCTCAGGATCCCACCCACGTGGGAGACGGCGCACGACTGACCCCGCGCACAGTCTATAAACTCCCGCGCTGACTGAGCAGAGGGCCCCGTGGTGAGATGGAGACAGCGCCCTTTCGGAAGAGTGGCACCTGCCCATGCCTTGCAGCAGCTGCCCACCCACCCGGTGCCCCGTTTTCTGTTAAATTGCACCCCGCACCACCCCCTGGGGAAGCCGAGGCACGTGTTCCCCATCCAGGGCGTTCCTGGCGGCCAGGTGTACGGGGCACAGCCAGGACTGCTCGTGCGGGATGGGCACCCTGCCTCTTCCTGCCCTCAGCTGCTTAGGGACAGCTGATGGGAAACACGGCGTAGGAAAGCACGTGGCCGCCCACAGCTTAGCTTGGCTTAGCTGGCTTCTGGACCGGGGAGTTGGAGTTCTCACACCCCGACCTCAGCTCTCCCCTTTATCACTTGCCACCGTTAAGACATTCCACCAAGACAGCCTCGTTTCCTGAAGGCTTTTTGACCTTCGAGAATCTCTTAAGAGGTAGATGTCCCCAGTAGAGGACATTGTTTTAGCTTTTATGATGAGCAGTTTAGGGCTGAGGGGTCCCTTCTACCAAATGGAAGAGCTGTTCAAAGTGGGACGCCCGCTGGATGGGCTACCGCAGCGAGGCCAGTGGCCGGCCTGGCACCGAGGCTTGTGGCAAAGCCCAAAGAGCTGCTGCTCTTGCTCAGGGCTCCCGGCCCTTCAAGGCGTCTGTTCCCTTTGACCCTTCTCCTTGCCCTGTGACCCTGCTGAGGACTACAGCCAGGACGTAGAGGTGGTATAACCCACGGCGTGGGAGCAGAGGCAGTTGCAGTAACATCGGTGGGCCTTGGAGGGGCAGGCCACTGCCCTGCAGAACCACGGCACACAGCGGCTCATCCCCAGTGACCCGGCGTCATGCCCTGCTAGTGCCTCAAGAAGATGCTTTAAGAGGAGCAGGCATTTGGTTCAGCAGATTGGGAATGGCAGCGGGCCAGACGAGGGCATGTGAAAGGAGGCATCATCTTCCTAATCCACTCAGACTTAATTTCCTGACGAAACTGTCAGCCCTGGTGCTGCTGCCTTGGTCCTTCCTGGGGACAAAGCGCCCTTTATCTCCAAGGAAGGACCTTGCCTTTGGGATAAGACTACTTCAGAAAAGGTCCCTGCCCCTAGACCCCAAACCGTTAGCTCTCGAAGAGTGACAGGCCAGCCAGTGGGCATTGTGCCCCACCAGCTCTCCGGGCTGCTTGGTTAAGTAGGTCAGATGACGGTATGCATGTGTCACTGCTTCACACTGGGACAACTTTTTTAGTCATCATTTAGAAAATGAAACAGACGTCTTTGCTTTCCTTAAGAGTAACGTCAGATCTCCATTATTGCTTGACTAACTTTTGCTTGTTTTTTAAAAAATCCTATTATGGCTGTCATTGGACCCTTCCACTGACGTTACACGTTTCTTCCAAGGCCCCGTGCAAATTCTTTTGTGGTAATCGGCGAACTTTAATAATATGTTAACAGATTTGAACTGCATAGTTCTGTGCTGATAGCATAAAAAGTTACTTTTCCTCCTAGAGATGTTAAAACCATTCATTTATCGTCTATAACCAAAGTTTCATGTAGATGTCTGAAATTTTTTGAAAAGTAACATACATCTTTGACATAGTGTAAATGTTTGATAAAACATAAATAAGCAAATTATAATTCAGACATTAGTAGAGTATAACTAATGTATAGAAAGTGCTTTTAATATTTGAAAAATGCAATACATTTAAATTGCTCAGAAGAATGTAAACACCAAGTAAATACGCAAAGTTAGTATTGGCTGTTACTATTACAATGGATAAGTGACAAAAAGAATGTAAAATTAATCATGAGTCTTAGCCTGGATCGTAAACCCTTTTGAGAATTTTGAAAAAGCCACAGGCCTTTTTCTCAGAAATATGTACGCACACACCTGCAATTTTGGGGGTTCGTGAACCCTTTTGACTCCATCTGCCACATGTTTAAGAATCCATGATAAGCTATGGAATTTTGACTGTATTTTTTTTTTCTAGGCAAGGCAACCCTTGGCTGACCTCACAGATTGTAAGGACCTTGTCAGCTTATAATCCCTTATTTTTTATTTTTTTACACCTACAGCATCTGGTCTTCCTAGGTGGTCTCCCATCCAAGTACTAACCAGGCCCGACCCTGCTTAGCTTCAGAGATCAGACAGAATCGGGCTTGTTCAGGGTGGCAAGGCCGTAGAATGACTGTATTTTTTAACAGAGAAATGACCAGATTTTATCAGCAGTTTACTTCTGGCTGATAGAATCAGGGATGACTTATTTCCCTCCCTCCTTTATATATGTTTATATTTTCCAAAATTTCTTTAGTAGTATATTTACTTTTTTTTTTTAAGAAAGTAAACCATAATCTGAGACAGCAGCCCGTCTTATAAAATGCAAAAGAAACAAAAACAGATTCTTCAGTGAAAAATATCGACAGGGACCAGAGTCTCCTTGTCTCCCTGGGAGGGTCTGAGTGTTCCTTCCTGCCAGTACCATTAGCTTTCAAGCACTGTGTGCCCAGGATCTTGGTAAGTCATGTTCACAATCCTCTAACCCTCAGCAAACCAGCAGAGGTGGCATTATAACCAAGAGCAGTTGAGCTGTAAAGCCTGGGCGTTTTACACCAGACAGCCACAGGCAGGAATCCGAGAGCTCTAACCCCCTGGAGTTAGTCTCTTACCTATCGAGAGAAAGGCAAATGACTCACCAGTGGAGATTGTCAGTCTGCTCCAGAGTTCAGCCTTGGCGCAGCAGCGTGGTGTGCCTCTACCTCTCTGTGATGTGGTCTGTATTTCCGCTGATTAGTTTTTAAGAGCTCCCAGTGCTCTTAACAGACCCAACCCATCTTGCAGATCAGAACCCACATGACCTGCCTGCATCCATGTAATTTGGGAGTCAACGGTAGGAAGCACTGGCTCTGATACTGCATACCTCCTTGCAGTCTAGCTGGAGACTTAGTCTTCTGCCAGGACCTGAGAGGGTTTTTATTGGTAAACCGAAGGAGAGCAATAAGTAGACCTGGCTCTAGCAGTCCACTGAAGGTGGCATCCGCACCTTCCAGTTATTTCATTCGCTAGTCATACGTCTCTTTGGAACAGTTGGTTTGGGACCAGTGCAAAGTCCATGCTGTGGCCCGGGTTCCGTGTACGCGTGCAGCCCCAGCGTACGTGATAGCTACTGATCCTCACAGCAGCGCCGCGGCGTCGGCGTCCCCATTGTATTGATGAGCACTGAGGACCGTGGTCCAAATAACAGCCCCTTACCCGCACAGCTGGTAATGGGCTCTTCCAGGACCCCAACCCAGGTCTGTCGCTGCCGGCCGATGAGCTGGGTGGCTTCCAGGTGATGGGTCCGCCTGAGGGCCTGATGCAGCCCCGCCTCTTAAACCCACACCCCTGGGCCCTCGGCAGGTGGTGCTCGCCCACCCCGCTTATCCTGGCTGGAATCACATATCCTGAGGCTGCCCTCCCCATTGCTGGAACTCGCCAGATACCGAACATCTCGATCACAGCACAGTTCCAGTTGTTGGTTTCCATGATCCCGAAGTGCTGACACTTCTGGGAGGTGACACTGGAAGGCAGGGGTTGGAGGAGCGGCTTCCCTCTGCCTCGTGCCCCGTTTCTGCTTTCCCCAAAGCCGCTACCCTCTTGCTGGGGCACCAGGCCTCTCCCGCCTGATTCCACACTCCCATCAACCTGCTCCCCGCAAGGCTGGCCCTCTGCCCCACCTGCTGGGCAGCCCCTCTCCTGTGGTCCTTCCTAAGGGCCGGTGTCAGGCATTGGGAGCAGGGGCCAGAGGCAGCCCCAGGGTCTGGAGACTAATAACAGTCCTGTTGGGATTCGCGCCCTGGCCTGGGCGTACATTTGTCTGATCCTGGTCACTTCGAGACGAATAAGCAGATTAGAGAGGATAGCTCACTTGCCAAGAGCACATTTGTCCCCAGGACTCACCCAGGATCTGACTGACTGGTTCTTGTACTACTGTTTCTGAATATGGAGCTCCCCCAAGGGAGCTGCTAAAAGATCTGAAGACGTCTACTGGATTTTCAAGTCTTTTTTGAATGAACTAGTTCAAACTCTCTTTTCCACCAAATGAGTCCAGATGAATGAGCTGTCCCCTGAGGACTGGAACCGTCAGGCTGTAGAGCATGGGAACCTCTAGACTGATGAATGGATGGCCTAGTGGGTGGGTAGAAGGGGATCAGTGGACGAATAAACACGTGAAGAGGCCAAACCAAAAGCTGGAGGGGAGATGGGCCGAAGCACCCATCCTTCTGAAAGAGACCTTTCGTGGTAAGACATCCCTTTGGAGTGAGCCAGACTGACATTCTGTGATCTTCAAGCTTTGAGAGATGAGCTTTTCCCAGGGACAAGGCAGCCATGCCATTTGAGACCAGTTCCTTGAGGCAGAGTGAGAACAAACAGCCTGAGCCTCGTCGGACATCCTCGGCCGTGCCCTTCTCTCTTAGCTGTCACTTGTGCTCTGCAGGGAAACCCAGGCCTTGGGCTGGTGCTCTAACAGCGGTGTGCCCAGCGTGTGTGCTGGGGGGTGGGGCGGGGGGTGGGAAGCGTGTATTTGAGGGAGCAGGATCGCGTTTATTGTAAGTCTTCTCCAGTGACAAATCTGCAGGAACAGATTGGAGAAATGGAAGCCGTTCCTAATTTGCGGGCCAGAATTTTATTTCAGCTGCTTCACAAAGTGCCTTTTGTTACCTGCCAATCTGTAGTGTTCATTGTTTTAAGAGCATTACTTTTTCTTTGCAACTGAACTCTAAACTTCTTAAGGGCAAGTAAGTACCCAGTCGTGTGGATTTCCCCTCGAATACTTAAACATTTTCTCAATAGACTTGAGGAAAGAATCGCAAAGGGCAGCCCTGCGTGCTGCAGGTTTATCTTGGAAGCCAGACTGTGTTGGCCTCACTTTTCCCGAACACCTGACACATTCTTGAGCCAAGACCTGAGTCGGGGTGTCAGGACCCTACTGGGGCAGTTACTGCTGCTGGCAGAAGAGACTAACACTGTAAGGCACTGGTGGCTGAGGAGCTGTGGAGGATGAGTTAAAAGGTCCTCAAACACCAGCCTAGCAGAAGGCAGTGCGTTGGGCGTGGCTTGCTCAGCGGCGCCCCCAGGCCTTGGTTGCGAAAATGAGCCTGCATGATTTGCCTGTTTGTGTCACCGTCCTCGTTACCAAGTAATCAGAAATCAGATTACCAGAAGTGTTCTTTACTTGTTTTTTAGGCAAAAAGGACACCAATGACTAAAAGAAGAACTAGGAATTTAATAGTAAAATAAAAAGATGCCCCCGATCCCACAGTGAATGGTCCACAGCATGACTCAGTCCAGCCTTCCAAACCGTGCTGATCAGTAGAGCCTTCTGTGGATAGGCACAGTGCTGTCCTAACTGCGGACACTGGCCTGTGTGGCTCATGCAGCCAAGGAGCCAAGTTTTTCTTTTTTTTTTAAATTTTGATGAATTTGAGTTTCAGTAGCCAAAAGAGGCCAGCAGTTGCTGTATCGGACAGTGCAGTTGTAAACCAAAGACCTCTGCAGTTCAGACTGTCCACAGATAGAGACTGAGCTGGGGGGTCTCAAAAAATAGACCCCATGTGATCGGGCAGAGCTCCACTTCTAACTGTGGGGCTTAGCGAGGCAGAGGAGTAGACGGAGCCCTCTGTGGAAGGCTGTCAGCAAGACACTAGAGCCATAGCGGATTTCTGGCCACCTTCTCTGGCCAGTCTAAACAAGCAGAGACTCTGCTCCCCAGATAGTCTGCAGGATTGAAGCACTGTAATTAAATGAAAAAGGCGAAGGCATTTTGATTTGCGAGAAGAAAGTACTGTAGATTCCAACTGCAGAGACCAGGCTGGAGGGACCCAGCCCGTGATCCCTCATCCAGGCAGGCGTGGACCCCTGCACTGCATCGCCGGGGACTCATCGTCTGCCTTGTCTGTGGTCACGTCTTTATTCTTACTTGTTTTTAAAGTGGAGCCTAGGTCGTGTCCTTTGTTGGGGGCATGAGGCAGGTAACCACCTTAGCCTGAGGCATGTAATCCAGTCATTACTGAGCACAGGCTATGTGCAGGCCAGGTCACGGGGACACCAAGATGACCACCCCCCGGGGCAGAGCAAGTTGACACATGTGCATGCCTCAGGACAGGTTCTGCTGGACTGGCCACAGCAGTGAAAGGTGACATGCCATCAGCCGTACGAGGCCACAAAGGTAGTAAGTAGTAAGCTCCCATTGCCGGAGCACGGGGAGGAGAAAGGCCACCTGTGGACAGTGAGTTCATCTCACATCTTTTCTAAGAAAAACACCTCGGTGGCAACAAGAGGAAATGGCTCTGGCAGGAGATAGGCTGCCCCCTTGTGGCCTCGCTTCCCCCTGTCATTCTCAAGCTCTCATCCTTTGACATCTAACACAGTTGCTTGGACATCTTCTGCATCCCACAGTAAGAGATACATTTTAGTGTACGTGTGTAGACTAAAAGTCAAAACACGAGCCGCATGAAACAGTACTTACCCTCACAACATGCAGTATGCTATTGCATTGACAGTTTCTATTCCATTTTTTTTAATGTCGGCTGTAAATAAATTGATTCACAATCCACTAAATGGGTCATGACCCACAGTTTGACAATCCACTGAAAAGAAAACCCTGCCCCTCATTGCCTTCGAGACCGCGTCACCCACCCCTGCCCACTCAGCTCCCTCATGCAGCGCCTCAGCCAGGACCGGCAGGGGTCTGGGGGGCCCACTCTGGGAATCATCTGCCTACAGGTAACTGGGTTGTTGAGATGGTCGGAGGAGGAGGAGATGCAGGAAGTGAGAGAGCAATAGATTAGGACATCTTTTAGCCTAAATGTAGGAGGGTCGAGAGAACCAGCTACAGCTGTCAGTTTGTTTTAGCGTATCTATTCATCTTTCTCATTTATGGTGTTTGCACTTTGGACAAGGATAAAAGCAAATGAAATAAAGTGGGCCTGAGTGGCCTCGGGCCGTCTCCTTCCCCTGGATCACGCCTCCCTGGCTTGTCAAGTGGTGGGGGGCGGCGGTGATCAGACTAGTTGGTCTCTTGAGCTGCTTCTTGCATTGACATTCTAGGATTCTGTTTGTCCCAGGGCGAGGGGTCGGGGGTCTGGAAGCCAGTGATTGGAAGAGCAACAAGGAGGAGGTCAGAGGTTGGGGCTGGGCCGGGGAGGGAAAGGAAGGTCGCGTGACAAGGCTTACCCTTGGCGGCGGCCCCTTCAGGACGTGTTCTTGCTCCGCGTTCCCCGGGAAGATGGGACAAGGCCAGCGGCAGGGAGCTGGCGACCAGAGTGACCCCACCTCTCGCCCAGCCAGTGGGCTCCCTAAGGTGCCTTCTCCGAGCCCGCTGAAAATGGGAGTCTTCTCAAGCCCGCAGAACCGGCGCTCCATCTGCTTCCATCTCCTCCCATGCAAAGAAAAACAAGTCCCACAGGAGGAAAGGGCTTATCCAGAGTCGTCACAGTTAGTCATAAAGCCAAGCCTGGGACCCCCTTGCAGCGACAGTCACTCCCATCCCCAAAGAGCTGTGCTGCCTTTCTACCCTCTGGCCACAGTGAGCCACAGGAGCCCCACTGCTCAGGGCTTGGGGTGCTCAGCCCCCGCAGGGCAGGGTGCGAAGATGGGCTGTCCCACCTGTCATGGGCTGTACAGACACAGCCCCAGCAAGGCACCTGGCTGGTGCTAGTGGGCGTCTGATTATCTAGGCAGCCCCGGAGGCGCCCAGTGCCAGTCCCCACCACCACCACCACCCCGCAGCAGCCCCCCAAGAGCATCCTCCCACACCCATCCTCCCACATACAGCTCCCATCCTCAGTACTCCAGCAGGAGACAGGAACGAGGCTGAGAAATGGGAGCTGTATGGCAGAGGGCAGCTGCCAGGCCTGGTGGGGAGCAGGTGTGATGTCCAGGCCGTTCGAATGAAGCCAAATCTTGAGTGCGGAGATTTCTCAAGTGGCCAGAGGCCCCTGCCCGTGCAGGGCCTGTCCTTCAACACAGGGGGCCTTGTACGTTGGCAGCAAACAGTCTGGGTTTGTGTCTGTGAAAATCCTGTTTGAGGTGAAGGAGGCTGCAGTCTGTCTTTGGGTATGGACCTGCTAACCTAGCATCTGCCACTTCATGTGTGACTCAGGGTCTTCCTCTTTCAAGGATCTGTCCTTGATTCTTTCCTTGAGTTCGTCAACATTTCTTCCGCCCTTTTCTCCTGAATTTACACTAACGATTTATACTCCCATGTACGTTTCTTAGCCAGTAGCCCCAAATCTCTGTGGTTCCTGCAGATGGCAGTGGCCGATGGCCGTGTGCCATCCAGTATGGCAGGGAAAGCTCACCTGCAGCGGCTGCTTTCCAGGGGCTCGTGCTCCAGGGGGAGGTAAGACCCAAAAGCAATAAGCGAGGCCCCACGTGACTAGCGCTGTCATGGGATGGCTGATGGGAGTGCGGGGTGGAGGAGCATAGAGAGTGGGAGCAGGCTGCAAATGCCACCTATTTTTAAGACCCTGGAGTGAAGCCACCTGTCACCTCCCCCAGACTCGTATCAGTGAGGTGCTTTTGAGGCCGTTGTACTACATGTCTCACAGATGTTCCCGCCCCCACAGTTGAGTGACAGCCAGAACGGGCTTAGACGAGGCTCACTGAATTTTGCCAACTCTGAGTCACCCCTTTCTGTATCCACATGGACAGGGCCTGGGTACCTCAGGTGGACCCTCCCAGAGTCCTCGACACAGGAGGTAGACTGCAACAGACTGTCCACTGCCTCTCCCTGCGGGCGGTTGCGGTGCCAGCGCCTCTTCCTGTGGAGGGATGAGCATCTGCCCCCACCGCAGCGGGCTCGGCGGGGCACTCGCCTGGCGGGGCACGTGAGCAGCAGTGCAGTGAGGTGATGAGCTCCACCTCCAGGCAGAAGCTCTGCAGCACTAGGCTCGGTGGCTGTGCCCCTTCCTGTTTCCGTGGGGTACGGGCCCTTCACCCCTCAGGGAGGAGCTTCGGGCTGTGAGTACCCTCCCCGTTGTGGGTCAGCGCACTGAGGTGGGGTTGTGGTGGGACTGCTTCAGCCTTTCCTACCCACTTCTCGTTGCCCAGTGTCAAGGGTCACTCTGCAAGTTAGGTTTTCCAGAGGACGTTCCTTGTACGGCTGTAGATTCGGCGTGTGTGTGGGGACAGGTGACTTCCGTTGCCATCTGGAACCAGAACCGCCTCTTTTGTATTTCCACTGCCCCAGAGGTTATAGTAGGACCCGCGCTCCCCTGAGCCCTGGGATTCAGGGTCTGCTAGTTGGCGGGGGGCTGTGGAGCCCTTCCCCGGCACACCAGGGCGGCACACCAGGCCACAGCCCGGAAGGCGCCCTCAGCCACGCACGCCAGTTTTCCAGCACAGTCACGGCTGTGCTCTGGGCGGGTCTGGGACCTGGTGCCCGCGTGGGCGTGGACGTGGACGTAGAGATCGCAGGGTCTGGATGCTCGGTGTCAGCTGGCTGACCTTGCGTGTGCCACTGTGTCTGCTGGGACCGCCTTCCATTGTGAAAATGAATAAAGGATGCCTCCTTCCTTTTTTCCTTTTTGTGTATGACAAGGAAGGCGATGCCCTCGGGGCCCTCACCCAGAAACACGGGGATCATTATAGCCAGCTAGATCCTGTGGCACAAGGGTACCTTCCGGGCCTCAGCCATTCCTGTCACTGTCCTTTTGGTTAAGGCCACTGGAGAAGTAGCCACAGAATCCCCTCTAGCCATCTTTGTACCCCAAGCAGTGGGATCCCTCCAGAACTCCTGTCACTCACCACCTTTGGGCCAGTCATCCCCCGTCGCTCATTTATGAAACCTCCTTAACCGCTCCTCACATCCCTCTTTCTCACTGTAAGAACCTCAGCCTGGCCACGCTTCTCCCCCCTCCATGGACGATCCTCCTCACCTCGTGACTGACAGATCACCTCCTGACCCGCCGTGGCGACTGAGAAACTCCTGTGGAGAGACTGACTTCCCATAGTGCTCCCAGGGTTCTCACGTAAAGGGCAGAGCGGTAAACATCGTGCTGGGTGTGTGGCAGAAGCCCCTCGGCTGTGGGCCACCTCGGCCCGCCCGACTGGCTGAGCTGCACATTTTCTCAGGCCTGCATTTTAGCCAAGAACAAGACTAAATGTTTACACTGCTGGTAGTTACGCCCTTGGAGTCACGGTGACTGGAATGCTGTAGAAACGGCGAGGCTGCCTCAGCTCTGATGAGGACAAATTAATAATTGCTCCTCTGTCCAGAGGTTATTAGATGCCACATGCTCGCCTTCCAGACTTACTCCCTGGAGGCTCACGAAAACCCCCTCACTGATACTTCTGCCAAGAACACTGTTCTCAAAGGAACCAATAACCGAACCTTATCTTGGTCCAAAGGGATGTTTTTCTAAATCATGATCTAGAAAAACTGCGTAGAGATGTCCAACAATTGGCCCCAAGAAATGAAAGATAAAATTGGAAATGTAATAACTGTTGGTTTGATAAAAAGAGAACTCTGGTTTGGGCCAAATAACAATCCAGTTCAGCCAGAGAGTCTAATATTCCCATTACCGTGATACGTGTGTCGAATCATTGGTCTGCAGATAAAACGATAAGCTTTATGGATTAGTAAGGCCACACAAAGTGCCTACGTTCCTTGCACACCTGCCCAAAATACAGTCCGAGGAAACCCGTTCACACTGCCCGCATACGCTTTAACTTATCCGACAGACCAAGGTTTGGGGAATGGATTTCGTGCAGCTACCCCCATCTCGTGGAGAGAAATGTGTTTTAGTCGTGGTTTCTATGTCTTCTCACCGGGTCGAAGCTTTCCCTTGTAGGCAGACTACTGCCTCTTCTGCGGCTAAATTCTGGGGACCCCCACCCTTGATCTTCATAGCGACCAGAGAACTCACTTCACCGGTCAGGTGGTTCAACAGGTCAGTGCTACTTGGCGGGTGGAACACCAACTGTGTTGAGCAGCCCTAACCCTCAGCTGGACACACAGACGGAATTATTAATTGGCAAAATGTGCAGAACCCCTTCAGATGCCCTGCGCCGCCATGAATCTTCTTAGATCTCGGGCCCGCCCCTTGCAGAACTCGTAAGCGCTCGCGCTTTGGAATGGTCACAGGTTGCCCGCTGCTCCTAGCTCCTGCCTCCTGACCCACGCCTTTGAAAGGGAGCTAGCGTCAGTATCATCAAGGCCATGTCGCTTCTGCTGCAGGTAACCGCGCTTCGGCAGAACGGTTTCCACAGCACGCTCCCAGGAGCGGGAGGCCTCGAGCATCGCTCCATGTGACCCAGAGAGTCTGGCTATTGGAAAAGATATTCCCAGAAGACTGTCTTCAGCCTTGTCGGAAAGGTGCCTGTGAGGTTCTGCTAAGTAACCCCCGTGCTGCCAAACTCCTGGGAACAGACTCTTGGATTCCGTGTCACATCTCAGGAAAGCACCAAACCCTCACTGGCCCCACACACCAACCAGTGACCTGAAAATAGAGATTTTCAGGAGCTGAAGCAGATGACCGCCATAGGAGACAGCTTTCCAAAGATGGCCAGGCCAGGCCTGCGCACCGTCTTCCCCGACTGCCTCTCGCTTTTCCTTCGTTCTCTCTTTCTTGGAAAGACAGTGCCCTTATCTGCCTTTCTCAGTCCCTTAAAAAAGGGGGGGAACCTCCTCGACTGTCACCCAAAGTTCACAATGTTGGAGACCCCTTGGTCTTACCTGTAACCATTTTCTCTCTGGTCACAGATGCCGTTGTGGACTGTGCCCGCAAGCCTATAGACGTCACCTACCGGGTTAGGCTAGCTGGGTGTTTCTGGGGCCAGGTGTTCCCATACCTTGTTCCAGCCTCTCCCAGGGTAACCGTGCGAGCTCAGTTCGACCCTCCGTCCTCGCTAGTTGGACTGTCTTTGCTCCCCCATGTTCTTTTCCTTGTCTAAGTGTGATGTGTCTCCCTTGGGAGATCACCCAAGGGAGTTTGCATCGCCCAAGGATTTGGGAACAGGTTTACACCTCTTTGCAAGGATTTTAAAAAAGGCCCCTTTGGGAAGGGACGGCCTGTCAGAGAATGTCGTGTTAATCCCTCTAACCCACGGCTTGAAAGGGTCGATCAGGAAATTCCAGCCGATGACTCTATCAATAACCAGACCTTAGCCGGAGTCCTCGGTGCTCCCCTTGGTTTTGCTTTTGCTTGCTGCGGACAGCATTTCCCATGGGCATTGAGTGCTTTAGGCAGCTGGCCACGTGGAGGTCAGTGTTTATCGGGACATTTGCCTGTTCCTGTTAACCTTCGTAAAAAATCAGAGGCCCCCATCGGTCCCCTCCATTAGCCTCTGTAGCCATCTTAAACACGGAAGCCACGGAAGCCAGTGAGAAATCACCGTAACCTTGAACTCTGTTCTTCTCCAGTGAACTTTTGTTCAGAGCAGCCCTCCACAGTACTTCCAGGGGATGTACGTGACTCCTGGTTTTCTCCAGTGAGTCAGAGCAAGTGCCAGTGAACGCATCATGAGAAACCTCTTCCTGACCCTGGGAAAACTGGCTGAATCCACAGCCAAAGCGATAGCATCTCAACAACGATCACTTGATTCTGACTCAGGTAGTTTTAGACAGTCACGTGGCCCTTGACTTACCTGCTTGCTGAACGAGGAGGCGTTTGTGTGATAGCAGGCACCACCTGTTGCACACGGACGAATACCTCTAGAGAGGCAGGAACTCAGTTAAGATCGGGGCCAAGCACACTGGTTATAACAAATTTCCCTTGACACTCCATGGTCTTTTGATCTATTTAGCTGGCTGCCTGCAGGTGCAGGCTCCTGATTTAGAACCGTTGTACAAACCGTCGGATTTGTCATAGTACTTTTTTTTTTTAACTATGCTTTTTAAGTTGTAGCTATACCTGTTGCCTGTCAAACCTTTGTAGAAACAATATACCCGATAGGGTGATGACCAGCGCTTCAAGACAACACTTATGACTTTGACAGTTGGGAATTGCCTAAGAGTGCTCCCACCTACCCTACCTCGTGACTCAAATGAGAGGCCCCTATCACTGTACTTTCCCTCAGATGAGGGACATGACAACCTGGAAAGCCGCTTCTTGGCATCGAGGGACGAAACCACTGAATGCAGAAAAACCTGACTCTTGATCAGTGAGGCTTTCGAGGAATGATCTTGCTCCAAAGGGAGAAATGTGAAAATAAATAAAGGAAACCTCATTTTAAATGGAGTCAGGCAGCCCTCGCTGCAGCTTTATAACCAGCAGGAAGAAGAAAGCTAAGAATTATTTTGAGAAGGGAGGACATTTTTCACATAGGAATTTCATCTGCTTTTAAAAGAAGGACGATCGCTCCCTGCCCCAGCGGCTGCAGCCAGTGAGAAATCACCGTAACCTTGAACTCTGTTCTTCTCCAGTGAACTTTTGTCCAGAGCAGCCCTCCACAGTTTCCTCCTAAAGCCTAGTAAAAACTAACCTTCCTTTTGTCTCTTCGGACTTTCCTCTGGTTCACCATAGCTTCCTTGTCTCAAATTATAATTCTCTGCTATTCATGAATAAGCTCATTTTGCTGGGTATAATATAACTGGCTGTTTTATCTTTGAGATCGGTACCAGCGAGGCCCCAGCTGTGCGCTGTGTTCTCGGGTGGAGGGTGTGTGTGGGGCGAGGTCCGTGCCCGCCTCGTGTGTCCTGTACAGTGTCTAAGCAGCGTGGGCCTGGGCTGACTACTTGGGGCACAGTCAGGAGTAGGCGGGGTGGGGGGTAGGGCAGAACTGAGTTCACGCAAGGTCATGCAGGGCGTCGGGGCCACGCTGGCGAGAGGCGGGAGTGCATAAGGGGGCAGTTTGGGGCTTAGTGACCTCACCACCCCAGAGACATTTAGGGAGAGCTCACCAGGGCTGCTGAGAAGGGGGTTCTGGCCACATTTCAGGAAGAATCCCTCGGGGTGGGAAAGCATCTTCATTGATATCTTCCCACAGGGGAGAATCATTTTCCTTTTCTGGACCTAGTTTCCTCTTTGGCAGAATTGGGAAGCAGAGCTGGTTGGGCTTGAGGTCCCCGAGATCATATAAGCCATTGGCCAACCTGGATGTGGGGCCCGGCGGGATGAGCACTCAGCTGGAATCGGGGTGTCTGATTTTGGCCTCGCCTCTCAGGAACTGCCTGGGCCTCTGCGTTCCCATCAGTGAAGTGGGGGACTTCAGTCTACCAGTATGTTCCAAGGATCAGCATTTCGGTAGGGGTTAAAATTAAAACTGTTCCGTGGTCCAGTGAATCTGTGAACGCTGGAGTTAACGCTGAATAGATGTCTTTGCCGCGGGGCTTCTCAGAGCCTCGAGTTTACTGCTTCAGTACACTGTGACTTTCCAGACGAGTATGTGGTGCTCCCTCCCCTGGCACCGGTTTCCCACAGGGCACCCTTTGGGGACCGCGGTATGCCTGCGCTGAGATTCTCCGCACGGCTGGCGGTGGGCGGTGAGGAAAACAGGAGGCATAGCCTCGAACTGCCCCCTTTGCCCATGACTGTCCCACGGCCTCCCTCTTGGCTCACACCCACTCCTGTTCCTTCTGCCCCGGGGGCCTGTTCTCGTTCCCCAGAGATGGGCCGGAGTGGGTGCCCGGTCGTGGATGGGTGCTGAGAAGGCGGGGGCCGTGGTGCTGCCACTTGCCCTGTGGCTGTAGCTCTGCCGGTGTGGATGGGTCGGGGTGTCTGTTTGCCTTATGGCCCCCTGCCCGCACCCCCGGGAAGACGTCAGGGAAATCGCTGCAGCCCTGTCGTCTTCTCCCCGTCCCTTGGCCCTCGGTGCATGGCCCCCCGGGCCTCTGTCCTGGTCCCTCTGGGATCGAAGTGTCCCCATGTGTCCTGAGGTTAGCCGCCTGACTCCAAGACTGAGCCTCGGGATACAGGACCTTATGTGCTGGTGGCTAAATGGCTGTGTTCCCCTTCGTGATCTTTCAGGGACACCACGTCAAACTCACTAACCCCTGAGGACACCGAAGACATGCCCCTGGGGCAGGACGCCGAGATCTGCTTGCTGAAGTCGGGAGAGCTGATGTGAGTGCCAGGTCCCTGAGCGGGACTTACCGGGCGTCGCGTCTGGGGCAGAGAAGCACCGCAGAGCCGGACCTGCCCGGTGCCAGGGCTGGAAAGCACCCAGAGGCTCCGACTTGGCACTGGTGGTGGCTTTCAGTTGGTGCTTTTTATTCTTTCACTTAGGTATCACGTACGGTAAAATTCCCCCTTTTTAGTGTACAATGCTTGGACTTTAAAGATAATACAGCGTAATCACCAGTCACCCTGCCGGGCCCCACGCCCAGCTCAGCCTACAGCTTCTGTGATCTCGGGGACCTCAAAGCCCAACCAGCTCTGCCCCTCAGTTCTGCCACAAAAGAAACCAGTGTCCGGAAAAGAAAAGTGATTCGCCCCCATGTGACGACTCTCGAAGATACAGACCAGTTCCATCCCCGCAGAGTTCCCCGTACCTCTTCACAGCCATCCCTGCTCCACCCCTAGGCCCTGTATTCCTTTTTGAAAATAACCGTATTGTTTTCTTACCATAAAAAAATACATTTTCATTGTAGAAAATTAAGAAAGTAGAAATAAGCACATCGTATTGGTATATAGCCTTCCAGTCTTTTTATGCACTTATACTTGATATTTTTAACGTAAACATCTTTTTAAACTTACTATTGCATGAGTGTTTTTCCATAGCATCCTTTTTCTCCAGTGTTGTATCCAGTGGCTGCATAACTGCAGGACAGCCATTGAGTAGGTTCAGTCACTCATCACGGATATTTATTCAGCACCTCCGACATGCCAGGCACTGTTCTAAGTCCTTAGAGTACATCAGTGAACAAAACAATAAACATGAGTAAATAAGTAAATCATACAGAATGTTAAAAGGTGGTGCTGGCTGTGGGAAAGAAGCAGAGTAGGCTAAGGGGAGGGGAGTCTGCAGTTTTACACAGCGACACTAAGCAGGTGAGACTCGAAGGCGTTTCCGTGCGGCGTGTGAGGGGAAGAGTCTGTGCAAAGGCCCTGGGGCAGGGGCGGCTGAAGCAGAGGGAGCGAGGGAGACCGAGTCAGGGAAGGACGGGCGTCCATGTCACCTCAGACCTCGCTGGCCACCGTGAGGACTTCGGTTCTCAATCTGAGGAAAGGGGGAGCCCCAAAATGAGATTTGGGACAGAAGAGTGACTTATCTAATTTACACCTGAAAAAGGATCACTCTGGTTGCCAAGTGGAGAATGACTAGGGAGAGATGAGGGCAAAAGTAGCGACACCAGTAGCATTTGCATTTATGATGTGAGTCCTGTAGACCAGGGGTCCCCAACCCCTGGGCTGTGGACCGGAACCGAAGCAAAGCTTCATCTGTATCTGCGGCCGCTCCCCAGCTCTGGCGTCACCCTTCAGCTCCTCCTCAGATCATCAGGCATTAGGTTCTCATAGGAGCCCTGGTCTCTGGTGCCACGAAGGTCGGGGACCGCTGCTCTAGACAATAGGCTTTTTTTATTTAAGGTTATAATTGAGCAGAGATGGCAATCCCTTGATGTGTTTTTATTAGCATTTCCTTTGGGGAGACTGAGTATTGTCCTTTCACTGACCAGGTGGTGTCTAGAAAGGTTAATAAGACTAAAGGCATAAGTCAAATAATGATGCAGGGCGAGGGTTCTGGAACATAAAATTATGAAATGGCCCAGCATGGCGGGGCTTTCTGCCCCAGTAAGCGACGCGTATGTGGTCACGCAGTGACGTTTCATGTTAGAGCAAAGACCTCTTCCTCAGTGAACCCCTCTGATTCTCGAAAACTGTAAATATTGGACAAAGCCTTTATTACCATATTAGAAATGAAGCTTAACACATAGAAACATGTTACATGGAATTAAATCCTCACGAAGCTGAGAGACTTAGATCAGAGCTGTTCTTTAGAGCACTGGGGTTTTTTAATCATTGATCAGTCTTCTCATTAGCATGGCTTTGGGGTATTTCCGTCCATCCCCACCGTGTGGGGGGGCGGACAGAACGCTCGGCACCCCCGCTTACCTGCTGCGCAGTCTTGGGCAGGTTACCTAACCTCTCTGAGCTTTAGTTTCCCCCCTGGTATTAGAGGGGACAGTCACATGTTTTCTCCGTGAAAGGCCATTCGGTGTAGTAGAAAGGTGATGGCTTTGGCTCAGACCTGTGTGGACCTGGATCAAGGCTCTTAATCTTTTACACACGATCTTCCTCCTGTGCAGAATGGGAGCGTGACGCTTCCTCACGTAGCCGCTGAGAGAGCACGGAAGCCAGTGAGCAGAGGGCCTGGCACGTAGTGGCCAGCACCGTCCCATTTCACAGTTGACGGGACGAGACTGGCCCAAGGCCACACCAATTCTAAGCGGTAGCCCCGAGCAACACGCTGCCTCTGGAGGGACACACGCAGGAGGGGGCGCCACTCGGTCTCCAGGGGCTGCACGCGGGAGACTTCTCGTTGGTGTCGAGTTCATGCCTGTGTGTTGTTCACGCCAGTCGGGAGGCAGGCAGGGCTGTCCCCGTTTGCAGATGAGGAGAGCGTCAGCCTGCGCAGATAAGTGGGGCGGGTACTTATCTGCGCAGGTCCCTCTGGCTCCACACGCGCTTCCTCACATCACACTGGAGTCCTGCAGAGGGACTCACCGAACACATTAGACTTTTAGAAAAGGCTCTTATCCACCCAGTGAGGGTTAAAGCCTGGGACACAGTCCCCAAGAAGCCTTTATCCCCAAGGTCGTCATACCAGCCCTGCATGAGAGAGTCTGGGTGTCGCAGTTAAGAAAGGTCAGGGTCTCCACATGGACTCTGCGTTTCTCTGATGGGTATGTTTCTGCCGGTGCTGATCAGATAAAAGGGGAGACGGGGCGCTGGAAAGAGGAGTGGGGACAATCGAGCAACAGGACGGGGAGAGCCGCAGAAAGCCGATGCCTCTGCACTCACTTCCTGTCCCCGAGGGCCTTGTGGGCACCACGGCAGCTCCGTCCAGGCGAGGCTTGTCATCCGTGTTTTCCACCCACGTCCCCAATGCCTAGAACTATGCCAGGCGCATAGTAGGTGCTCGGGAAACGTCTGGCCTGAGCCGCGCATCCAGTTTTCTCCCATAATTAAGCATGTTGGTCGAGGTCACCCGGGGCTCATCCTCTCAAGGGCCCCCGGGGTCTCTGGCCACCTCTGAGCCCCAGGCGACCTGACCGGCAGACCCAGACACTGGGCCCACTTCGATCAGATCCCTCTCTGCATTTGTTCTGTAGGATAAAATTGCCCCTCACAGTAGAAGAGATCGCCAACTTCGGGGAAGGCAACAGGGAGCTGTTTGTACGGTCCAGTACCTACAGCCTCATCCCCATCACTGTGGCCGAGGCGGGCCTCACCATCAGCTGGGTCTTCTCTTCCGACCCCAAGAGCATCTCCTTCAGCGTGGTCTTCCGCGAGGCAGAGGACACACCACTGGATCAGTGCAAGGTAGGGCCGGCTCCCCGCCCGTGGGCCCTTCCCGTGAGGGAAGCCAGGGGGGGAGAGCCTTCTGGGACGCGTCGTGCAGAGCAGGCCGAGCGCCTGGGCTTGTCCAGCGTAGGGAAGGAAAGGCCTGGACGCTCAGGAGAGCTGTCTTCAAATGTCTGAAGGTCACTCCTTAGTCAGACAGCTCCATGCTGACCTTGGGATAGATCAGTAGGTGAAACTTGGAGGAATACAGAAGCGTGACTCAGTTTAAGGATAATTTTTTAACAGCCATGCAGAGCGAGAATGGGTCACGTTGGAGTGGGGGGTGACTGAGATCTCTGCCTCTGGTTAGTAGGGTGTTCAGAATCTCACCTTGAAAACGTCAGTAGAGACACAGCCATTGTGTCACTTGGGCGATTGGGCTTAAAATCTTGGTGGCAGATATCAGTTCATAAACTAAGACGTTCTAAGCTTGGAATGTGGACTGTGGCCCAGACCATGGTTCTCAGCCCGGACACAGGCCGCATAGTGCAAACACACAGGGAGCTTTTTAAACCCACCGTGAGGCCACACCCCAGACCACTAAATCGGAATCTGGGGAATGGGACTCAGGCATCCCTGGGCAGTGCCAGTGAGCAGCCAAGGTCGTGACCCACTGGGCCAGATGGAGGGGAGGAAGCTGGAGTGGAGAAGGCGGGGTGCAGTCCAGAGCACAGGAAGGTGAATGGGACCCGTGGTGGCTGATCGAGTGTGTGGCGAGGAAGCAGGGGAGGGTGGGAGCCCCGCGCCTGCTTCTGCAGGGAGAGGGTGCAGGGGGAGGTCGGGGAAGCTGGCCTGGGATGGTGAGGACAGCCAGACATGCCGGAGGGAGCTCAGGGCTGTTGATACGGTCACCAGCACTCTATTTTCCAGGAATGACAAGAATCACGATAGTGACCAGCAGTTTAGAGTCATGTTAAGCAACACTTCTGTGATGTCTTTGTGATAATGTCCATTTGTTCCTCACATACGTGGCCCCCAGGGTGGGCGCCCTGGGCTCAGTGTGGGCCGGGAAGGCCCGGGGCTGAAGGAGGACCAGCTGCTGCCTACGTGGTGGCGTCCACGCGGAGGAGCGGCTGTCCACGTGGGCTTGCTCTCCTGCCGCCCTGCCTGGTCGGGACCTGCTCCCCGTGGGAATTGCTTTGTCATTTCTGTCCTTCTCAGATTCCCTCCTGACATGTCCTTCTAGGCCCCGAGCTGGCCTTATGCATCGGAGTCTCCCGTTCGTTTTTGTTTGAACACTGCTCTGCCTTCTCCTGCTTTCGGGGGCTGGCAGCCATGTCACCTCCCCAGCTCGGAGCCCTCCCTTCCTGAGAGGTTGCGAACCTCCAGCCGGGAGGTCCTGGGCGTGCGGTCCGAGAGTGGGCTCAGGCTCCCCTGCGGACTGTGCATGGGGAGGGGGCCTCACCTGGGCAGGTCTTCGTCCCCGTTTGCGGGTGGGGAGACTGATGCGCAGTGGCAGCGACAAGGCCTCACTGCCAAGAACTCACACCAGCACCTGTGGCCCTCACCTCACGTCCCTGTTCCCAAGGCCCGAAGCACCTAGCACTGCGTCTGCCCAGACTAGACACTGGTGGGCGCTTGCGGCAGGGCGGGAGGGAGGCGACTAAATCAGGTGTCCAGGCCTTTGCTGTCCCACTGCCCACATGTGGCTGAGCCATGGGCCTCCCCCCTTGCTCAGTCCCTCCCCTGCCAAGTCCTCATGTGGTTCCTGCCAAGAGCTCAGGGTCCCGGGCTGCGGTCCTCATCTCTGGCTTCCAGGAGGCCTTCCGGGGGTTATACTCCCAGTGTCCTTCCCACAGCGGACGCCAGGGGGCAGAAGTTGCCCGTCTACGGGGTGAGCGAGCTGGGTGCTCAGATGCGCCTCTGCCTTCACAGGCCTGTTGTCAGCAGGCAGCTGTGAGTGGTGGTGGTTATTTCTGCCTGAGGTCCCCCAAAAAGACATCAGCCTGACAAACCTGTTTCCAGGCACGCATCCCCTAGCATCTGTCCTGGGGGCTCCCCATGTGGTCCCCTGACCGGCCTGGGCCTTATGGGAAACAACAGGATGCCGTGCCAATTACAGCTCTTAAGTTTCACGATCGGGAGGTGCAGACACAAGGAACCGTGCTGTGTGCCCGTAATCCGTTCACAACCACTTACTGAGCTGCTGCTGCACACTCAGTTCCCCCGTTGGGGATAGAGAGAAGAGACGATGTGATCTGCTCTTGCCAAGCCCCAGTGTAATCAGAGAGAGACCCTAGTAAACAGACAGCTGTGATTCCGGGTGGCGTCATGATCGGGGTGGGTGGGCTCTGTGGGGGGTGCCTAAGAAGGGCACCTAACCCAGCCTGGGGACCAGCGATCAGGGCAGGAGACCCCCGGGCCAAACCAGGAGAAGCATGTGGGGACACGGGTTAGAGAAGCATCCAGCCAGGAGCAGCACAGCGGAAGGCTGGCCCCATCTCTAGTGGCACCTGTTAGACACTCCCCACCCTGAGCCACCCTCTCTCCAGAGTGACCTCATCAAGGTCATGGCTTGACACCAAGATTAGAGATGGTGAATTTGGGGAAGGCACTTGATAAAAGAAACAGTACATCAAAGACTTGAGGCTGCCCATGTGCAGAGCGGTGGCCTGATGCCTGGGGACAGTCGGAGAACAGAACACGGACCCTGCCCTCCCTCCAGGCAGAGGACCCACATTTGGCCCGAGAAGCTTGATGGCCTGCCCAGGGCCACAGAGGGAGTCAGGGGAGGAACCAGGACTCAGAGCAAGGACTTTTAACTTTTTATTTTTTAAGTAGCTTTTTCGAGTTATAATCTACATACCATATAAATCACCTTTTTAAAACATACAATTCATCGGGGTTTTTTTTAGTTATGCAACTATCACCACCATCTACTTTTAGATCATTTTCATCATCCCAAAAAGACCTCTAGACCCATTAGCAGTCAACAACCCAGCCTCCACCCCAGCGACCTCCAGCCTGCTCTCTGTCTACAGACTCACCTGTTCTGCACATTTCGTGTCGGTGGAATCACCCAATATAAGGACTTTGTGACCAACTTTTTCCATTTAACCCAGAACCCCTGCTCTGTACCAGGGCCCCAAGCCGCTGTAGCCCCCAGGGAGGTCAGTAGAGCAGACTTGGGACCGTTTTGCAGATACATCGCATAAATCAGGACATGGCCACTCCTGCCCCAGAGGCCGATGGGAGATGTCCGCAGAGCACACACAGTGGAGACCCGTCTTCAGAGGCCCCTGGCCGCATGAGCTTTGATACCAGAGCCTTTGTTAATCTCCCCTAGACGTGTGTGTGTGTGTGTGTGTGTGTGTGTAGGTATGTAGGTATGAAAAATTAGCAATGAGAAAATTTACACAGATTTGACCATGATTAAAAAAAAAAAAAAAACCCATCTGGAATGAACAAAAAGTCTACAGAATAGGATGTTTTCAAGAAATGAACAGTAGTATTTCAAACCTCGCCTCTTCAGAGGCCCTGCCTTAAGGGGCCCTTGGTTGTGGCTTTGTAATCAGGCTGTGACTGTGAAGGTGGGGGCCGTGGGGTGCACGCAGCAGCCTTCCCCTCCGGCAGCTCCCTCCTGCACGTGCGCTCGCTGGAGCGCCTCAGGCCAGGCTCCGAAGTTTTAGTAACAGACCCACGGGCTCTGCCTCCCAGGATTCCCAGTCCCCAGGGGAATTAGAATACTGCGGACCGTTCATGGAACTCGGTGAGATAAGGTACAGAAGTGGCTGTCACAGCCCACACGTAGTAGGTCCTCGTGCGTCTCTGTCCCCTCCAAACTTGTCTTAGGGCCCATCCTGCTCCCAGCGCCACCACCTTCCAGCCAGAGCGAGCATGCCGTGGGGACTCCCTTTCATTTCTCTGACCCGTGTGTCATTTCGTTTCGAAATATTTTGGGATTTTCCAGAGATCTGCTGTCTATTTCTAATTTTGTTCTGTTGTTAGAAAACACGCTGTGTATAACTTGAATGCTTCTAAATGTGAGTGTTTTTTAACAGCCTAGGGTATGACCTGCCTGCCGGATGCTCCGAGTCCACTTGGGAAGAGAGCGCGTTCCGCTGCTGGGTCGGAATGTTCCGTGATATCAGACTCAGTCAGTCGATAGCGTTGTTCAAGGCTTCTCTTTCCTTGAGTTCCTGTCTGCTTATTCCCTCAGTTATTGAGGGAGGTTGAAATAGCCAACTATCATCGTGAATTAATTCTATTTTCCTTGTAATTCTTCCACTTTTCGTTTCATGTGTTTCGAAGCTCCATTAATCAGCAGCATAAATGTATAAGATTGTTATTTCCTCTTGACGAATTGACATCTTTGTCATTATGAAATCATCCCCGATCATATTCTCTGATATAAAATCTACTCTGATATCCATATAGTCCATCCGGTTTCCTTTTGATTAGTGCAAGCCTGGCGGGTATTTTAACATCCTTATACTGTAACCTTATACTGTATCTTAATATTTAAATTAACATTTTTTGTAGGCATGATGGGGTTGGGTCTCGCTTTCATCCAACCTGATCATCTCTGCCTTTCAGTTGGGATGCTGAGCCTTTACATTTAATGGGGTTGTTGATAAGGTTGCGTCTGAGTGTATCATCTTCCTCTTTGTTTTCTGTTAGTCCCATCTGGTGCCGGGTCCCTCTTCCTGTCAGAGCAGTAAGCTAGGACAGTCTACGGCTCACCTCGTTCTCTCTGGGATCAACTGTCCTTCGTTGCCTGACGTCCGGTGTCTTGAAAACCATTGTTTTGTGTAAATCCGGGGCCAACAGGGGACAGCCAGACAGATGGATTTCACCTACGAGAAGCCCCAGCTTCTCCAGATGGTGGGGCGCTCTGGCACTGCTATGGTCAGAGGTGGCCAGGGACCACTCCTTTGGGGTGCAGACCAGTTCATGACTCCAGATAAAACTCGTACCTACAGCCTGCCCCCGCCGCCAACACACAAGTTATCAGCAAACCCACGGCATGTGGCAGGCGCCCCACCACTCCTGGGGGCCGATCCCAGCCCGGCTCAGCTTCGACCTCAGCCAGGGCCTCCCTCCCCCCAGTGGAGGGTGTGCCCAGACGACTCAGGGGCCTTTCAGCCTCGGCGATGACTTCTCTCTTCTGCTCTTCCTCCCAGGTCCTCATTCCCACGACCCGATGCAACTCCCACAGGGAGAACATCCAGGGCCAGCTCAAGGCCCGCACGCCAGGCATCTACATGCTCATCTTTGACAACACCTTTTCCAGGTAGGGGCCACCTCGTTCGTCAGCGGCCAGGTCGGCCACCTGCCGCCTGGTCTCAAGAACAGAGATAGACATTAAAAAGATTATTCAATTATCATTTAATTTCTCAGTGAACAGTCCTTTGATTTTAGACCCCTGTCCATGGTGCTCCAGCGTTGTAACGCACAGGCTGATGCAGAGTCGTAGCTCATGCTGGGTGTCCTCGGCCCTCTGCTCTTAGTGACTCACTTAAGCCCCGCAGCATCCTCAGGCAGTAGGGACCATCTTCCTCCTCATGTTACTCCTAAGGCACTGAGGACCAGAAGGATAAACAGGTGACACATCTAAGTCACACAGCTAGCGATGGAGCTGGATTTGAACCTGGGCGGCCTAGCTCCAGACTCTAGACTCAACTGGCTGGCTCTTCTGCCTGTCTCTGGTGCAGGTTCTCACTGCTCAGCCCAGAGAGGGGCTCAGCAGGTACAGTGGGAGGGGGGATGGGGGGCGGGTAGGTACATGGACGGTGGGCGGAGGACGGGAGGGCGAATAGCTGGGTGAATGAGACAGAAAGAACAGAAGGAAGGCTGAAGCTGGAGCTAAACTTGATGAGGACTGGAAGGCGAGCCCCTGGGCCTTCTCGTCACGGGCTTGGACGCCGTGCGCCGTGTCTGGGGAGCACTGTGTCAGAGCACCAGGTCCAGGCCCAGGAGTGTGGGGCTTGGGGGCAGGAGGATGGCACCGTAGGGAGAGGAGGCCGGAGGGGTGGGCGAGGAAGGAAGTGGGAGAGAGGACCAGCGTTCGTGGAGCATCCGCCATGAGCCAGGACTCTCAGAGACACGAGACAGGGGAGCTTACGGTTGCTGGCACCCGGCCCTCTGACGTCTTCTGGCTTGAGCATGAGCCCTTAAGTGGGGTGCCTCTTCTACGAAACCTGCCGGGTTAGCACCCAGCCACGTCCTCTCTAAGTGTGGCCCCAAACTAATGGCCACATCCCCCCAGGCGGGCAGCCTTCCCGCTTCTCTTGGCTTTTAGTGGAATAAGTTAACACTCTAGGGGAAAACTCTGCCATCCGCTCACCACGTTCAGTCCTTGGACTTTGAGGGCTGTGGCCAAGGGCACCCACCAAAGAAGAGGTTAGGAGGACGAGCTCCCCACCGTGCCCTTCTGCCCCTCCCCCCCACACCCCCTGAGCGTGAGCTGTCCTTGAGTTAGCAGGACTCGTGGGCACAGGCCCAGCGTGTCCAGGGAGCTTCCTTCAGAGACTCCTCGGCCCCCGAGTGGGTGGGGGGTCAGCCGGGCACAGGCGCTGCCTGCCCTTCTGTGGGCCCCCGCTGAGCCCCAGTTCCCTCTGCAGCAGCAGTGAGCATTGTCACTACCTCCCTGAGCCCCACTGCGGGTTGACAGGCTGAGGAGAGGTGCTGAGGGGAGGGCGTGGTGCCCAGCCGGCTCCCAGTTATCACTAGAGGTGGCCGTGGTGCTGTGACAGACTCTGGCCGTAGCCCACTGAGGCCATCTCGGGCCTACCGAGCTTCCCAAAGGTGGATGCCAAACTGCGAGATGCCCGGTCAGGCGGAGATCTGTACTCGCCACCACCTGTGTCCTCCCACTGCCTGCTCCGTCCACTCATCCCCGTGCAGTACCGACTGCCCAAGCGCCCGAGGCCCCCAGGGCTTTGCAGAGCAGCAGGGAAAGGGCGGGGTGGTTCACAGCGTCAGGTGAACAGCCATTCCTGCACCCAAGCCCCAGGGAACTCCACGGTGATGTCCCAAGGGCCCCCGATTCTCTGCAGGGAGAGGACTCTGCTGCACAGACCGGAAATGGGGGTCAGGGCCTGGGAGCGTCCACGTCCCCCGCCAGGAGCCCAGACCTCCGAGCGGAGCGTTCCCCACCAGGCCCTCCCAGCCCACCAGGCCACTGCGGAGGCCGCAGCAGCCGCCGCCGCCCTCCGCCCGCCGGCGCTCCTGGTGACACCCTCCTTTCCCGTTTGTTTCCTCAGGTTCGTCTCCAAGAAAGTGTTTTATCACTTGACGGTTGACCGGCCTGTGATCTACGACGGGAGTGATTTCCCGTAGCCCCGAGCACCTGAGTGTTAGAGGCTCCACTTTATCCACAGGAAACACTACTCCCCCCGCCCCCCACTCCCTGCCCACAGCACATCAGACACTAAGAAAACCAAAAACAAAAACGAAGGCGGCCACTGCGAAGCAGATCGACGAAACGGTGACAGGCCCTCCGCTGCTCCGGGTGCCGCCACCCAGCACCGCGGGCTCCGGCAGTGTCACCCGGCACCGCGGGCTCCGGCAGTGTCACCCGGCACCGCGGGCTCCAGCAGTGTTCTCGTGGGCCAGGGGCCCGGCTGCCCTCACACCACAGGGGTGCCCTGCCAAAGGCTTAAACGCTCACGAGGCCACCCCACCGGCCTCTCCTGCGGGCACAGTTGGTTCCAAGCCTCCTGTGGAGCGTTTCCCAGGCCGGCGGTGGCAGCACCTTCCGCCCAGCCCGGGCCTGGGCATCCTGAGTGACCGTGAGCAAGATGCCCCGGCCAGACCTTGGCGAGGCCCTGGGGTCCTCCCAGGGAAAGGAGGCCTCAGGGCCAGCGTGAGAGTCAGGGCGCCCGGGCCCCGCCAGGGTCTCAGCCAGCCTCTTCCCGTCATGCCCGCCCCATCATGCCCCCGTCTCGGCCATTTCAGAGGGGCCTCTGCGTGCACCTTCCCCGGCCCCTCTCTCTGGGCGAGGCCTCTAAGAATCAGCACGGAGCTTCATCCAGGAGCAGGAGCCCCCGTGCTGAGGGGCCGGGGGGCCGAAGCCAGATGCTGGCTCACAGCGACGCCATGACCGAAACGCAGGCTTGCGCCCTGGCCTTGGGGCGCCGCTCCTCCGCTGGCGGCCCGTCTGCGTTCGCGTGAGAGCTGCTTCCTCACCCGCAGACACGTTTACTCGTGGTCAGAATGAGGGTGAGAACCACTTTTAAAAACCGGTCTTTAACAGAAATCTTTGGTACCTCAGATGTGAACAGGCGCCATTCGTGAACCTGCTCTCCGTTCACCTTTTGGTCCCCTCCCCGCCTGCCAGGCTCCCCGGCACCCTGTCGCCCACTGCTCCACCCGCACCCGATGCCGTCTCCCCTGGGGCAGACGAGGCCTGTTTCTGGACCAGGGGATAATCTCGTTCTCCGTGGCCCCTTCCCCCACCACAGAGCTCACCTTCGATGGCCTCTTTGTCCCTTGTTCACAGAGGCCAGCCGCATATAGCCAGGGTCCTGGGACCTCCCTCCACAGATGAGCATCTGACGAAGTGGCCCGCTGTGGCCGGGAGCGAGGGAGAGCACTGGGCAGGGGTCTGCGGGTCTGGGCGCTTGGCTGGGGTGGTCCTGCAGCCGGCCTGGTGACCTAGTCAGGTCCCACCACCTCAGGCTTCGTGTTGTCATCGCAAGCCTGTTCTGACTGGTTTGGAGAGCTGGACAATGGGTCAGGGACCCCAGGCTAAGTCCAGCACAGCCCCCCACCCACTGTGCTCCAGCAGAGGACTCTCCAGGGGCAGGCAGAGATGACATCTGCAGTGGACTCAGAGCTCTCGTGTAAACCAGAGGCTTGAGTCCTTCCAGGCACAGGGATTGATGGACAGAACCTTCCAGAGCGAAGCTGGGTCTCGTGCTCTCTTTCCTCAGGACGGCGGCCTCTGACAGACCCCGTCAGGGTCTCCAGCATCTCCCACCGGCCAAGGCCCTGGTGGTGCTCAGTACCAGAACCGAAAACAGCCAGGCCCCCAGAGACTCCCTAGCCACTGCTTGTCCCCACAGGCATGCCACACAGCCTGAGGATTGCTCCAGAGCAAATTATCCTGTCTTTGAATCCACCCACCCTAGGAAAATAATCAGAAGTAGCTGCTTCACCACATGAAAGAAACTTAACAGAAGAGAACCCAGAGTGTCCGGGAACCTTGTTTTGAGTGCTTAGCTTTCCCAGGATGCTGTGGAGGCTGGCCCAAGCTGATGGCCTGCTGGTGGCATCCCCGCCATCTGCAGCTAGAGCCACCAGCTAGTGAGTAGCTGATATGTTTCCTGCAAAAGGCCTGGGACATGCCATCCAAGACCGGTTCTGAACCTCTGTCACTTGGCCCAGCAGGGGGACCTACAGCAGCTTTAAAAGCCACTTGGCTCTTCAGCCTAGAGCCACTTCTCCAGGAGAGCAGGGGACACTGGTGTGCACTCCTTGCTTGCTGGCTGCAGTCGTGCAAACAGGCCTCTGCTGCACTGCGAGGACTGCCCCACGCCCGCGGTCCTGCCCTGCCTCTGGCGTATTTATTTTTTGTTCTGGATGGACTCCTGTCCTTTGTTACTTTGCTGTGTGAGCTTGAGTTTGTGGTGCACTCTGCAGCTAGAGAACATCTCGGCCTGCTTAAGTGTGGCTTGTATAAATAGCTTGGTTATTTTAAAGAGGCTCCCAGCTTTGCTGAGATTTGGAGGTTGGGTACTTTAAAAAAATGCAAATGACAATGAGAAACAGCTATTAACAGCAGGCGCCAGGCCAGCAGATAGAATCGCAGTAGAAATCAAGAAGGAAACACCCTTGGGATCCCAGATCACTATTTAAAAAGCAAAAATCCAAAAAAAACCTAGCAGCGCCTCGATGGCCCAGCTCTCTGAATAAACAGCCACTCAGTACTGATACCAGCTGCCTTGTTCACCCCAGCTTCGGAAGCCACTAATCGGCCTCACTGAAAAGGCGGTCTCTGTCAGGCATACTTGTCCCCAACAAGGAAGGGTGTTTTAAGGTAAAGTGTGGCCTCTGCAGAGCTGTGGCCGGAGCCCCCTGGACTCCAAGAAAAGGCAAAGAACTTCTCAGCAGGAATCTGGAACCAAAAAACCCCACAGCGTTTAGAGAGTACAATTGAAAAGCCCTGTTATATAACTCAAAGTTCAAGGGGATGGTCCTTCTGCACTTTTTCAGTCGCCACCCACCTGAAGTGATGAAGCTGTTCTAGATCACAGGAAAGGAAATCCCTGTTTGGGGACGAAACCTTAGAGTCTGTATTTTTTGACTCTTCTGCTTAGATGTCCACCAAGAGAATTTTATAGGCGTTTCATTTGTAAAAGTCCACGTAGGTCATTGCACATGAGGCCATTTGTGGTCCTTGGAGCCAGGAGACTGTTGAGTCAGCCATTCATGCTGACAAAACACCCGAAAGATACTTTTTAGTAGAGCCTTGGGTGAGTTTTTCTCATTTTATCGTGATTCTTCCAAGGAAACAGGAAAGACAATAATTGCCTTTTTTCTCTTAAGTACTTTTTCAAAATAATGAAGTAGATCTTTCCATTTCGGGAGGCGTTTCTGATAAAAAGGCTTCCATAGAACTTGGCGCTGGTGTTATCCAGAGACACTGCTGCCTCCGGTGGCTGCGGAGCACACCCAGGCCTCAGCTGGGTGGCTTCTGATCAGAACTGCACTTTAATTGACTAATCCTCAATTCTCGCGGCCTTACGGGATAGTGGATCTGGGAACCCACTTCATTCTTATCTGCCAAAGAATTACCCAGAAGCACATCAGATGCCAACGCCCCGCCTGCAGGGGGGCGGGGAGAAACTGTATCCCAAAACGTATTTCTTTGTGGCATCTGCTGCACCATTTGGAAATGTTTTTATTTTTAACCTCAGGATTTAAATAAACACTATGACATTGAGAGTGATGTCATCTTTCATTCCCTTGGGACCTAAGGCAGGTGATGAGGTCATCTAGACCGGGTTTCGAGCTGAGCTGCCCTGCTGGGAGGTAGAGTTTGTACCGAGGCTTTTCGGAAGGGCTGGAGCCAAGTGTTCTGGGGGTCACCACACAGCTGACACCTGGGGACATCTGATCTACTCTGAGGCGGCTGTTCAGACCTACCTAAGCCAAGGCTTCCTGCAGCCCACCTCCCTCCACCAGATGAGTCGCCCTCAGCTCGGGTGCCCCCAGCCCTTCCGTGACGCTCGGGGCACTGAGCAAAGCGAGCTGCCGACTAACCGGAGTAGCGGGGTGGGGAGAAGGTCACAGGCGGCTCGTTCCCGATCGGTCCACCTGCGGCACGAAGCTGGGCGAGAGTGCCCAGCCAAGGCAGCTGGCGGAGGGAGGAGGCCGCACTCCCTCGGCACCTTACACGGTTCCTGCCAGGTCAGTGCTGGAGTGGCATGTCGCCGTCACTCCTGGACCAGTCAGGTCGAGCTCATGCTGGGGACTCACACCCCACCCCCGCTGGCAGGGCTCCCCTGCGTGCCCCGTGCCTGACATCCCCTCCCAGGCCCTCCCCTGCCCCCATGGTCGTCTGCGGCCAGCCTCTCCTATACCCGGTCACTCAGGAATGAGTTAGGCTTCTGCATCCACGTTCTCCCTGACGCGCACTGACCGGGCTTTGTTCATCCTCATCTCCCTCCTTTCCCTCCCTGACGGCATCGGCCCCTCCAGACAAAGAGTACCAACAGTCCTGAGCCCGTAGGGACACTGGTCAGTCCCAATGCCCTGGTCACCTATACGCCATCGACCGTTCCACTGGCCCACTTGACAAGGGACAGAAGCTCCTAGAACTCCCATGGCAGAGAAGGGCCAAGGACAAGCCTAGGATGAGGTTTGGGGAGGGTGGAGGTGAGCTAAGTGACCCCTCGATCCTCCCCTTTGTACCCCTTCTTTATTAATGATGTCCTCAAACCAGTCCTCGTACTGTCCAGTGACCGGCTTGAAGTAACGAAAGACTGATTCATCCAAGTGCCCAAAACAGCACAGGAGAAGGATTTCTGTTAACAGGACAGGCCCTGCAGAGGCTTGGTGGCCTCTGGGACTGGGGCGGGAACGGAACCCACTGAGACACGTAGACGTGCCTGCTGCGTCGGGGGCTGAGACTCGAGGGGCCCTCCGTGTCAGGTCCCCCATCGCCCGCCCCCCACGTGCTCACGTGGAGCAGCCCCTGATGACCAGTCAGCTTCTGGTTTTTCAAGCCCCAGACCCAGGGTCCTGGCCCAACTCGGTGCAGAGGCCGCCCGCCCCGCCCCCCCCACCGCACCCCCGATGTGTGGAGGGACCATGCTGCTTCCAGCCACGTGGGCCCCGTGGTGGTGGAGGATGCGGTCCCCCAGGTGACTCAGAGGGATACTTGGCAGGGTCACCCCTTTCGGTTTGAAGATGCGTGGGAAAATCTGGTGAGAGCCGCTCGCCGCCCACAAACGTCTGAAAAGCAAATGGTTGGTGAAAACGCGCCTGAGATGGGAAAACGGACTCTTTTTGAGAGAGCGGTTGAGGCTGAAGCCATTAACAACCGGGGGGAGAGCCCTCCGAAGTGGGTTAGGGGTGAAACAAAGGTCAGCCTGTTACCTTAACCACACCCGCTGCGTCTGAAGCAAGACGGTGCAGTGGAGCCGTCGTGTGACGGCCACAGCCTCTGGCCTTTGATGTGTGTCCTCTCCCGGGCCCCTCTCCAAGCTCTGTGGGAGGACAGAGACCGCTGTGGCTTCCTCACACGTCTGGCCTGCAGCGAATGAGGTTATCTCAGAGTTTGCAGCCCCATCTGAAGCCTGGGACGAATGAAGTCTTCTCAGCTATAAAAGGAGCCAAGCGAGACAGGCCTCGCCAGGCCTGAGATGCGTGGGTGTTCCTGTCCAAAACAAAGCCTCACTTGCTGACCGGGTTTGGCATGGGGCCTGTGGCCGCATGGCATCGCCAGAGAAAGTGGTCTCAGGAGAGCCTCCCCAGCTCTCTGCTCCCCAGGAGCCTCTGACTGAGCAGGGAAGAGAAGGCCAGCACTCCTGCACGGCCCAAGACTCCACGTGCCAGGTCAGTGGGGCAGGTGCTGTCTTCTCCCTGGTTAGAAAGGAACGCGGATGGAGGAGGCCGTGAGGACGAGCGAGCAAAGAAGGGGCGAGAAAGGAGGGTGAGCGGGAAGGGCCTTTCCGGAGGCTTCGAGGAGGGCTGGGCCGGAGGCGAGGAGAGCAGAGATCTCCTTTCTCACCGGAAGAAGGGAGCAGGGGAGAAATGGCCGTGTTGGTGTGCGGGCACCTGGGCCGTTTACCAAACACACCACACACAGACAGTGACCGCAGACAAAGAGGATAATCCAGTTTGTTCCTCTGACTCTGAAGCTGGCGGAAGGCCTCGGATGCTCTCACAGAAGGGGACAGGGACTGGAGGCACCATCAGTCCTCCCAAGGGGCCTTCGCTCAGGGTCCACGTGTGGAACCAAACGTCTTCGTAAGGGCGGCCCTTCTCCGCCAGCAAGGACCCCTCCCCTACCAGGGAATGGTTGGGTGTTCTCAGAAAGAGGACCCCACATCCATGCCCTGAGATGACCCAGCGGAAGAAAGATAGGGAGCCGTGTCCATCTCGGATCAGGCAGAGCCTCCTTGGTTACCAAGGGTTCAGACACCAGGCTATCGGGAAGAGCCTAAGACTGACTCAGGGCTTGGTTTTGATCCAGAGTCAAGCTGTTCATCAGTTTCAGTAAATAGAAAGCAAGTACCAAAGAGTTTCTTAGAAGAAAGTTCTTATTTTGGTTACTGGTGGCCTATGAAAATGCAGATCTGTGGACACCACCACGTCAGCTCTGACGGATCAGATCTGGTTTATTCATTCTGCCCGTCGATTCTGGCAGAAGGAGTCTGTGGACTGCACCGTGACGGTCCTTGCTGATCGCTGCTGTGTCACCACTTTGGTTAGAGCTTGAGGAAAGGGGTAAATGAGCTAATGGACCTTTCTCCTAATTAAACTCTACCAGCGACCTTTACGTCAGGGAGCTTGAACTTCTCCCTCAATCCATTGGCCCAGCCACTGGGACGCAGTGATGGAAATTTCATCCTCGGGGAGGAAGGCATTTCTAAATGAAGCCCCTAGTATGAAACCATCCTACAAGTAAAATCTCTTCCCAGCACAATGTTTAAAATGGCTCGTATTCGTGTTCGAGGAAATAGAAATGGAAAAATATCTTCTTTCCCAAATCCAAAGTAGTTCCGTTCATGTCCACAATTTAAGACTCAGAGGAAGAAACATGAGTTGGGTACCAATAGATACAGGTGGGTGGAGATCAGGTTCAACACGGGTCCCTAAGCTGGTCCATACACGGAATTCAGGTCAGTGAACTTGGATGGGTGGGGAGTTGCATCTTTCCCCTAACTTCTAACCAAAATTTAGGTCTTCCCTGAGTTATGGATACAGACAACCTGCCACACTCATATGTATTAGCAAGACCTGTGATTTTGTCACCAGTGGAAATGACAGATATTTTCCTATTACACGACATCTGTTGCAGACTTAAAATATCATTTATGTTCCTCTCCACTAGGAAATGAGAGCTGTGATGAGACCTGCTGGTAGATTTTATTTAATGCATTAATAAAGAGGCATGCGTATTACTAGTTCATGAATTTGTTGTAATATTTAGAGAATTAGATTTCAATATCATCGATTTTCTCTTTAACCCTATATTTTTTATATTCTGAGAAGGGGCTATAGGTTTCATCAGATTGCCAAGGGGGTGCATGAGGCAAAAAATAAATAAAAATAAAAATAAGACCATTGGGAGTGATGGGTCTTCATGGCAAGAAAGACAAGAAGAAGATCGGCTCATTGCAGCACTGTTTACTAATTTAACAGGCTCTTGACATAAGTCATCCAGCTGTTGCAGATGAGGAAACCAAGACTCGAGGAATGCTGAGTGTGAATCATCTAGAGAAAATGTCAGTCCTACTGCCTCATGCGGACATGGCTGTGGGCGTGGTTTTCTCTAAACCGTTTTCATTTCACTGGACGTAGATTATCCAGTGATTAAAAAAAACTCTTCCATAAAGCAGGATCTGCAATGGCAGCCCTTGACCTTCAAACCCTTACAATGTATCCGTCTTCGTTCAAAAGGCTGTGTCAGTTATTTATTGTCACAATAATGCAGCATAACAAACAACTTCGAAACCAGTGACTTAATCCGCTAAGCATTTATTTAGCCCACAGATCGGCAGGTTAACTAGGGGGTTCTTCTGGACTTTCTCCTGCGGGGCTCACTACTGCGTCTGTCCTTGGTCAGCTACGTGTCATCTAGGCGGTCCGATGATCTCGGCTGTGCTGTCTCACATGTCTGAGGGGCAGCTGCCCATTGGCTGTTCCCGGCTGCTGGGCTCACTCCTGTGTCTGTGGTCAGTCGATTGGTCACATGCGGCTGGCTGGTGCAGATTGGCCTTGGCTAGACGACGGAGCTCTGCTCCACGTGGTCACCCATCCCCCAGGAGGATGGCCCAGCATTGCTCAGATGGTGTTGGGTGGGTTTTCAAGAGAGTGAACGGGAGTGCACAAGCCTCCTGAGGCCTAGTCTCAGCGCCGTCACACCGTCCCATCTCTCGGCCAAAGCAAGTCGCAAGGCCAGCCCGCACTCCGCGTGCGGAACAGGGGACTCCCGTTAATGGGGGGAACCGCAAGGTCATTTTGTAAAGGGCATGGGGACAGCAAGGGACGGAGAATCAGGGCCATTTTACGATTGCTCTGCAAGAGTCAGCTGCTCTGCTTCTCTTGCACGTCTCCCCCCACCCCAGTTCTCACCCTCCTCCAGGCAAACCCTTCCCCTCCAGATACACACACCACGGACTCCGAGACGCGCACAAGACTCTTCGGGGGCACATCGTCTTCGAAGGCAAAAACCAGGAAGGACGTGGTAAAGGGGGAGGATGGAAGAAGTCTGTAAGTGCCCAGCCGAAGACTGGCACACTGGTCACACCGCGTTTCTGGACAAAGATGCTGGAAGGTGAACGTGGTGGCAGGCGTGGCATCCTTCTCTATGTCTACCTTTCTATGCCGTAGGATTAGTTTTATTACATGGCAGTTTAGCTTTTAAATTTTGAACTCATTTCTACAAAGAACAAAGTCACGTCAGTTTATGGCTGTCTCAATTTCTCATAAACAGCCAAATGCCCAATTCTTATGAGCCCGAGTCATACGTTGTTAATATGTCCCTACGTTCACCACAGAGGTCAACCGCTCGACAGGAAGCGTGAGAGTACGAGGCCAGGGAGGGAAGGCCCGGGGCAAGCCACAGTCTGGTCACGGCTCCCGCTCCCCTGCCTAGGGGCCACCCATCCTGGGCCACCCGCCCTCCTGACCCAGGGTCTATGTAAGAAGAGAGCCACGCCTAGATTCCGTGGTGTGACTTGACCACTGAAACAAAAGTGCTGGAACCCCAACTGGAGAGAAAAGATGTAACAGAGCACCCAGGAGCTCAGATCAGAGTCTCAGAAAGACATGAAGTCGGTCGCCGGTGCCACTACCTACGAGCTATGGCTTGGGGCAAGTGACCGAGCCACTCTCTGCCTCAGTTTCTCCATCTGTTCATTGGGAGACATAACAATGGAACCAAATATTTGAGGTTGGGAGTGTTGATTCATTTAGGACACATTTATTAAATGTCTGTCACGTGTGAGGCATATTATAGGTCCTGGCAGAGGGGCACCACGTTCAATGGGGGGCAGGGGGCCAGAAAGCAGGGAAGGCCTGGAGGAGAAGGTGCTGTTTGAGCAAAGACCTGAGGAGCTGGGGAGGAAGCACGTGGCTGGAGGAGATCCAGACGGAGAGCCGCCTGGCCATCACAGCGAGAACTGTCTGTCGCCTTGTCTAGCCCTTTCTGGACGAGCGTGAGGTGAGACGGAAAGCCACCACCCGAAGTTTTCCCAGGCTTGAATGCGGTGTCCTCGGACCTGCACACACACACACCTGCATGTGTTTGGGGAGGAGCCGGGAGAGGGCACAGGTAGGAGCCCTCTTGACGTGGCGAGGATGATGACATGGTCCCATGCTGGTACACTCTCATGACCCACTTTTGAGGAGGGGTCAGCAGGGCCTCCACTGTCACATGCCATCTCTTCATTTCCATGCAGTGGCATCTGAAGGAGTGCTGGCTGTGCCCGTCCATCTTCGCATTTCCTGGTACTCGGCTTGGTACTTGGCAAATTATTGGTGGACCCTCCAAAGCGATGCTGTCCAACCGTGTCAGGCAAGGCAGGATGGCATCGTGGGCAAAAGCCAAGGCTCGAAGGCCAAACACACCCCGATTCATGTCTTCGCCTTTCCAATTACCGCCCGCATGACCTTGGGTGAGTTACTTAACATCCTCGAGGCTCAGTTCCTTCATCTGTAAAATGAGGTTAATTACAGCATCTGCCTGGCACGGAGTAAACAGGCCAGGGAGGGTGGCTGCAGGGTCCTAAGGCAGACCGTGTGCGCCGCACACCCCGGGCCCTGGCCTGCAGCTGCTGCTCAGGGAGATCTCAGACAGGGCCTGTGCCCTCGGCCCCCTGAGATGAGTTCTGTCACTGATGCTCACCACGCTACGTAGCTCCTGGACGCCCTGTGCTCTTTACCCGTCGGGCTCTTGGAATTGGCGGCCCTGGCGAAAAGATGGTTGCAGGCTGACTCTCTCTAGAAGCAGATGCTGAGCTGAGGTTTGGGGCGCAAGATGTCTATTAGAAATAAATGCCCATGAAGGGAAGCGAGAGGAAGCAGGATTGGGCAGCGGGGGAAATCGAACTGGCAGGAAGCCCCACAGACCCCGGCCAGCCTGGCAGGAAGCACTGGAGCAGACGCCACCCCTCCGAGAGCCCCCCTCCAGCTGGCATGCTCTGTCCTTGTCAGGCACTGGGCGCAGGTGGCCTTGGGGGACACGACTCCGGCCTGGCAGCTGGAGATGTGCGCTGACAACACTCCCGACAGGTTATTTCTTGAAGGGAGATCTGTTGGTGCATCTCCAATGGACCACGGACAGTTTTCACTCAGCCTGTGGACTAAAATCGAGTGTAACGAATAAATATGTGGAGGGGAGAGGGACTCCTACGGAGTCCCGTGTTGGAGAGAGACATTCGCATGTCCTTCGCAGGTTTTCATACTGTAAGAATCAAAGGGAGACATTGAAAGGGAAAACGGCGGAGCTTCTGACACCTTTTTTCCAACTAACGTGCAAGGGCCAAAGTCGTATTCACCTCTAAACCCCCAGCGCCGCGTGGCCTCATGGCATCGTCGAAGTAACTCTAGGCCGCGAGTAGATTCGACAAGCACAATCACGGCTCACCCTTCCTCTTTCCATCCCTCCCCGCTCTTCATCTCCATCGGGACCCCCGCGACATGCAGCACCAGCACCGCAGTCTCGAGAGGGCAGAGAACGGAAAAGCCAGACTCAGCTGGTTTTTCTCGCCCAGCTGCAGGATGTTCCTTAGGTTTGGCACATACTTGTTGCTTATCCGTCCATGTTCCTCGAGCGATATCTGAGTCTTCTGCTGGAAATAGTGGCCATACAGATGGCTCTATCCATAGACTGGCCTGCGAGAGGTCACCCTTCTCTTGACCGTAAGAGGTGCTTGTTATACCAGGGCCCAAGTTCACGTGCTGGTTCCAGGACGGTGCTGATTTGCCGCCAGCCGCCCCCACCCAGGGTGGGTTCGCGAGGCCTTTGTATCACCCCCTTGCTTTCCTTGTCGCTGCCCGTGTTCTGCTCACTGTCTCACTGCCCCATAGTTTAGAAGTGGGCGAGAGAAGGAGCACGTGGCCGAGTCCAGTGCTTTGGTGCCACTTTCAGCAGGGATGGCCTGGGACCTGAAACCACGGCGATTCTCAGCACTCTGGGAAAAGCAGGGCCTCCCCGGAGCACCTGACAAAGCTGGGGGTTCATGGTGCTGCCCCCATGAAGATCATTGGGCTAACCGGGAAAACCCTGGGAAGTAAGCTTGATCAGAGGAGAGAGAAACACTGGTCAGTCGAGACGGTTTCAAGGTATTTTGGAGATTTTATTTCCTTATCCAAATCTCTTACCCTTCACACGATTAATATGGCTATTTGATCTGTAATTACATATTTAAAATACAGAGACAGGGTGAAGAAGAAAGTAACCAATAATGGATATTTTAAATATACCTGAAAAAGCACTTCTCTAATAAGAAACGTTTTCAAATGTGATAAATTTGCCAAATAGTTCAAAGAAAGACACAAAGAACTGCATTACCTTCTTTTTTTTTTCCAGCCTAATCTCTAAGTTGAAAGCTTGTAAACGTGTTGGTGTTGCAGACAGTAAGAAAGGAGAAGCTCGGAGCCAGATATCCTCCAGCAGCCTCAAAAACGAGAAAGGCCGACAGGAGCAACCCATTTTGTACAGAGAAGAGTGGACCATCAAAAAAGCCACTCGGCAGCGCGAGCCCACACAGTCAGCGCGGGTTCCGCCGACGCAGGTTCTTCGTCTCCCTGCACAGGCTGAGAGGGCCACTTCCGTGACACCAGTGGTCAAGCTGAATCCTCACCCCAATCAACCCTGTGGCCAGGTGTGGGATCACAGAACCTCCAGCAAGACACAGGAATGAGTTGGAAGCCAATAGAATCTGGTACGGTCAGCAGCCCAGGGATTCACTGACCAGCCCTGAAGAGTTTCAAAATGGGAACAAGGACCCACCCTGGCCCAGAACAGATCAAGGAGACCTGAGGGGAATTAGCTCCGTGGTTGTTTGGAAAGATTCTAGATCAAGAAACTATAAGACCTGCTCGATGGCCATGCCACCCTGAACGTGCTTGATCTCATCTGACCTCGGAAGCTAAGCAGGATCGGGCCTGGTTAGCACTTAGATGGGAGACCACTTAGGAAGACCAGGTGCTATAGACGTAAACAATAAAAAAAATAAAAAAATAATCTATAAGACCTGGCACGGGTATCTGCCCCAAAACCAAGGCAGAAATTCTCCAGAGATGGAAGTTTTCATGCAACCTTGCGAATTTGCACTTCTGTGGATTATGGCAATGGCCAGTGCTTCTGCGTTTCCTTTTGGAAGGGGCGGCGTCAGAACTGGAGCCACAGCAACCCACGGTGCACTGAGAAACTCAGACGCCTCCTCCAGAGGTCAGCTGCGTCAGTGCAGGGGCCGGTGGCACTGGCATAGTCCTCCGTGCTGCTCGTTAGTCCTTTGAAAACTCCAGGCATCGCAGCCAGGAGCCGGTCAACGGTGTCCTGGGATGTCCAATCAAATTTGAAAACTCCAGCTTGGCACATTCTGACTCAAAATAATAATGTTCAAATCCATCCCTTTCTGAGCATTCCTTTCTCTTTCTCACTTCTTTGTATTTTGGTTTCCCTCTGGTTCCATCAGTATCTGCATTTTTCTTATTACTTCCAGAAGGACCACCCACCTCGGAGGGAGGAGCTCTCAGAGGGAGAGAGCTCCCGAGGTTGTGTCCAGCAACATAGATGACAGCTTCAAGCTACCCTCTCTCCTCGTGAAGGAGACCCACTGAGCCTGGCTGATGCAGCCCAAGTTCTTCAGGGTTTTCACCAGATCCCGGCGGAATCTCTCCCCCACAAAAACATAGAGAACGGGGTTCAGGCAACTGTGGAAAAAGGCAATGGTTTGAGTGACCTGGAAACAGATGTCAATGTTGGTGGAAATGGCACAGTTCGAGATGAATGTGGTGTAGGCGTCGATGGTCTGCACCAACAGAATGCAGTTGTAGGGAAACTGAGATAAGGCGAAGACGGTGAGGACGGTGATGGTCACCCGTAGGGCCTTGTGCTTGGGCGACTTCTTAGCTTGGATCAGAGTGTGGATGATGATGGTGTAGCAGCAAGCCATGACCACGAAGGGAAGGAAGAACCCCAGTATCACCTTCAGGGTCAAGACAGTCGACTTCAGCTTGGTACTCTCATCATGAGGATAAACCATGGTGCAGATGATGACGTTGGATTCCTTCTTGATTTGGCTGTATAGGATTTCTGGGATGCAGAGCATGGCCGCCATCACCCAGACCGTAAAGCAAACCATTTTGCTGTACAGAAGCCTTTTCTGCCTCCAGGTCTGCGCTTTCGTGGCCTGAGCGATGGCGATGTACCTGTCCACGCTGATGCACATGATGAGCAGCACGCAGCTGTAGAAGTTCATCTTGTACGTGCTGTTGACCACTTTGCACATGAAGGTTTGGAATTTCCACTGGTCAGCAGCGGCGATGGCCCAGAAGGGAAGGGTGACGAGGAAGAGGAGGTCAGCGATCGCCAGATTCAGAAGGAACATGTCAGTCATGGTCTTCACTCGCGTGCAGTACCAGTAGACAAGGATGACCAGGCTGTTGCCCAAGGTGCCCACGATGAACACGAGCCAGTACAGCGGTGGGAGGAAGTAGCTCGCAAACTGCCTGACATTGTTTTTCTTACAGAAGAAGTCTATGAAGTTGAAGTTCATGTAGTCATCCATGGAAGATGTGGAGTCAGGGATGTAGTCCTCAGACAGGTTAGGGGCAAGGCTCTGCAAGGAGACACGAGATGGCGTTAGGTCAAGGAGGTCCTGTCCGATGACAGAGGCATGGACCACTTGGTCCTTCCAGTCCCCAAAGTCTACGATGACAAAGAAATATATGTGTAGAAAGTGGGAATTCGATCCATCTGCCTGGATCGTAACGGATTTATTTATCCAACCAATGTTTACTGAGCATCTACAACATGGCAGGTACTATGTACATGCCGAAGATACAGTGGTGAATAAGTCAGCCATGGTTCCTGCTGTCATGAAATTACCTACCCGTGGAAGGAACATACAGGGAGTGAACAATTATACGACGCATGGCAGGTGGGGTGGGACCCCTTCAGGACCACCAATGGGCACAAACTTCTAACAGACTCTGTGAATGATTTCGATTGTCCCTTCTCTCTCCTCTACCCTCCGAGAAAGGTCCTCAGAGGCTTTAAACTCTTCTGGGTACAGATCTTGTGGGGTTTTCTGAAAGCTGGGGTTCCCCTGCTTCAGAAGCACCAACATACACACACACACACAAACAGGTACATGTGCACATGCAAATACATGCATGCACACACACGCATACACGCTCACATATGGGCACATGCACAAGCACCAGGACAGGCTACGTAATTTTCAGAGTCCCTTGTTCAAAATTTGTTAAGAATTTCAAGACAGCAGAGCATGAAATCATGCAAGTGGCACTTCTAAGTACAGGGGTGCAACTGTACACATTGAACAGACCCCCAGAAAACTGGCCCTCACAAACACACACACACACAAATAAGAGCCCATACAATTCATGCATAGATTTGCATGCACACATATGTACAGACATGCCGACCCTCATGCTCACAATTATGTACACACATATTCACTCATACACATACATGCACACTATTCAGACACGTGCACACACGCTCTCACAATGCACACTCACACACACACACACACCCCTCATTATAATTTCTGTGGCTTCCTGGCTCAGAAGCCATCCTAGAACTCCTGCAAGAGGAAGAGGAAAAAGAGCTGCCAGCATGGAAGAGAAGGGCAGACCCACATCTGCCACGTCCCAAAGCGCCCGCTCACACACGTCCTCAGACGCTCTCGGTTCCCGTCCGCCCTCCCCCAGCAGGGCTCCCAGATCCCACCAGGGACCAGAGCTCGCACCCGCCGGCCCAGCCCGAGGCGCGGTCCTCCCCGAGGCTCCTCAGGCAAATGCAGCAGTTGTTCAATTCATCTGGATGCGTTTGGCCTAGAAGTAACCTCAAGTTTTGTTTTAAACATTAAATATTTAAGTCTAAATATTTATTTTATATATTTAATTAGTCATAGTGAAATAATGAAATGTCCTCTACCAGACTTCTGTTCGCTGGGTTCTCCCGTCTATACACATTTCCCAAACTACATTCGGATGGAACGCTAGTAGTGGTTATTAGACTATATCGCCATCTTTGAAATTCACAATACTCATGAGCATATTAAAGGCTCTGAAAAGTCCTGCAGAACTTGTTTTCTTTTAACCGCATGTTAGAACAGTGAAGGTTGTGCAAAGTCCTTCAAATCTGTTGAGTTTTGTCCAACAATGCTTCCTAACCTTATTCGGGCATGGAACCCATCGTACGTGTTTGTGGAGTGCTTATTGAGACATCGGGACACACCGAGCTGACGGATGAAGGGCGGTAGACAGGACGTCGTTGTCTGCTGAATTCTGAAGTTTACACGAGAGCCAGGATTTGGGCCCTGGCTGGCAGAACGTGTCAGGAGGACCTCAGAGAGGACACCCAGGGTAACTCGAACTACAACCAGGAAAACCTGGAATCTATTCCTGACTCTGTCTCTAGTGTGTGACCAAGAGAAAGTCCGATGGCAAAGAGAGAGACCCCAGGGGAAGGGACCCAGAAGACGGGTCCTCAGGACAGGGCAGCTGGAAAGACCCGCTGCTGGGAAGAGCCGAGGAAAACTCGCGATTTTTCATGTGCTTCGTCTCCAGGCCTGATTGATTCATCGACGGTTGACATTTATTGGTTTCTCTTCTAGCTTTGGCTGTTGTCTGTCTGGGGAGGACAGATCTCATGGGTGACACATATTTTAGCGATTTGGGGGAAGATGGCATTTTGGAGGAAAGTCGGTAAAGGCATGCAGACAAGCGGGTGTCAAGTGTGAATCCACACGATGAGCAAGCATGAAACTGCTTTGGTGGAGGTTTTGTTATTTTACACTTTGGGGTCAAAATAGCTTTGATAGACTCTCACGTGAGCCTGAGCCCAATGCTGTGAGGTAGGGAGGCAAACACCATCCCCCTTCACAGATGCAGCTCCGAGGGCATTGCAGAAGAGAACTCAAGTAGTCCCAGTGTCCCAGGAGACCGGCTTCCTCCACTGTCCCGTGAGCGGGCACGAGATGAGCCCCGGAACGAGGACACTGTGTCCCTCTTGAAGCACAAGGAGCATGTTTTCTTGGGTGAGGTTTGGAGGGCCCAGTGCCTCAGCATAGAATTATATTTAGTTAGGGAATCCCACGGGCACATTTAAAAAGTGACTTGATTCACACATAAAAATGCTGATTTGTATAAATTTTGTCCTGAAGACCAAGGTAAGCCTATATGATCCTTACAAGTTCAAAGCTTTGGCCATCTCTATGAGCATAACAGAGCAAGAGTTGACATCCCAGGCTGGGGGACCCTGGACAGAGGTGTCCTGCCTATGTCAGGACTATGCTCATAGCTGTGTGCATGCCTGATGGGTAAATAGCCTTTGGATTGCAAACACAGGAGCCTTTGAAAATCTCCCGGCAAATGTCAACATCATTATTTATTTATTCCCTACCTTTGGAGCACCTAGTGCGTGGCGGACCCAGCGCTGAGCACGTTACGCACGTATACGTAATCCTTGAGCTTTCGGGTAGGGATAGGTCCCTCTTTCAGGCTTCCGTGAGGAATTCTGAGGTCACAAAGCCATTATTCCATGCTCTCTGTTCTGAGTTGTATCCTAGAGACACTGCTTTTGCTGAAGAAGCTACCTACAGAGACTCAAAACCTGGATCACTCAGAAAAGGATCCTAGTAGAAAGATCTGAATTCATACATTGTTTACTCTGCGTCCCATCCGAGGGCACACAGTGGAGCCTTCTGGCTTGTGCACGCTGGATTTACCCCCCAGCAGCTGCCCTGGCTTCATTGCCAGAGGTCTGCGTGGAGGCAGAATTGAAGTACTTCCCCATGCAGCCCGCCCTCTCCACTGAGAGGAGACCTCAAGGGGCTCGTCCGGATAGCTGTGTCCTTCTCACCCAAATCTACCCTAGACATTTATGTGACACTTAAATACAAAAGACACGTGAAGGGAGGCTTCCTATCTCCTGAAGAACACAGAGGGTTTTCATTCTCGTGGAACTCGTGACTATTATGACTGAGCAGGATTCCCTCTTTAATCGGGAATCTCGGCCAGACTTGTAGCCCAGTTATGGTAAGCAAACAGGATACTTTAGATGAGGACCGTCCGAGAGAAACATAAGCAAACCACAGGTGAGGTTTGCGTTTTCTACCAGCCACATGAAAGAAGTAGAAACAAAGACAGGTGGAATTCTTTTAATAATGTATCTTATTTAAACCTGATATATCGAAAATGTTTTTGTTTTATTCTGCAAGCGATATAAAATTTATTGAGATATTGTGCGTCCTGTTGTGGGGTACTGTTTACACTCACCGGCCATCTCGGATGGGGCACAAGGGCTCAATAGCCCTACATGGCTAGCAGCTGCCTCACCAGATGGCAGCGCTTTAGGCTAAAAACCCAAGTTTTAACTCTTCTTGGTCTTTTCGATCTACTCTATCAACTTCCTCTGACCTTGTTTTAATTTCTGTGGTTTTTTTAAATTTGTTTTTTCCCTATTCTGTTGTACACATCCTTGTAAAGTGCCTCAAATCTGGTATGGAAATGAGGTGGGTGGGGATAGAGTTGGAAAAGCCACTGTTGTTGATAGCAAATGTCCCAGCCCTGCTGACCAAGTTCTCTTTCCTACCTAATTAGCATGTCTAGAAATACCCTCACCCTAGGTTTCTCTTCCTATATTTCTTAGCAAACTACGTTGTTCTCAGACCCCATTGAAAAAAAATGAGGTATTTACCAACCTGTTGTCCCAATTAGCTGAAATTTGAGCTAGTTCTAGATTGTCCTTCTGCTACGAGGAGTGGTGATTCATGAGGGCAGGGAGAGGCCCGGACCTGGTCCCATTATTGTGAAACCGTAACCGTCTCGCGCCCCGCCCGGTTTGAGAAAGTGCCAGACGCATTCCAGGCTTGACAAACATCAGCTCTTCGGGTCTCTCTCATAGGTGATAAATCATGTAACCTGTTCACTCATTCAACAAATATTTCCTGAGCACAGTCTACATGCCAGGCCAGGGAACAGCTTCCAAAGCCGATGATGGAACTAGAAATGGAGTGAGATGCTAGAAAGGTCCACGGCTCCTAAGTCAGGCCCGCGAATGGCACGGGGTGAGGTGGGCAAGGATGCGGTTTGCCTGTCTGCGTTCAAGGCCCTAATTATAGCGTCACAGCTCAGAGAGGTCCTTGCCCGGGGACATTATGCGATAGCTGTGTCACTCCCAAGGGACTACTTAGTTTGGAGCTTTACATCATTTATTTTGGATGATTTTTAGCATTTGGATCCAATTAAAAAAAAAAAAGCACCTTATAGTCATCCATCTAAGTAAATGAGAGAACCGTGTGTGGCCGCACGTCCAGTGGCCGGCCCAGAGCTCAGCAGTGCGGGCTGCCTTCTCATGCAGGTTTTTGTTTCTACTCTGGAAATTTTTTTTTTTTTTGGAAATTCGACGGATTTTAGAATGATTTTAAGATTTTAGAGACCATTGAGTCCGACCCTTTGTCTTAGAGGAGACAGACCTCAGGATGGGAATGTTCTACCCAAAGCCCTCAGCCACTGGGCCAGAGACAGCCCCCACCCCTCTCAGTCCCAAGTTGGGGTATTATTAATCCCTTCTGACCCAAAGCCCTGCTCCCCACATTCTGATATTGTCAAGCCGGCCACGACAAATCCGAGTCACAGAGTCGGAGAGCCCAGCCAGGGAGGCTGTCAGGTGGCCCACCTCCACCTCCTCCATGGAGTGATGAGGACCAGAGGTCACCTCATGGCTTCCTCGGCTGGGAGAAGCTCATCCTGGTTAAAGATCATAGAAATCCTCATCTATTAATAAAACCCAAACTAGAATTTTCCTCTGTCTTCGCAACGTGCCCCAAGGTGCTCCTGGCTCTTCATGTTTGTCAAGCCCTCTGCTGGGCCTCGGCCGCTGTGTGGGGAGCCGCTCAGTCAGCAGAGATCTCACCCTGGGAAACCTCACAGAGAAATCCTCCCCGTGCAATGGGTTCCTTCCCACACCCCCCCAGGAGGCGAGACGAGGGCGCGTGCGCCGTGAGGAGCCCCAGCAGCGCGGCTGTACTCACTACGACTTCTGTGGGTGTCATGGTGGCTCCGATGCACGCTTGCTTCTGGAAAGAGACAGCAAGAGTCAAAATGAGGACTTGTACGTGAACAGCAGGGAACACGTTAAAGATGGAGATTACCCGTTCAATCTGTTCTCGCGGCGGGGAAAATAAAAGCATCCCAAGCAGGAGTCGGAGTCCGCGTGATGCTGACGTCGAGGCCCGTAGCTCCCCTCGATTCCCAAACCGCCCTGGTCGGTCACACAGGACTGACAGCGGCCTCTCCTCTGAGGACAGACACTCTGGGGCTTCAATATTTCCCAGCAAGTCCTTTTTCCATTAGCTCGTTTTCTCTTGACTCCACGTCTCAGTCCAGGTCTGTTTTGCTGACTAATCCTCCCCTCCCCACCTGCACCCTTTTTACCAGTCAAGGGACTCTTAAGGATGACTAGGCAGCAGGTGACTTGGGAATGCTCTGGTCCGGACTCCACAGAGGAAGGGCCTCTGGGTAACCAGGTGGCAGGAACACGGGGGTGGGGGGTAGGGGTGGGGTGCGGTGGCATCTGCTAACATCAGGGTCCCTGTGCTGGACACGCCCAGCGCCCGAGTACCCCAGTACCTATCTGCGTGCTCCGTTTACAAGCTCAGGGAAGGGTAATGACCGGCCCTACTTTCTCTGACCCGTGATTCCGGCAGGTGAAGGAAGTCCTAGGTGTGTTTACCAAAGAAAAGGACCTCAATCTCGGCTGTTGTCTTCATGTGTTCTGAATCTCTGTGAACCCACACCCCCAGAGGACCAAGGGAACAAGAGCTTCAAGGAAGGGGGTCTGTACCGGAGCGGGGCTTGCCTTTTACACCTCTAGTGAGTGTGTATCGAAGAAGCGTGTCCAGTGCCACGCCCCAGGGTTCTAGAAGGAAACATTCTCCTTCATTAACCCAAACCTGACCTGTTGGTTTCCTTTCCATAGCACGGCATCCTGACTCACCTGGCTTTTCTGAAAATCCAGTGATTTTCAAAAACATACCATGTGGTACAACCACTTTGGAAAACCATGTGTCGGTTTCTCGAAAAATGAAGCGTATGCTCACCATGTGATCTGACCAACCCGCTCCTAAGAATTTACCTAAGAAAAATGCAAGCACGTGTCCACACAAAGACTGGTCTGCGAACGCTTATAGCAGCTTTATTTGTAATCGCCGACTACTAGAAACAGGCTAAACGTCCAGCGAGGATAATGAATGTAGAAGTAAAATACGAACTATCTCTACAAAGGAATAGCAATGAACGACTGCTACACACAGCAACACGAATGGATCGCAAAATAATTATGCCAAGTGAAGAAGCCACATCAAAAAAAAGTTTATACTGTGTGATTCCACTCACATAAACTTCTAGAAAACGCAAACTAATCTATAATGACAGAAAGCAGATGAGTGATTTCTTGGTGAGAGACAGAAGCAGGGGATCGGGCAGGGTATAGGGCAGGAAGGGTGCAGAGATGTCTGAGGAAGTCTTGTGGGCGATAAATACGTTTGCTCCGTTGATTGTGTGATGGTTTCACAGGTGTACACGTGTCAAAACTTATATTCTGCACTTTAAATATTGGCAGTTGATTATAGTTGGACCACAATAAAGTGGTTAAAGTGAAGAAAGGGAAAAAAGCAAGATCTGATGAAAATTTGGGGGTTTTCTTCATTCCTCAGAGTCATATCTGGCCATTAACAGGCAAGGAAAAAGGCAGCCTTCACTTCCTCCTTGTAACCTTCCTGCCAGCAGCTTCTCAAAAGTGCCTGGTGTCGTTCTATGGGAATTGGCGGCTCAGTGCAAACTCGTGTTTCTTTAAGATTAGACTAGATGTTAGATCATTGGTGTGTATATGTTTTTGGGTTTCACATACATATTTCCTGGCTCTGTCTGCTGAGATGGACCTAAAAGCAGTGACACACAGCAGAATGAGCATCTAGTGCCCAGATCTTGGTTTCGAATAGTTTTTCTGCACCAAAAAAGAACCAGGACTCCTTGGAGAAATGTGCGATTCCAGAGCCTGGGCAGGGAAGTTACAAGATGAACCTGGAACTGCTTTTTGTACCAAAAAGCGAGGAAATGTCTGAAGGACCAGGAGAATTTGTCAGAAGGACATAGGAGCCAACTTGGCGGGGCTCCCATAGCCAACTCTGAGGCCATTAGAGCATCTAATTCAATAATGATAGCAATCACTATAGCACATTCAATTACATGAGGATCCACGAATCCAGACTGATGAGAATAAATGAATAAATAAATTAATGAGGAGAAGAGAAAGGTATTCTTATGGTGTCAACTAATAAATCTAGAAGGAATAATGGAATTAGGAAAGCACCAATGGGTGTCAAAATTAATGGGCGAATGTTTCATGAGGAATAAGTTATTTACCTCATCTCAAAGGATCTCACCCCAAATTACATATTGCTCATTGACTTTATTATTCTCTCTGTGCATTTTTTTCTGACTCATGCTCTAAAATGATAAAATCTTTTTTAAAACTGCCCAGTTAAGTTTGGAAGAGTCCCAACTCAGCTAATTTAATTTTGTTACAACTTGGGGAACAGGGGGATCCGTTTTGAGATATTCGTTAGGAAACACTTCATAAATTTCTAGCACCTGTGGCTTACATCACCTCCTTTGCATGAAGAGACTGAATATTAATCAGAAAACAAATTCCCAAAGAAAGGAGCCACATGAAGAAGGAATGACTTTGAATATGGTTAGTTAGAGCTAGTTTTAGGTTAAGAATAGGATTTGATGATAATGATGTTGGTAAGAGTGTGGGGAAAAGGCCTCCACACTGCTGTGGGGAGTGTAAATCTGTGTGATCTTTTTGGAGGGTTAAGCCGTATCTGTCAAAATTTACAAAGCATAACAGCTCTGACTCAGCAGGTCGTCTGCTGGGAACATATCCTACTCATATTCTCACAAAAGAACATAAAGATACAGCCACAGAGATATATGTTGCAGCTTTTTTCTTTTTTTTTGGCAGAACAAAAAACTAAAAACCACCTAAATACCCAAGGATTGGTAATATTCTTACATCTGTTCAATAAACCACCTGTAGTCAATGAACGGAATAAACTAGACCTCACACTGACACAAGGATGTCACCGAGATTATTGGGTAAAAACGCAAGATGTAGAAGTCTATGTTGCGTGATCTTTTCAAAAAACACATAAAAGTCTGTGTACTTCTCTGCCGGTTAGTACTGAAACATTTTCTGGAAGGCGATTGAACAATGAGGGCCAGTGGAAAGTGAGACTTTCGTTTTTTGGGCTAGGTTTTGTAAGCTATTTAAATGCTTTACTTCGCGCATAACATTTTATTTTAAGAGCTATCATAAAAATAACTTATCAGCTTTTTTTTTTTTTAAAGCCCAGTGCTCTTCCGTTTCATACACCTGTTTGCAAAAACTCGTCCAAAGGAGGAACCCAGAGCCCACTCCAGCTGGAGAGCAACTAGCAAAAAAGAGCAAGTCTTGTAATTAAATTATCCGAGGCTACTCTGTGACTTAGAAATCCTACACTAGCTTTTGTAAAGATTTATCTGCCTTCCATGGCAAAGGTGTTTGCAGCTCAGAGAAAACGTCGAAAGAGCCAAAGAATAAGAGCAAACTATTTTCCTCCTCAAACTCACCATCTAAAGACATTCCCCATGGCCTCTCTGTCTATTCCTTTCCATTCCTCGTCAGAATACTTTTTGAAGATGTTATTCCACAAACCGCCAAGTCTCTGGGCTTGCTTTCATTTTCTTCTTGCCTCTGAGAAGGAGAGAGGAACAGAGGGGCGAAAGCCACCTATGGCAAAACTTACTGAAAGCGAGGAATCCCATACCGGCCTGTTGGGAGGCCACTGGCGTGGCCTCAGATGGCTCCCTCGCCCGCTCAGTGTGACCTCGTCACGGGCGCTGTGGCAGCACAATGGGGTGGGGTGGCGGGGGAAGCACAATGGAGCAGAAGTGAAGGCCCCCATCTGCCCCTTGGTCCATCCCTTTCTGCCTGTGGGAACTTGGCAAGGAGCCTCGGTGTCCTTGACCGTCAAATGGAGGTGACAGCCCCACCTGCTCCGAGGGCTGATCGGGAGGGACGGGAGCCAAGGGCGGGAGCTCTGCGGGAAGATCGTGGGACCCTTCTCCAGCCCAGGGCTCTGCTATTTAACGTGCCTTGACACCTGATACGTTTGCTCAGCTTAAACAGGGTGCGAGACAGGATCTGTGGCCTCGGAAGCTCACATTCAAGTACAATGGATAGGTCACGGCTGCAAATACCAGCAGCGGTAAATGTTGTGACACGCTTTGGGAACTGGCACAAAGGGAGTCATGTTCCCCAGCGGTGGGGGGAAACCTGGGAGGACTGCATTGAGGAAGTGACATTTTTACAGGCCCTTGAAGGCTGCAGAGCATGGGAACGTGTAATGAGAGAAATCACGACAGCCAGAAAGTGTGAGGTGCATGCAGGGGCCCTGGAGGTGGAGGAAAGGCAGAGAGCTGCTAATTCTCCAAAAGCGTAAAGTGTATATTAGAAAAGTTAGCCTGGAATCTGCTACCCTCCAACCATTATCTTCCTATCCTCCGCTGTTCTTAAGTAACCGACATGAAAATCAGCCGGGAGTCGCTGTGGACACAGCAACTGCCCATGTCCACAGCCTCCGCGGCCCACAGAGGCCCAGGGAATTGCGGGTCCTCGCTTTGATCTTGGTTTGCCACGGGGTCAGGGGCCTGCCCAGCCCCCATCCCCATGGGCACGGCCCTGGGCCCCGGGGGCTCCCCGTGGGAGCCTGCGAGTGGGGTGCCTGCGAGGGGGCTTCGGAGCAGATAGACAGATGTTGGAACAAAGAATCCGTCAGATTCTGAAATGGCAGATGAGCTTCGGTTTGTTCAGGGAGGGTGGGGGGCGGGCTCCCAGGCTGCACCACATCCCAGCCCAGCATCCCACAGGCAAACCTGACCCCTGACGTGCCAGCTGGCTGTGGAGCAACCACTAAGAACTGAAGAGCGTGGTGTGTTTGAAAGGACAAAACAGCTTGGCTGATGAGCCATTTAAAAATAGAATAGCATGGCTTTTTTTGTTTTTTTTCTGATTATAAAGGAGTATTTTCACAATGTACAGAGAAAATCCCCCCAAAGCAGACATTTAGAACGAAGAAAATAGGAACTCGTCAAACACCTCTTCCCTAATTTAGCCATTGTTAACCTTCTGAGATGCTTCCTTTTAGATTTTTCTCTGTAACACACACACACACACACACACACACACACACACACACACAGACACTTCTAACAGTAAGGAAATCAGACTACACAACGTTCCATCTTGCTTTCTAATTAACAGTCTCTCATGGACCACTTTTCATGTCAATTCCACGAGGAGCTACGTCATCTGATTGGATGGCTACCGATTATTGCATCGTCTGGATAAGTTACAATTTATTGAACCCACCACCTCTTGGTGCAAAGCTTGTTTCCAAATTTCACTGCTACGAAGAATGCTGCCCAGCATCCTTCCCACGGGGCAATCTCTCAGACCCAAGAACCTCATGGAGGCTTCGCTCTCCCAGCCCCTGGCCAACTTCTTGTCACCTGTCCCCAGCACCTGCTTCCCCCTCCTTTAAGGTACAAATCACAGGACAGACTGCCCTGTGTGGATGGGAGGGCACCTTATCACTCGCCCTAGCAGCCTGAGCGAGGCACCACCTGCTTCACCTTCGCCTCCCTGCTAGCTTCTAGCAAAGTGCCCAGTGCTCACGACCACTGAACCAATGAGTGAAAGCACAACTGAGGACACCGGTGGCACTGGGACAGGGGAGGAGGAAGAAAGGTGGTACTCACAGTGGAGGGCAGCGTGAGAGGCTCCAGAGGAAGGTGACCCCACCGGCTCTGTGTCTGGGTGGAGGGGCAAGTCTTCTATGAGTTCTGTGCAAGCAGCAACCTGGTTAAAAAAAAACATCAGAAAGGAAGCTAGGCCACCCCTGTCTATCTGTGTTGTCACTGGTGGGGTGGCTCTGGAGGGTGGGGAGTAGGGAGTCACCAGCTGCAGCTTCCAGCAATCAGCAGAGTCAATGATTTGCAACCAGAAATGAAAAACCTAAAACTGCTGGGCTAAGGGAAAACCATCTTCTTTGAAGATGCTTGTACAGACCGATCATCTTGTCCTAGACAGCACAGCTCCTCACAGGGAATGGGGGCGCGGGGAATCCCAGCGAGAGAGGGTGGCCTCGTCCGGAGAGCTTTGGGTGGTGCTGTCCGAACGGGGCTGTGTGGGAATGCCACCCCAGCATTGTCTGTCACCACGAAACCCTTTTTGGCCTTGACAGATGTACCTAACCCCGTAGAGCTGTGTCGTCCGGGACAGCAGCTGCTCGTTACGTGTGACTTTTTAAACTGAAATTAATTCAGATGAAATCACACGCTCTGCGTTTCAGAGATAGTCGCCCGTAGCTGGGGGCTACCGCAGAGGTAGACCTTGCCTACCATCCCCGGACGTTCTGCCGAATGGCGCTGCTTCCGAAAGTCAACATCCGAGGCCTACGTAGGAACAGGGAGCGCCGGAGGCCCACGAACGCCTTAAAATTGGGGCCAACTACAGTAACATTTTATTTTGATGTGACCACTCTACATCAGATACGTTAACACTGACGACACGTTTCATTTTCTTAATTATAGGTGTTTAGATGAAATTTTGCAAAAGCCTAAATATACAAAATGTTATGTTTTTAATGAAGCTCACGGACGACATCTTCCCGGCCAAGGCTATGTGGGGGGCCTCGGATCACAGCAATACTGGACCCGCTCTTGCTGCAGAGGAAAGACCCAAGCTGATTTCTTGTGGTGATTACGGCAGACCCCCTTATTTTACATTCGTTCTGGGGAAAACTCACAGCCACAGTGCAGTGGAGACCGAGTTCCTCTTCCCAGGTCTTTCTCGTCCCGTGGGCTCAGTGGTGCTCTCGGCAGGGCGAGCCTCCCCCAGCCATGTGGCCCATCGATGGCCATTCACTCAGGCAGAGCAGGGCAGAGCAAAGGGATGTGTCAGATGCAGCCGGCTTTATTACCTAAATGGAAAAGGCCAGCGATTCGCCCTTAAGAAAGGTACAGACCATGAGCAGTAAGAATGAAAGCAGTGGTTGATTCAGCAGCCTGGCGGGAGCCGAGTTCCCTTCCCTCGTCCCACATTCACTGAGCATCGTGTCTAAAACGGTCCTGGCTGAGAACCAGTCACATGCTCTGGCCTTTCACTTCTCCCTCTGGGATTATTGACAGAGAGGAAGGGGCAACGGAGGGACGAGAATGCTCCCTTCACTCATTTTCTGGCTATCGTTGGTCAGGAGGGCGGTGGATTTGCTTCTCCCCTGTGCGTGGCCGGGAGCTGGGACGCTCAGGCTTCCAGGAGGCTGCGACGACGTGCACCCACTGTAGACGCAGGAAGATGCCGTGCTTCCTGTCTTCTCTTGGCTCAGGCTGTTTCTCCCCCAGGTAAGGGCATGATGAGCAAACATTGCTTGCCCACAATGATTGGGGAGGCGGTGGGAGGAAGGGAAGCGGGGGAGGCAGTCGGGAGAGAAGAGAAGGAGTAAACATGCCATCATGGGAAGGAGATTGCCTTCACTGTGTGATCCCCGTGGTCCAGGTGAGGCAGGGACACTCAGGTAGCATCCAGCCCTGGAAGAGCTTCTTTAGAACCCCCAGGTCCCCTCCCCTGGAACGCAGAGAGGAGGCATGAGGCTGGGAGGCAGGCAGATGCCAGGAAGTAGTAGAGAGAACTCATTTCTCAAAGGAGCCTGAGACAGAGGTGGTTCTTTTTTGCTGTCGTTCAGTTGAGGCTCATTCCTTGGAGGGAAATCTCCATGGCTTTGTTTTCCTTGCTGTATTTCTCTCTTTGTAGGTAGAACCCAGAGCTGGGTGACTATGAGAGGTGGCAGGCTCCTTTCCGCAGCGGGCATTTCTCTTTGCATTCTTAACCCGCTGAAAGTGAGCCCCAGAGAGCAGGGCGGCGTGTGTGTCCCCTCTGGGTCCCAGGGCCAGGTGCTGTGCCTGGAGCCGAAGGGCATGCAGGGCATAACTGCAGGATGGAGCTGCCGTCCGCCACCTCCACGTCGACGGGTGCGTCGGGAGTGTCAGGCCCAGGTCCCCTCCCGTCCGTTCCCACATTCCGAGCATCTAACACAGGTTCTGGGTCAATTCCCTCCTTTCCAGGTTTTCTGTATTTACACTAGATTTCGGATCACGTTCATTCTCCTCCTTCCCGAGGCTTCCGTACATATTCCAGAAGCGCGGGGGGCGGGGGCTTTGGAAGAGGACCGTGCTAGATTTCTACTCTTTGGTGATTAAAGCCTCATCTGAACCTGGGGACTCCAAAGTGTCTGGAGGGTTGAGCGGTCGTCGGTGGTGAGGATCTGGTCGCTGCAGGAACGAGGGGTCCCGGGGCAAACTTCCAGGGAGTAAAATACGAAGAGACTCTCCTTTGCCCACCAGCTCTACGAGGACGGGGGCCGTGGGGTCTTGGTCATGGATTCAGCTCAGCGGCACATGACAGGAGCTTTGAATCACCCTTCGATTGTCTCACTGGTTAAAATGAAACTCCTCTAAGTCTTGGGAATCTAGCGTTGAGCTTTCTACGACCGTGCAAACGGCCTGCGTCAGCCTGACTCAGTGTGCAGCCGCCAACCGCACGTCGCTAATGAACACTTGAACTGTGATTGGGTGACTGAAAAGTTGATTTTTAAAATTTTCCATTTCATTGCAATTGGTTTGAATTTAAATGTAAATAGCTACCTATAGCTCGTGGCCACCATAGGGGACAGAGCTGGTCTAGATGGACTCACCTTTCAGCAGCTAGCATCTCCATCTCTGCCTTAGGATGGCTCTGCCCGTCATGCAAGCCAAGGGCAGTTGGTCCATGGCCAAACCGCTTTCCTCTGCTCGAGGGCAGAGTCACCGTGAATAACCACGGAGAGCTGGGAGGCTGGTTAGGAGGCAGCTGTCGGAGACAGAGAGAGAATAGAAATGAATGAATGAATGAGTGAATGAATGAGTGAATTCCACACCCTGCAGCAGCACGGGACACGACTGTATGGCCCACAGGAGCTGGCAAAAGATGGGGAGTTGCAGGAGCGGGGGAGCAAGGTCCCTTGCAGGCTCTGGAAAGACTGGGGTGCCTTTCGCAGGGAGGGGACATGAGAGGAAACGTTGGTTTCAGCAGACAGCGATGCAGTTAGCATTGGATGTGACAGGGTTGAGGTGCTCAAGAGAAGGTTCCTGGAGCTCAGAGTAGGGGGTCAAGAGTTCATCGCAGCGCCAAGCTCTTGCAAAACATCAGCTATTCATAAGGGAAATTCACCTTCTGAGGTTTTGTGCTTGTAGCACGTGAATCATGAGACAAGTTGCAGGATTTGCGATTTGATTCGCTTCACCTGTTAGTGATAAAAAACCATCCCTTCTGCCCTGACACGCTTCATCTCTTTGGAAGATCCCATGTGAGTCCCCCACTCAACATATATGTGTCAAATTCCTACTATGTGCCAGCCCTGATCTAAGAGGTAGGAATCTAGCAGTGAATGAGACAGATAATATTAAATTAAATGACAGAGAATTAAAGCAGAGAGATGATGGGGTGACTGAGGGGCCTAAGAAAGGCTCACTAAAGAGGTAACATTTAGGACAAGAAATTCTCATAATGATGAAGATCGGAGTGACCTTTCCCAGAAGAGGGAACAGGTGGCAGGAAGAGCTTGACATGTCCAAGGATGAGGAGGAGACCAATATGCTGGGGACAGATAGGTGTGAGGGGCAGCCAGAGAAACAGCGGGGCCCTATCGAGTGAGGACCTGAGGCCAGGGTCTGTAGTTTTGATCCGATGCCAAGTGTGATGGAAAGCCACCGAAGGCATTTATGTGGGGAATGGCCTGATCTGACTTCCACGTGTAATAGCCCATGGGCTGCTGTGTGGGAAACTTCAGAGCAAACAGCAAAACCTCACGGTGTCTCCACAGCCTCTCTCAGTGTGAGGCCCACCCGCCAGGACCAGCCGACTGGGTGAGAGCTTCCCCTTAGCTGGGCCACCACAGGGGCCAGAACCCTGTGCTTTGCCTGCCACTGTCTCTTCTCCCGCTTCTGCCTCTAAAGAGAAGATTCCTGCCACTCTGTGATCCCTGTGGTCCAAGTGAGGCAGGGTCACTCAGGTAGCACCCGGTCCTGGAAGAGCTGCTTCAGGACTCCCAGGTCCCCTCCCCTGAGATGCAGAGCGGAGACTCAAGGCTGGGAGGCAGGAAGATGCCAGGAAGTAGTAGAGAGAACTTCTCATTTCCCAGAGGAGCCTGGGACAGATGTGAATTCAGAGTACTCATATCCGCCCCCCTCTCCCGACAGCCCAGACCGGGGGAGGGAACCACGCTAACTGCACTTGGCCATTGCAGTGGTGATGACAACTATGCAGCCGGATATGCTGACAGGCTTGAAAAAAAAAAAAAAAACGGACCTTATTTTTTAGAGCAGTTTTAGGTTCACAGCAAATTGGAACAGAAGGTACAAAGAGCTCCCACATATCCACCCATATGCCGCACACGTGCCGCCTTGCCCCACTGGCAACGTCCCCCACCCGAGTGGCACATATGTTCCCATCGATGAACCTGCACTGACACATCATAATCACCCAAAGTCCATGGTTCACATGAGGGGCCGCTCTCGGCGTTGTCATCCCATGGGTCTGCAAATGTACAGTGACGTGTACCCACTATTACGGTATCACACGGGATAGTTTCAGTGCCCTAAAAATTCTCTACACCGAGTCATCCCTCCCTCCTCCCAACCCTTGACAGCCACTGATCTCTTACTGTCTCCATAGTTGGGCCTTTTCCGGAATGTTATACCGTCGGAATCACACAGTCTGTAACCTTTTCAGATTGGCTTCTTCCACTTAGCAATAGGCATTTAAGTTTCCTCCATGTCTTTCCATGGCTTGATAACTCATTTCTTTTTAACACCGAATAATATTCCATTGTCTGTATGGACCACAGTTTATTTATCCATTTACCTACTGTAGGACATGTTGGTTCTTCCAAGGTTTGGCAATTATGCATAAAGCTTCTATAGACATTCACGTGCAGGTTTTTGTGTGGACATAAGTTTTGAACTCCTTTGGGAAGACCCCAAGGAGCACGATTGCTGAATCGAAAGGTACAAGTACATAGGGTTTTGTAGGAAACTGCCAAAATGTCTTCCGAAGACATTTCGCATTTCCACCAGCAATGAATGAGAGTTCCTATTGCTCCACATCCTCACGAGCATTTTGTGTTGTCAGTGTTTAGGATTTGGGCCATTTTCATAAGTGTATAGTGATATCTCGTTTTAATTTGCATTTCCCTGATGACGTGATATGGAGCATATTTTCATATGATCATTTGTCACTCGTTTACCTTCTTTAGTGAGATGTCTGTTAAGACCTTTGGCCCATTTTTTAATCAGGTTGTTTGTTTTCTTACTGGTGAGTTTTAAGAGTTCTTTCTATATTTTGCATAACAGCCCTTTATCAGATGTGTCTTCTGCAAATATTTTCTCACAGTCTGGCTTATCTTCTCATTCTCTTGACGTTTCTTTTTAAGAGCAGAAGTTTTTAATGTTAATACAGTCTAGCTTCTCAACCCTTCCTTCCAAGGATGGTGCCTTTGGTGTCGTATCTAAAATGTCATCGCCATACCCGAGGCCATCTAGGGTTTCTCTTATGTTATCTTCTAGGAGTTTTATAGTTTTGCATTTTACATTTAGTTCTGTGATCCAGCTTGAGTTAATCTTTGTAAAAGGTGTGAGGTCTGTGTCTAGATCATTTCGTGGCCTGTGGCTGTCCAGTTGTCCCAGCACTATTTGTTGAAGAGACTATCTTAGCTCGGCTGTATTATCTTTGCTCTTTTGTTAAAGATCAGTTGCCTATATTGATGGGGGTCTATTTCCCAGCTATCTATTCTGTTATATTGATCTGTTTATCTTTTCTTTCCCCAGTACCATGCTATCTTGATTACCGACAGGCTGTATTAACTTGGGGGCTTTTCGTAACCCTAACAACCATTAAATAGTTAACTTCTCTTCCTGTGAGAAATGTATATTAAAAATGGACCCTCCTCCAAGAGCCCCTTCTGGCCCCCAGTTTTTTCCATGATGTTGACCTTCATACTGTCCCTGACCTCGTCCACTGATACTTGATAACTTTCTCAGAAACCGAAAGTTCAATGGCTGGTGTTTTTAAAAAGGCAGACATTTTCCACAGCATTAAAATAGCTGTGTCAAAATGTCCTCAGGCTCAAAATGGCCACAATAGAGCAACCACATCAAAAGGCCAGGTCCTGACAGTGGAAGCTCAGAGAAGAGCTTCTTGGTGGGTGGCAGCGGACCCAAGGCCTCCAGGCTCCTGTGTCTTCCTTAGAGCCACACACCTGCTGAGCACACAAGTGCTTCGTAAGCTTTTACCCATGGAAATGAATTCAGTCCCCATCACAGGCTTCAGATTCCTCATGGGGTTCCATCTGAGAAATAAATGCTCGGTTTTCAATATTAACTATATTTAGAAAAAAAAAAAAAAAAAAAAGAGCTCCAAAATAAAGTAGAGCAGCTGTCCCAGACTGAGTCCTATGGCCCAGAAGTATTCAATATATCTCAGGCTGTAGGACTTGGGACACCCATATGTTCCCTTTCTCTGACATGTGTTCATGACGCCTTTCCCCCACTACATTCAAGATTACATAAGAGGGAGACAGCTATCTTGGCTTCTGCCTGGGCTGTCCTGTCTCCGGGGGCTCTGAGCAGCGGCTGGGGGATCATTCATTCCCCTTCTTCTCCTCCATCCTGCCACCTCTGAGCTGACCCATCCTTCCTTTCTGTTGGCCTCAAAGATTTAGCCCGTTTCTCTTTTCGTATTAAGGCCCCTGCTATCTACCCAATTTCTTGAACTTTCCCCTACCCACTGCACCCCCGGATATGGCCAAGGAAGAGAGTTGAAAGGTCCACACGCAGTGGAATGGTGCTGGGATGACTGCCGCTTACGGTGTGACCCTGAATGAGAGAATTCCTCGCCTGTAAAATGCGTCCCCTGAAAAGCCTGCAGTGAGGGCAAAAAGAGTTAATTAATGCAGGGAAGAGCCAAGCCAAGGCCTGGATCTGAGCACGTGCTCGGTGAGTGGTACTTCCTACTGAAGGGAGTCGCCATGAAGTAATGGTTATATCTGGGGTCTGTCCAATTCTGCACTTACTTACGGGGTGGCCTTTGTCTCAGAACTTCGATTTCCTCTTTTGTAAAACAGGTCATTCCTATCTGTTCCCTAGGATTGCTGTCACGTTTGCTTTCGGAGAGTATGACCATCGGGAGGTGCCAAAGCAACGATATGGGTCTTCTTTTTGATTAGATTTTATTTCTAAATATTACAGAGAAATTTGACACATGGACCAATGAAGGCATATCATTCAAATTCAACCGAATTATCAGGCGTGTCTCGATATTGCACCCTGGCTTCCCCTCCCAGAAGCCTCTCCTCTTAATGACTCCGAAGCCTCTTAGGGCTTTCCCAGGGCTCGCTCACCTGTACCTGGGGGAGAACAGTGTGGGCTTCCTCTTGACGGTGATCCCCACTCTTCTTCAGGGAAAGAGAAAATAAATAAATGTTCTGAGTATCTAGTCTGCGCCAGGAGCTTTACAAATATCACCTCAATTAAACCCCATAATAACTATGAGACAGAGAGTGTGTCCTTTTTAAAATTAAGTAGTCTGAGCAGCTAACCAAATTTCCTGAGAAGCGCTCTAACGGAAATGAGCAAGGTGTATCAGTTGGCTACTGCTGCATAACAAATCAATCCACAATTTAGTGTCTTAAAACAATGATTAGCGTTTAGCTCGTGATTCTATAAATTGCAATTTAAGCTGGGTTCACCTGGGCGGTTTGTCTGATCTCAAGTTTTTAATGGTTAAAAAATAAGTACGTGGGTAGAATGTGGTTTTTTTTCTCACTAATATTTATTCTTCATCACGGTCTAATCTCACCCTCGTCCTGAAACTCAGCTGTGATGAGGGTGATCTTGCTGAGACCTCACAGCCCCACAGCTGGTACCGCCCAGGGCTTCCAGTTCACTTGCCTTTAGAAGCCCCTGGGCTCACCTGAGCGTTTCTGAGTTTTCTTTGACTTCCCACCCCCAGCAGCCTGAGAAGAGACCACAGCCACAAACCACCTACAAAACCTCCCAGCATCTGTCTTCTCCCCAGTTAAAGGTTCTCTGACAACTTATCTGCAGCCCAATGGCTCTAAGTGTGTTCCCCCAGACCAGCAGCAGCCTCAGCCACACTGAACCAGGAGGTCTGGGGACGGGATGGGCAATCTGTGCTTCAGTAAGCCCCCCATGGGTGCAGACCGTCCCCTGTTCTCTTGCCAGGTTTGTTTGTCACAGATCTCTCCTGGGCAACTCTTCCTCAGTGATAGCTTCAGCTTCCTGGCCGCTCTCAGAAAGGATAGAAAGGCAACCTCCCTAGGCCTATTTTCTTAAAATGTCTGGAGCCTCTCCCTACCCAATCTGCATAAATGATATTCTAAAACAGAAGGTGAAAGGGATTGTGTCATACATATCCAGCTCCTTAGGCCACACTGCACCCCTTCTTTGGAGTTTCTTTGTTCCCTGGCCTCACCCAAACCCACTGGAACCAAGTAGAGAGAGGATAGGTCTTCCGCCCCCTTCCTCCTCAGCCTCCCTGCACCCCACAAGTGCCCCATTCTCTCAAGTCCCGAGCCTTCATCTGTCACCCAGGAAGATGCCCGGTGCAGATACGTTCTCCTGTGGCTGAGGGTGAGTCAATGAGCCTGGGCCTGCCCCTCCTTGCCGCCACCTGCTTGCTCCTCTGTCTCTGTCACTACCGTGAGCGATGAGCCCCTCAGATAACTTCAGACAAAGGCCACAGACTGACGTCACTTCCTTAGATAGGCAACTGACAAGCACGAGCCCAAATCCTAAGCTCCCACAACAGAAAAGATTTCTACGGGGAAGAGCTGGCCCGGGGATTGCAAACCAGGCCTTCTGCAGAAGTGAAAGCCAGATTCAGCCGTTGGCTGGAAATGGCCCTCCTTGCTATCGGGCGTCTGGTAGAAGCACCCTTCTTCTCTTTGTCTTTCATCTTGGTCTTTGCAACCTTAGGGGCTTCATTTCATTTTCTAAGGGTGTGTGGGTGTTAAAGTCACGCTATGGAAAAAAACGTGCACACACACACACACACACACACACACACACCATAGGCTTTGTTTCTTCATTTCTATGCAAGCAGATGCTTTCATGACTTTCTGGAAAAAAAACAAAAAACAAAAACCTGTTCCTACTTGCTTTTCACAATTTCTCTTAGAAAAGACTTCTGCTCCTAGAAACTCAAAAGAAAAAGACAAATAACCCCCATCTTAAAATGGACAAACGTATGAAGAGGCAGTTCCCAGATGAGGGAAGGAAAAAGCATCTGAAAAGATTCTCTAGCTAAGTAGCAAGCAGGGTGACGGTAAACAGCAACAATAACATGTTCACCCTGCAAATAGGTAAATCTTTGTGAGTTTAATATTGAGCACTGCGGTGGGGAGCTCCTGAGGGCTCTCCCACTCCTGAGAGTATGTGAACTGGTTCGGCCACATCGAGAAGGGATAACGGTAGGATCTGTTGACATGCGATGGTTGCATCCCTGTGTCACAGCGATTCCACGATGGTGTCCCCTTTAGAGACTATGCATGCACGCCCTCAAGGAGGTACCTTGTGACTTGTGTGGGCGAAAATAGAAAACAACCTACATGTCCGTCAATAAGATGATGATTTCCTAAAGGATGGCCTATCCATTCTATGGAGTTCTATGCAGTAGTTGAAAAAGAAGGCGGTGGGTCTACCTATGCGGACCCTGAGAGACGTCCAGGGTTGTCGCCGAATGAACAAAGCGAATGGCAGATGGCATGTTCAACGCAGCGGCATTTCTGGCGGAAACAAAACAAAACACCAAGATGACGTGTTCTGTATGTCTAGGAAGTCGGGGTTGGTGGGAGGTGGTCAAGGGGAGTTTAGTTTTATAATCACTGAATATTTTACTGTAAGATTTGTGTTCAGGAATCAACTGCATCATTATATAATTAATATGAAACATTTTAGTATTCTAACAAGTGTTTCTATCTGTTGAGTAGCACAAAAAATTCTGTAGCTTATTTTGAATGTTAAGTAGACTTGGAGCAAATATGTGATTACTTCTCTTCGGAAAGTTATAAAATCATTCCATTTGTCAAAATTTCTCATTGTTAATCAGATAGTTAAGAGCAGGTAGGTTCTCTGTTTTCAAACACACACGCAAACACGAACACACACACACACACACGCACACACACGCGCGCACACACACACCATCACTCATCCTGGGCATAGCAATTTCCACCCTGTGCCACATTGTGCTAACTTTCAGGATGTCTAAACCACATCCAAGCAGCCCTTTCTGATTAGCCGATAACTTTGTTTCCAGGCTTCCGTGCCACCTGATTGTCAACTCATAATTTCAGAGCTGCCAAAACCAAGAGACACCTGACTTGGTAGTGGTGCCTGGATCTGTGGGTGTAGCCTGACAGCCAGGCACCTGGTTTCCTGACCCCAAACCACACGGCTCCCTCTTGAGCATCCATGCAACGTGCTGCCCTGTCCCTCCCACTAGTCTGAGCTTCAGAGCAGGCACAGGGGAGATGGTGAGGGGCCTCGAGGGTTGCTGGTCTGGCAGGCGTCAGAAACATCTTCGTTACAACTTTCTAACCCATACCCCATTTAAAGAGGCAGAGTTGCATCATGGAAAGGCATGGAGATTTGGAGGAAAAGACAAAACCAGATGTCATGAGAAGTCTCTTACTTTTTTGGGTTTCTCTCTCTCCCCCACAGGCAGACCCAGTGAAGAAGCCAAATTACAAGCCCAGAATAAATGATTTTAGACAAGAGGTTAGAAGATGATGTAGCCATCGTCTTGGATTCTCCAGGACTTTGGGGCGACCTCCCCCTTCCTGGATCAGACATACTTGAATTTTTTTTTTTTTATTTCAGTGAGATGGGGATTTTAGGACACCAAAATTGAAACTTTCTTCAGATCTTCATTCTCTACCACTGCACGGCCAAGCTCAGCCACCTTCCACGATGGACGGGCTCCTCAGCAGTGCAAGCTACGATGAACTCAGAGTTGGCCGCCTTTCCTTAAAAATTAGGAAGGTATGCTGCTTCTAGGAAGGTCCTCATGAATCTCGAGGACAATAAAAACGGGTTAGTCTGCTTATCCTATTATCCCAAGAGTCTCCCATGACAAACACATAGTATCGGGAGGTTTACTGCCTGATGCTTCCCTTGCACAACGGGACTGACCTTGCCAATGGCCTTGAGCCCAAACCCTCCAGCCATGAGCAATGATGACTTGCCTGTCAGTGGATGCCTCTGTGATACTCTTTCCTCTATTCCCCCCCGCCTGAACAGCCTGTTTCCATGCACACATGCTTTCTTTAGCTCTTTAATCGGCGTCACACAAGGCCTGCTGACCCTCTCTCTTCTCAATGACTCTGTGTATCTCTGCTCTGGCCATGACGTATACGATTGATGCGAATGCTTTGCAAACTTTAATGAGCCTACACGCCACCTCGAGATCTTATTCAAATACAGGTTCTGAGTCAGCAGGGGTCTGGATGGTGCCTTAGAGTCTATACTTCTAACAGTGCTCCTGAGCCAGATCCACACTTTAGGCAGCACGATGTCAGGTCTGGGAGCCGTGGGGAGAAGCCCTGCACCAGAGTAGCCACCTGAGCAGAGAAGGATAGTCAGGGCCCGAAGAGACAACATACCTGAAGGACTTTGCAAACTGAGGGGTGCAGGGACAATGCTGGTTCTTATGATTATGTTATAGTATGTAAATTATATGCTTACTTTGGAGTCAAGGAGAGCTGGATTTATCCCTCTCACCCCTTCCTAAGTGGAGTTTTGAGCAAGTCACTCAATCTCAGCTTCCTGAGCTATAAAATGAGAGGTTATTATTTAAATAAAGGTAAATTTGCAGATATTCTGAGTCAATCTATATTTACAGATTCATATTCTCTTTGTTGATCTAAATGAACAGAAGCTTTATTTATCTATCTATTTATTTGTGTGTGTGTGTGTGTGTGTGTGTGTGTGTGTGTGTGTGTGTGTGTGTGTGAACTCGCTAAATATTTCTGCTAAATGCTGAGACTCAAGAACCAGAAACTTGGCTAAAAATCCATTCCAAAACTGTTCAAACAGCTCAGTTAAGCGTCATCTGGTTTTCTACAGTTTACAGAGCTTCCTAAGAAGCCCAGAATGATTTATGATTTGCTACCACAACGCTACAAAGCTAGTCATTTCAACCAAGTTTCACTTACTCAACCCCGAAATTCAGCTAAAAGCTGGGGAAATCCATTCACAAAAGAAAATTGCTCTCCCGAATCCTTCTGATCCCCGGAGCTATTGACAGCCAGATCATGGAATCTGCTCCACTGGGGCCAACACTTAATCTTTGGCTAAGATGGGTGTTCCGAAGAGACACTAAGTAGTAATGATGGGATCTGCAGATCTTATTATTTAATTCTGACCCATCCAAAAGATTCTTTGAGCCAGGCTGACAGATGCGTTCAGACTGGCAGATCCCAAGAAAAAATTTTGAATTGAAGGAAATTACCTGGACAATCCTGGCACAAGAATGACCCGTAAGTGCCCATCGTCACAATTTTCTCTCTGCCCAGCGTTGTCATAAGCACTGTTTTGACACCATCTCTTGTAATCCTCACAACCACCTTGAGAGCTGGAGACTATTATTACTTCCATTTTACAAAAGAAGAAATGTTAGGAAGAGAAGTTAATTAACAAGTGAATTTTAAAGATAGAAAATGTAACTGTCTTATTCTCATCTTCCCAATGTAAAATTAAGTTGTTAACCTACTTTATTGAATCCATGAATTGTCTCGGAATCGCCCCATGAGAGACACAAGTCTTCCGTGACGTACCCAAAGATTTATACACAAAGCTGACTATCACAGCACTATTGATTATATTGAAAAATTGTTAACGACCCAAGTCTAAAATCAATTGCTGTACATCCAGACAGTAGAAGGATATGCAGCCACAAATATATTTTCAAAGAATTTTTACTGACATGAAAAAGTTCTAATGACAATAGGAAATGGAGAGAGTAGGGTCGTTCCACATTCATTTATTTATTCAAAATAGTTATCAAACACTTGCTTTTCTGGCTTAATGCTGGGAATACAGCTGGTGTATCAGGCAAGACTTGTCCTTATGGAGCTTACAGTCTGGTGGGTAAGAAAACTTCTTGGAAGAACAAGGCCCCGGAGTGTTAGCAGTTGTCTTCCCAAGGGAGTAAGGGTGTTGCGTGTAATCCACAGCAGTCCTTTACGATTGGTAAATAGTATTCGGTTGTGTGGCTATGCCCATTCGGCAGTCAGTGGACATTTTGGTTGCTTCCAGTTTGGGGCCATTACAAACAACGCTTCTACAGACATTCACACCTTTATGCATATGCACACATTTCTCTGGGTAAACACCTAGGAGTGAAATGGCTGGGTCGCATGGTAACTCTGTTTAATTTTTTTTTTTTTTAATTACATAAGAAATCGATGACTATCTGTGGTTATAAAAAGAAAATGTTTTTAATTCAGAAATAGAGTAAAAAAGTTAAAGTTCCTTTTTATTCCATTCTTTTCCTACTTCCTCATTCATATTTATTATCAAAAGTTTGGTGTGTATTCATCCAGAGCCTTGTCTTTGCACGTGCGCGCATGTGCGTGTTACGTGAATATGTTTGCGCGTGTGTGTGCATGCGTGTGCACGTGTGTGTATACACGCCTCTATAAGTGTGGTTCTGTGATGCCTGTTGCTCCGGCTTCACTCACTGCACGGTGAAGCCTGGAGATCTTCCCTCATCCATGCGTGTGCCTCTACGTCAATCCTTTGAATTGCTGCTGAGTATTCTACTTCGAAAATTTGGGTGATGCGCGTTTGTTTAACAGGCTTAGAATTGAATTGACCTGTGCCGTGAAAGAGGACGTTCTCTTCCCATTTTTAAATTAACGTGACACTTGGCGAAGTTCCTTTTTCTTCTCATAGCTGAGGAGAGGCCCGTGTTTCTCTGGGTTGATCCCGATCTCCTGCATTGTCACCACAGGCTCGGTCGCCCTCCTGGACAGGGAGAGAACGTTAAGCAAAACCGTAATGAGGTTTAAACCACTCCGCCGTCAGGTCCTGTGTTACGCTTCTCTCGTGTTTGTCACAGAAATGCCTTTTCTGGTCCACCGCCTGGTGCTGTACGTGGCGATGAGGAGGCTCGCTTAAGTTTAGTCATTCTGAGAAGGACAAAAGGGCTTCAACTTTTCAACTCTCAGTTTGGGAGCTGAGTAAATTTAGGGGTTTCTTTTTTATCGTGTCAGAAAATTTACCACATCTGCCCAATGTGGTGAGAAACTACTCTCTTGTTTAAAACAGGCCATAATGTAATCCATGCCTGGCGAGCTCTATAATTTTTTACTGTCTCCGCTGGGGTTTTTTTGTTTTTTGTTTTTTGTTTTAACAGTCACAGTGTTTCCAGGACTGCATCATATGGTACCTCTTTATCCCTCCCTCAGCAATGATCTGGGGCTAAATCATTTTTACTTATATAAAATTAGGGCTATATTGTAATATAGTTGTATACTCTGCACTTACTATATCATAAACATGTTTCTATGTTACGTAATATTACTCCAAAAGTTAAATGAAATCCAGTCTTAACTGTTAATAATTTTACAGTATTTCAGATATGGATATACCATAATTTATCTAACCATTCCCTATGGTTTATCAAATTTTACTAATAGATAAAGATTTTTGAGTAGCTCTAAGTGAAGAAAAATTGTAAAAGCCATTGTAAACAGTGGAAATTAGGTTCTGGTGGCAATACTAAAATTCAGTTAATTATCAGGTCTTGACTTTTTTTTTTTTTAACTTATCTTCTTGTGATAATGCCTTCTTCATTTTTTTAAACTAAATAATTTATACCACTCTTTTCACCTTACTGTAACGACTTCAATCTTTAGAAAGTGTACAAAATTTTTACTCATTATTTGTTAGCAACTTATAATTACACATTACCTGCTAGTGTGGTTGTCTCAGATAAGTTTGGTTGGTTAAAAGTCTACATATGCTTAGCCATTCCTTAGAGGCCATGAACGTTACAATCTATCTCACACGGAATATCCCATGACGTGTCACCTGTGAAGAATAAATTAGAGGCATCATGACATTGCCCCTTAAATACAACAAAGTGCATGTCTGAAAAAATAAGAACATTTTCCTACATAGCAAAAAGTAACGCTGTTACAGCTAAAATTAATAATGATTTTTTTAACATCATCTAAATATATTTAAATACCCCAAGCATTCCTCAAAATGTTCTGTATAGCTTATTTGTCCAAATCAGGAACCAATCCCAGACCACGCATTGCTCTTGGTAATTAACGTGCCTTCAGTGTCTGTTAATCCAGGCTTTAGTCTCTTTCTTCGTGGAATCTCATTGCGGCCACTGGGCCCTTAGAGGCCTCCCTCGTTGGCCTGTAATATCATTTAACTTGCTCTCTCTGTGTTTTTCTTGGAAGTTACATCTGTAGGGCGATTAGACCCCAGGTAACTATCTTTGGCTAGGCTGCATCCTAGGTGATGCTGTGATATTAGAATGCATGACATCAGGAGACATGTAATATCTGGTTGTCCCACCATTTGTGATTAGACTGGGGTGATGGCCGTCCCATCCATCCGTTGTACAATTACATTTTTCTCCTGATGACCAGAGCCGTGCTGTTGTGGTGTTACTTTGGTTCCATATGAATGTCCAGGTCCCATCAGCCCTTCACCTAATGTTTTTAACGTGAGTTGATAGCCCTTGCTTCTCGATGGGATTGCAAGATTATGAATTGCAAGATTTCTAAGTCTATCATTCTACATCTGGCTGGTATTCTACTGTACAATAGAGTTTTATCTTATCAAGTGAAGCTATTTGGTTACCCTGAAATAGTTTTCCGATTGGAAAGACATTAAATGTACTTTCCCTTGAATTACATACTTTCCTAATAAGGAGTTGGCATTAGCTGCCTCAAATGAGTTTCTTATAGAAAAATCATAGACTCGTGATTTTTCGCATATTCAATGGGTGTGTTTTATTAAATTAGTCTTAACTCCCATGATACTACTAGTCTCATCGGAAACCAAGCAGCCAAACTGAGTTTAATTTAAAATAAAGTTTCAAAACACGAGCGATTCCAAAGATAACCTTCACACATTCTCAAAGGAGGAAGCGCTGCTTTCTGAGAGAACAATGGCAAGACGATCCAATAAATTATTGCTGTTATTATTGTCCACATTGGTGTTCTCACCTCATCTTCCAGGTATGGGAAAATTCCAAACGCGTTCGTGAAGGAAGGCTGCAGTCTCGTGCTGGTGATTCTCACTGTCAGGCGTGTGTTCTCACTAAATTCACATTCAAAGTCGAGAGCTAGTTGACTGACTCATGCTTTAAGATGCTCCCAAGCCACAAAGCCATTACAACTGTTTTCTCACTGTAGCAAGAACCCAGACTAAGCTCTTTTTCTTCATCACGTAAGACTTGCAGAAACAAAAATATCAGAGCTCATCCTCAGGTGATTCCCTCAGGAAGTCATGGCTCCCCCACCATGGTTTTCAGAAGAAACGATGGGGAGACCGAGCATTGTCACCGTCGAGGAGGGTGTGTGTGTGGAATCCCTTCTCCTCAGCATCCTCCAGGGTCCCGCGGGCCTGCTTTTGGATTTTGCCCCATGTCACTCCTGGCTCCTTCCCTGGGGGGACAGATCCGTGTGAAAAGAAGCCACCACATCCCAGCTCCTCACCTTGTGTGCGACACACTTCGCTGTCCTTCGGCGGAGGCCGAGGCACTCCTCCGGGCTGCTCCACGCGTCCCTCGTGGTTCCAAATGGAGGACGCGGAGGACAAAATTAATCTGCAAGTTTCTCCAAAGGAAGAGCACTGTTTAGAACCAACTCGCACAGCTTCGTGACTCACTTTACCTCACGAGAGCAGAGACCATGTCTGTTCTCCTCATCATGGTCACCCCAGAGCCTAAGATGGTGTCTGACACATATATCAGATCTCAATGTACATAAAATGAACAAATAAATAAACTTTGATTACCAAAAGTCCATAGCTGGCCGTATATAATTTTTAGTTTCTTAAGAAAAATGAACTCCATGACAATGATAATAGTAACTGCTGAGTGAGGAATAAAATGCTTTGACGGTGGCTTGGTACCTTAGGCAAAGTCACATAGCTGGTTTGGACCTCAGTTGTCCCCAGATCAGGTTCGTAATAAATGACATGAATGTCCCTCAGTTCGTAATAAGTGATATGAATGTCCCTCGAGGCTTTCGGCTTCAATAAATAGATTTCTTTTTTAGGTGAGTAATATCTTCCAGTTAGTTACCCTGAGAAATGTAACCGGTGAAGCCTAAGAAAGTGGTAGACCTCAAATCAGTTGCATGCTTGAGCTTACGATACGGTGCCAATAGTTTAGGTTACAGTTCCACCTAAGGTCTCACCTGTGATTCTGCCCCTCGTATCTGCAAATAAGCAGGCACGACAACACACACACACTTTTGCAAATCCGATTCACTCACAGACAAGCCACTTGTAAGACTTTCTTTGAAACATCCTGCCCACCCACCCTCCTCTGCACACGTTGAAGCTGTAGAAATTGAATTTATCTGAGACCAGGAGGCAGTCAGAAAAGGCTTTGAAGAATAAAGCAGATCTGTTCGACGGCTGCCGGCTGAGAAAAAACAAACACGCAGCCAACCAAACGACGCTTCTGGGCGAGCTGAGCATTCGCATTTTAATCAGTGTTCTTGATTTTACTCACAATCCATCTTCGCTTTTTAAAAAAATCCTTCCTTGAACTTTTGCCCTCTGAAGTTTTGATCTCTGGACGGTGATTTTTTTTTTTTCCTTCTTGCTTTTTTGCATTCTTTCAAAATAACTAGAATGCTCACAGGGGTACCTGTACTGAGATTGGAAATAAACGCCACTCATAGGCCATCTCTAGTTTCCTTGAAATGACGCCTCTCAGCCTAAGCTCATTTCTGCAAGGCCAGTGTACATGGACCCTTTGTAGAGTTATATATATATATTTTTTTTTTTCTAAAAATAATCCCAAATAAAAGACCCAGAAGAAATATATCCAAATGAAATTCAAGCAGAAAATTATTGGCCACAGACTGACTCAGAAATCAGTTGGGAGATGTAAGCCGAAAATCTCTCCTAGTAGCAGTTAAAAAAAAAAAAAAGTGATTTTTAAAAATTAAACGGGGAAAGATGAAACTCATATATCTTAAATAGCTCCGCTACTCCATATTTACTACATAAACCCCTTGAGCTGAGTTTCCTTGGTGTGCCAGTGTTTGTGCGACCAGATGAGAGAAGAACCTTGCCCTCCACTCCAAAGCTTCGCCTGGGGTCTCCCTGGCCTTTGTGACCCATTTTCACAATGACTTGTATGTTCCACGTGCTCTGAAAGTCGCGTGGTGGCCTTTTACTGAACCACAGGAGCCTGTCCTAAGTATTTAGACAAAATCTAAAATAAGATTCAGTCAAAGAAAATCTTAACCTGCCAAAGAGAACCCCACAAATCTATTATTAGAAAAGGCAGTTATTCACCTACAAAAAAAGCATTTAATATTCTGCATCCGCCACCGCGCAGATCGGACACCCCTTGCTCACGTGGCTCGCTCTGCTTCCTCTGCAGCCACGTCTTCAGAGACCCGACAGGGCTGAGATTGAGAAATTCGATAAGTCAAAATTGAAGAAGACAGAAACACAAGAGAAAAATCCACTGCCATCAAAAGAAACGATCGAACGGGAGAAGCGAGCCGGTGAATCGCGATGAGGCACACACGCCAGTCAGTGTGCACCGTACCTGCCACCAGCTCCGCCTTCTCATCTTACTTCCTTTAGCTGTTTAACTTTGTAAGATGCAAAGAAATTGGATCAAGTTCAAATGACTGCGCTGCCCTTTTCCACATCCAAGGACTACTGACATCGACGGCCGCACCTGCCTCTCCCACCTGCCTGTCTGGCCCGCAGGGGAGGGAAAGAACCTGCCTGTTGATGAAGGCAGACGCTGGGTGGGCCGACAAGGAAAGCTAGAGACCGAGATGATCCGCAGTGTCCTGCAGGCTGCAGAATGCAGTTTGATCGGAGCACATTTCTGTTTGCTGTTCAGATGATTTTAGTTAGTGGAAGGCACGGTTTTTAAAATATGCCAATAAAAAGTTTTAAAACCTGAAAAAAATAGCACTTATTAAGAGAGTCCCACGATAAATGCCCATTCTCCATCTGAATTCTCTTAGGATTCCAAAGTCCCTCCCTTTTCACGTCCGCTCTCCCCCCACTGACACACACACACACATGCGCGCACACACACACACATTCGTGCACATGCATACACACATACTCATGCACACGTAGGCACACTCATGTACAACACATACACGCATATATATGCATGCACATACACTCATGGACACACATTCTTCTTTCATTCTCTTGGCATAATTTCTTGAATAAGTTTTTACTTCCAGTGCAAATTTTAAAATCTACATGAAATCTTTATTTTTTTTTTTTCTCTCCGTGGCCGTTCATCATGCTATCATCCTTAGGGACTATTAGACCCATATTCTATGATTAGCATATAATGAATATGTCATTCCATTTCAAGTTTCCCAAATTCTTATTTTTCAAAAAGGAAGTGAATTTGATTTCAATTCCTTACACTACTTCTAAGTGTTCTGTGTCATGTTCTCTGTGAAAGATCTGCCTTCATTCATTTATTACCTTTTGCCATTGGAAAATGAGAACCAGTCCATTGGTGTTTTTTTGTTGGTGAAAGATAAAAGTATCACCATAAATTAGAGATCTATGGAGGGCCAGGCATCTTTCTGATAGGTGTGAATGGAGCAGAAAATTTAGACCAGGCTTTTAGGTTCATTATGAGATGAAGTTAGTGCTGCACAGCAAATTTTTAAAAATGCAGAAAGACGTTAGTTCCCAATTCTGCTCCACGTGTTCTATAATCAACTCTCGCCGTCCACAGAAGAAAGTTCCTGCATTTTGTTTTCAAGTTCAACTGTTAGAGCCACTTTTATTTTCTCCTGTAAATAATTTTCAGAAGGAGCAATATCTCCCACTGCCTATTTCTCAGAGAGCATCCTAGAGGATCATGAGTTCAGTCAGTGGGTTCACCACAAGGATGATGAAGTAAATTAACCACCTCTGACAACCACGATTTACAATTCTGAGGGCACAAACACCAATTTCTATAGGAAACATCCCCTAACAAACAGTTGCAACCTCAAGATTCAAATCAACAATTCTTAGAATTATATTTTTAATGATGACATTACAGAAAAACTCTTTGCTCTGTGAATAAAAACAGACTCAGTTCTCTGACGATGAGATAAAAGAGGAGTCCAGTTATAACACGGGTCACTATCCTTTCTGTTCAGGTCTAAACAAAGACACTTTCAAAGCAGTCATGTCTGTAGCTTCTCATTCTCCAAAGATCTCTTTTACAAAAAGCAAGGGTGCTTTTTCTGTTTTCGTTTTAGTTTTTATAGTATATATGATATATAGGTACAGTTTGTAAAATCTGAATTGCTGTTCAGATGATTTTAAAGGATAGAAATATATTAGATATGTTAACAAATAATCTCTACAACACTAAGTAAACATGTAAGCAGGTGCATTTTTTTAGTTCACCTGTCACTTTGAATGCTTCTCTGTCATCATATTTATCCCAGTGGTCCTGTACCCCCGAGTTGCCCTTGACCTTGAAGGTAATGTTGAAGGGCTAATTCACATTTCAGCTAACGTACTTATCAATACAAACCTCATGGAATCTTCCAGAATAAAGAAGAGCAACACAAAATGATTTCGTTATGAAACAGTAGAGCTAAATACGGTAGTGTTTATTTTTAATCTACTATTTATTCATATCTTTAATCACTGTTACTGGAAATAAATGTAAATTAGCCAGTATTTTCTCCCTGAAAATTGAGTGTGTAAAAGGACTTTAAAAAAAAGTTATGGCCCATTGGTTTAATCTATTTCACAAGAAAAATGAAAAATTAGAAGGCATTAAAACTAGCACTTCCTTGATAAAATGATCTTATAATTAACTGATTTGAAAAATCACAAAACACAGTTTTTTACGCATCAGAAATGAAAACTAAAAACAAATGGTCTTTCAGCCTATTTGCCAAATAAAACCTCTAGCATATTTTTTTTAAATCTACTTGAAATACTTAAATATAAATTTTAGCCCATGGGCAATTTCGTCAATGTGATTAACTTAATATACCAACCTCTCAGTTCACAAAGTCAGGTGTGCAAGAATCATCACTTTGATTTTCCGGGATACAATTAAATTTTTATCTTGAACTCTCATTTCATGGAGAATATCCATCAATTTATACCCCACTCACCCAACTTTCCCCAACTTTCCCATGAAGCTGATCTAAATTCTAGTAGCAGAAAACTCTGTAAATTAATGAATGCTTTAGACACATTATAATTGTTTTGGTCATTGTTGCTATCGCTTTTTTGTTATTATTTCAGTTAAGAGAAATGGGACCAGGGGAATAGCTCTCAGAATGAAGAAGGGAATGGTTTTGAAAACTGTTTTAGGAGATTTAATCCCAGGATATGCTGGAAGCGGCAAGAGTGAATGATGATAAAACAATTGGTAATGGCATAGAGACAAGACAGGCTAGCGGGTCCTGAGTTCTCTTTGGATGTATTGAATTTAAGCAGCTTGTGGGATACCCAGTTGGAGAAACCTGTAAGGTCCTAGAAATATAAATTGGGTATGCAAATGAGGAGTATGGCTCGAAGGTGCAGATTTGATGGTCGTCCTCATACGTAACAGATGAAATCCTGGGAATAAATGGAATTACACAGACAAGGAAAGTACAGTGTTAAGACAGAGGAGTTGAGGAGAGATTTCTAAGGGACACCAGTTTTGAGAGGTGAGCGGAAGAGGAGCCAGCCATGGAGAGCGAGAAGGGACAGAAAGGAGGGAGCGGAGTAGCAAAGCCAAGGAAAGTGTAAAGAAGCAAATGGTCCGATACTGCGAAATGCTGCAGAGCTGACTCAGACGAGGCATTCGATTTGGCCACCAGTGGATCCTCTGATGGATTGGAGAAGTCTGTTTCAGGAGAGAGAAGGAGAAAGCCAGACTGCAGGATAAATGACAGGTGAAGTGTGAGCGATCAAGGGGGAAATACTCTCTCAGGGAGTTTAGCAAAAAGAGAAGGAAAAAGATTGGGCAGCCAATTATGGAAAAAGTGTGGACAAAGAAAGGGTCAGTTTGGGATTAATGTGTATCGCTGTTTTGTTTCATTTTTAATCTGGGGGAGACTTGAGCACGATTTTAAACCGAGGAAGGATAAAAGAGAAAGGAAGAGAATAAATAAATATATAGGAGCTCAATAAAATAATCTTGAGGGTTACTGGATGGAGTTGAGTCCCATCCGAGGTAGAAGGGGTTGGATGGGACCATGAGAACCGCATCATGGTTAGCCTTGGACAAGAGTTCCTTCTCAGAATCAGCAGGGCAAGGAGAAGAAGGTACATGGATGGGTGTTCTGGAAGATGAGAGCTCAGATTTTCTGTGTGGCCACCGTGATACTTACCACACATTTAATAATTAAACCATGATTGATATTCATTGTTCTCAAAGTAAGTCACACTAAAATTGATACACGCCTTCCTCATAAAGGATATCCCCCATGACACAGTAAAGAGGATGAGCCTAATGCTTGTAATGTTCCCATATGGTGTATCTTTGTATCCAAAGACATATGCCAGCTTCCTGTTTAATTTTGCTGTAAAATATCAGAATGGGACCTTCCCAATGAGCCTAATTCACATCGGGCAGAGATTACTACAGGACCTCACGGAGGCCAGGCATTCCTGCTCAGAGAGGTCATGAAATGGGCTATGAAACAATCAACCAACTGCCAATCGAGGCCTCCGCTGGTTCCATCCACCTCACCTCCCGCTTGGCAGACCTGGGTCTGCTCAGCCATCTGGGGAAAAAGGAAGAAAATGAACAACAAGAGGGTTGCAACTGAAGTGCAGATATTCAAATGGGAGCAGTAGCGTTTGGAGTGAAGAATAAAGAAGGGCCTGTTCTTTCGGGTGGTCTCTACCCAGCTATCTCAGCGACCTGAAATTTCTGCCTCAGTTCTTCTTCAAAGAGAAGTTTCTGGAAAAGAGGCCTGGCCCTTAGAAGAAAGAAGCCTTGATCGTGGCGAGCGCATAAAATAATAGCAAATGTAAGAAAGGGTGTTTTTTGTATTGGCTTTTATTTTTTCTTTATATCTTTAAATTTTAACAGTAATGTCCGCTTATTAACAAAATTCGAATTACAGATACATGTAGAGATCAACCACCCACCGTGCCTGTCACCATTCTGTGACCCCTGCCCAGATCTGGGGCCAGGGAGTCTTTCCAAATGCATCTGTATGTGCATTTATAACTAAATGGAGTCTCACTGTGACGGTTACTCTCCAACCTGATTTTTCCGTTTTGTGGTATGTCTTTCCATGCCAATGCACACGGATTCTTCTTTGTTCTTTGTGACAGCTGGAGAAAATTCCACTTTATTGCAGCATAATTTATTTAGTCATCGCCCAAAAAAAAACATTTCAACGATCTCGAGATTTTCACCACAGCAAAACCGCAGTAAACATCTCTGTACACACATCTTTGTGCTCGTTTTTTCTTAAATACATTCTCAGAAGTGAAGAAAAGGCAAATCGCTGAGTAAAAGGGTGTGCACATTTTCAGTTTTGATTGTAATGTCTAGTTTGTTCTACAAAAAAAGTCTTACTGCTTTATCCTCCCACCAAAGTTGTTACGAATGTCTTTTTCCTCATGTCCTATGCAAAACTGAGTGGTAATAATCTTGAAGTATGTCCTCACTCATTGATGACTCACTTCGAGCAGAAATGCAGGGACAGCAAAGGAGCTTACACTTTCAGAAAAGCAGACAGGGGCTCATCTGTGGGATTTGAAGGGGAGGGAGAGAGACGAATACTTGAGGACTAGGAGACTTGAGCGGACACCACTGGGTGAGGTGGGACAGGAGCTGACCTGGAATGTCTAAGCAGCTGGAAAGCCCAGAGGAAATTGAAGAAAAAAAAATAGTCAAAAGTTTTTATGAAGCTGATATGGTTAGTTGTGTGACTTTTCTGGTTCTGAAGCAAGAACAACAACAAAAAAATAGGACGGCTGGATGGATTTAAGGTTGGAATTGATTGAGTTGATGTTGTAACTGAGGGTTATCCGGTGAGAAACAGAAACTTCTCGTGGTCGAATGGTGATGTGGAGCTCTGGACTTGGCACCAAGAGAGGTGAGTTGAGGAGAAGGGACGATAGGGCAGAAGGACATAGAAGGTTCAAAAGGTTACAGTCAGGTCAGAGGCAAGGTTTAAGAAAGTATAGGAGTTGGTGCAATGCTCAGACAGTTGGTGATCATTTCTGAGAGGGTCATTTCTGAGTTCGAGATTTCAGCACTGCCATGGAGCAGCTGTGGGCTATGATGAGGTGCAGGGAACAGGGCAGGTGCTAAAGTGACATAGAGCTTAAGGTGGCCAGAGATCGGCAGGCAGATCCAGGATAAAGCCGTGCTGGATGGGTCATTATCAGGCACGGCAAGACAGGGTGGAGCTAGATGTCACCGGCCTCGAGTGTGCTAGAATGAGAGAATGAACCGGAAGTTGATAGAAGATGGCTGATGGAAGATAGGCAGCAGTGGGTAACTCGAGACACGAGCTGGTTGAGGGGAGGGTTACTAAGTGACTATGAAGGAGACACAGATCACCAGTGCCACTGTGGGTTATATGTGCTGAGGGGAGGAATGGTGGGAAGGAGGAAGAGCGGTCAAGGAAAAATGCTGAGAATCCTATGACATCTAGAAATAGAAACTGTGTTCTAGAAGATGCAGAGGAAGGTGGAGGGGGCAAGTGTTGACTAGGGTTGCTAACAAACAATTCGGGGATCCGGAAGTGAGCACATGAGGATTTGGGGGGTCGGGGGCTGGGAATCAGGGCATCAGAAAATGGCTAGGAGGATGGAATGGTCCACATGGAGCTTCCAGGTGGTATAGTGGTCCTCGCTGTGGCTGTGCAGCCGGGAGCTATGAGAGCCAGATGATTGGGCCTGTCCACTCTGTCGAGCTGAGAGACCATGCGCCTGGCTGCTGGCCTCTGCATTCATCCATATCCCAGCCCCTCTACCAAACAGCCGTGTCACCTCGTAAACGTTACCTATGCGCACTAAGCCTCGATTTTACCCCTTTGGTAATAAGAGTAGTAATCATAGTATTTATCTCATGGGGTCGTTTTGAGGATTAAATGAAATATTACATTTTAAACATGAAGCTTTTGTTCCTAAAACACAGTAAGTATGCAATAAATGATAACTATAATGACATGTCATAGGTGTAAAAATATGTATTCTTTTTAAAGAAATCTTCACAATATTGTAAATTATAAGTAAAAAATACACTGGACAATCTCTGAACACAGAGACAACAGAAACTTCTTATGTGAATACACGCAGAGATCTCAGTAAAAAATAATAATAACAACTCTATGGTTTCAATGGTTTCTCTCACACAAAATCAAGTATAGAAATTCATAGTTTACTTTAAATCTCTTAAAATGCAAAATTATTTCTGTCCTATACATGCAGATATTAAGATTTTGTGTTCTCTTCTCATTTTTAAATAAGACCAACTTATACGAGATAAGAACAATGAAGGACCGTTTATCTCCAGTTCTAATCACTGAAGGTTTGGTTTGTGTGTGTTAGATGTCCAGGGCAATTCTCCTCAGGTTTGTCCATGACAGTTTAATAAAGCTGTCCCTGTCACATTTCTCCTCTTTGCAGGCTGACTGTGTGCACGTCAGATACAGTCGCCCCAATAAAGTGACCACATTAAGTGGAAAGAACTACCTTTCACACTACATAGCCTGGAGAGCAGGGACCTTGTTTCTTTGGGCTTATTATGGCCCAGCCCTTGCTGGGGGGGCTCAGGTAGATCCTATAATAAAGATGTCTTCCTTCAAGGGGCCTGAAATGTAGCGGTGGGAAAGACGAACACGTATAAAACTAAGATCGACATTTCCTTTTGCCTTCATTCTATTTATCCATCTCACTGAGAAAACCTCCGTTCGTGAATCCAGCTTGCACCGGCCCATTCGGACCTTCCCAAGCAGACCCCGTAGGCAAAAGGTCCTGAGCAAATTTAAGTCTGTTTTTCCAGTCTCTAAGATGGGATGCAATGGGCGAACACCTTCACACTGACAGTAGTCCAGGTAAACATCTAGCGAAGATCACAGATCCAGCGGGCCTGCATTCCTGAATAAGACACTAGTACAGGTACTCTGAAATAGTAATGGATCTACGTGTACATCTCTGGATGCTTCTACTGCCTCGCCCGATGAAAATTCTGGTTCCTTGCTCAGGACAACGTTCTCTCTCTCACAACTATCACGCCCACCGACAGCTCTTCCACATGCCTTCCAAAGCCTGGCCCAATTTCCTCTGCCTTCTGAATCCCTCCTGCATGTCTCCTGTCCACTTTCAATAGAAGTGACCTTTCCATTCTCCGAGCTCCCACACCACACACTGCCTGCTTCGAGACTGTTCTGCAAGCTCGAATTTTCCCTTGACTTGATAATAAGGCCGCAGGCAAAAGGGACAAATCCCACCTTGCTCATCGTCCGCTTGCCCGCAGTGTCTTTCACGTATCCAGTCTTCCATGAACAATCGCTGAATGCAAAGCCTGAGCTTGCTGGTCTAACTCAAACATAGATGTGCACATGAGGGTATGGTTAAGGATTTGATACGTTGCACCATATTCATGGAAAATTTTTCTTGCAAGGAGGTTTCCTCGCAACCAATTTCTGACTTGTTTTTGATGGTTTTGGTGTTTGTTTCTCTCGGGGGTTTTTACTGTGTGAAGATTTATCAGTGAAACTAATCTATCTTTTGGGCTAAGAAATTAGCGCCATCCACACAATCTTAAAGGGAGTTGTAGTATTTTATGGTGAACCACTTCCTTGCCTGATCTCCTTTAATGCATATGATAGTGATTTTACTAATCTAATTTGTCAGCACCCTCCAATACTCTGCTGGTCACTGGAGCATTTTGAAACCAACTGACTGAGAGAGCAAACAGAACCAAAAATAGCATCTTGCCGCTAGAGACCCATTCAAATGCGGTAGCTCTTGTAAAGACTCTTTCGATTCTGGATTCTTCCCTTCTTTAAAGTCTTGGCTACTTTCTCAGGTGTGTCTGGGCAGGGTGGGGGAAGATGGAGAGGACCCTGTAGTATTACACGCAAGATGCCATGTTCCAAAGGCTCTGCCTCCTTCAAGACAATCCCCCAAAATGATTTTCGGCTAACCATCTCCCACCTACCAGTTCAGTCTTCCTCATACTTTCCTCTTTCCCATATAACCACTTCAAGATTTTTGCCTTTTCCGAGTACCACCTGTATTTTTTTTCTTAAACATTTTAAAAAATATTTTCTTTTTACTTAAATAAAGCCTCACCAACCTCACCTGAATCCCTACTGCTTCTCTCCGATTCTCACTATCATGCCCACAGAACCTTGCACGAAAAAGGGCTTTGTAAATAGTGGCAGAATGAGTGAATCTGTCAGCCATGCTAAGACCATGATCACCTTCGCATCCCTCTAGTCTAGCTTGTAAGAACCCCAAAATGGGTGGTGCCAGTATCGTGACAGGTAACTTATAAACTCCTAAGAGCCTCATTTTGTAATAATCTAAAAAGACAGAGTTGTCTTCATTTTACTTATGTTGAACTATGCTAAGGGGTATTTAATGGCCTTGTTTGAATGCCTCCCGTCCAGTCCTTCCAAACTGACACACACATGCGCACCACACACACACACACACATTTTTAAAATCGTCACAGCAATTAAAAAAATAGAGTGAGACTAAGAAGCTCACTATTAAAGTGGGGTGGAGCTGTTCTCCCTCACAGCTCGAATTGTTTGCTTTGGTGATCAACCCAAGCTAGTAAACAACGCAAAGCACAAGTTCAGCCTTTTCATGAGCCAAATTCATCAATTTAAGACCGTATTTGCTGACACTATTTGAACAGCTTATGTAACAACATGCAGCTCAGCTGGGTAGCCTGGCTAAAAGTGATATCATAACATCCTTGAAACAGAAGATTTTAAATTAAAATAGGATTTTAAATTAAGATAACTAGCTGATGCAGCTTTGCAGAAAAACTTAAAAAATCCCCAAGCTCCAAACCTACTACTTGCAAACGAAATGTTTGCATTATCCACCCACTGCTTTGGCCCTCCAACTTTAATAGCACTTAGCAAGCACAGGAGGTTGCCTTAAGAAGACACACACACACACACACACACACACACACACACAATACTACCACACACACACACACGGTTCCTTAGAAATGCAAACTGATAAACAACTGTGCTTACTTAAATGTCATAAAAGTGTTTGTGAAATTCCTTCTTCATCTTGAATCCACAACACCTAAGAAAATGACCTTCTTTCCCTCCGAATTCAATGAATGTCTATGCAGTAAAGGAACCGGGGATTGTGAAGATTAACTATGAAAATGGAGTGCCTAGCCCATAGTAGGCAACTATTGTTATCAGATTCGACACCCACTGAACAGAAATGTGAGATGACATGGTAAAGTAGAAATTCAACTGAACTTCGAGGTGGTTATAATTGGGAGTGGGGGGTACAGTTTGAGAACCAGCCCTTGTAGATTTTGAAGGGAGACAGATCCTGTCCAGATGCCACTGGAAGGCCAAAGTGAAGCTGGGCACAGCCAAGCCAATGCCCCCAGACCATCCTTCCGTGCCTGGGAGTGCTCCAGGTTTCACACGGGGGAACCCTGTCAACTGTTCTTGTCACTGAGACTTGAGATCCTTCCACGGGCAAGTGCCCGCATATCATCCCTAGATCACCACGGTGGACTGTGCCCCAAGATTTTGCCAAGCCCCATTCAAATGAGCAAATTGCTCCTTCTCCCCCTGCATTTCCAGTCACGACACACACATAACCTCCTGCGAACAGAGGGTGAGGAACCTTACATGCAGATGGGTGGGGACAAATTTGGAAGAGCCCTGTAACTTGTATTTGAGTGCGACTAAATGTTCAAGAAACTCTTGCCAGCAATCACGAGATTTGGGTTCCAGACCTGGCTCTGCTGCCTCTATCGCTGGACAAGACCCTTTACTTTTCTGAGCTGACTTTCCTCATCTGAAAATACTATTTCCTTCTAGCGTTTACTTGTCTGAATTGAAATGTATCCATTTCAATGCCTTCCATTTTATTGTATGGACCATTTAATAAATGTGTTTTCCACACTGCACTTCTTTATCTAAAGACGTTATCTCTTTGTAAGTTAGCTTTATTCTACAGAATTTATCTGCTGCCACTTTGTTCTAGCCATGAAATTTTCAAGTATAAAAAACTATTGAGCTCAGTTCTTGGGACAACGAAGGTATGTACATAATTTGGTACATCATTTAAATAAAATGAATGTGGCAAGAAATGAAAAAAGAAAAATGAAATTCTTGAAACCAGAATATGATTTAACACCCACTGGATGAGAATAGCTCACATCTGCTTTCTGGTTTTGCTCTTGAAAACATATTTACATTCGTTTCATCACAGGCTCAAGCTTCAGATGCCCCCACTCAGCCCTCTGAGGTCTTGAACATGTGACCCTGGCTCTCAGCCTCTACAGCCATAAATTAATCAGGTGGAACCAGGTCTCTCAAATTCTTTCTAGACTTTTAGGTCCTAGTTATGATCCATTTTAAGTTGCACCACGTAGTGGCCAAAATCGACATAAACCCAAAAGGCATTATCTAAGTTACCATATCTATTCATGAGTCAGGGTTAATGCCAACCATATCTCTTCAGTTTGAAGTCTCCCGGACCCTCAGGGAGCTCGCCGGCTCTGTGCTCGTTATTTCCGTGTCTACCTCAGTGTTGATCCTGCTGAGCTCACTTCTTACCTTACTTATTGCCTCCCCAGTGATTGCATCTGGCTCACGTTTCTGTCGTCAGAGCCTGCTGAAATGCCTACTCAATGGCCTATGCCGACTCAATGGCCTACGCCCACCCGAGCGCCAAACTCCTGGTATTTGCAATAATAATCTCTCTCATCCTACGCCTTTGCCTCTTCTAAGGCAGTGTTTCTTAGAGTGGTCCGTGGTCACTCCTGGAGTCGATAAAGATGGCAGATGCCAGGACCCAAGTTAGACTTCATGATTCAGATTTTTCGAGCCAGAGCATCGTTATTTAAACAAACTTCCCTGATGATTTTAGGCATAATAGTTTGAAATTCACTGCTCTTACAACGACTTCGTTAGCTATTTTTAATGAAAAAGGTGTTATATTGGAGTTCTTTTGTTTTCGTTTTTGTTTTTAACCAGGAATATGAGCGGGGGGAAAAGGGCGAGGTATTATGAGGGTCATTCCAATCTCTATCCAAGAACCTGGGAGCGCTGGTGCTGTCGGCCTGTCGCGACCGAGTAGGAACTCCCGGAGAGAAGTCCCGGGCGCGCGCGCCCGACGCCCCAGGAGACAGTCGAGAGGTCGGGAGTCAGACGTCGAGGCGACGGTCCTCGGGACCGCCAGGCCCCGGCAAGTGAAGGAAAAGCCCTTCGTGGCAGTCGAGACCACCAGGCACCCTTGAGCGGCCGCTCCAATCCTGTTGCCATTGGCAACGGCGACCGGACCCCCCCCAAAGTCAGCGTGGCGCGAAAAGGTGGAACTTCCGGGTTCTGGACGCTAATGCGCATGCGGTGGTCGGTCAGTCACACCGCACTTCCTGTCGCGTGATCTTGAGGGCCAATAAAAGTGCCTAACTCCAGAGTCACGTGCCTCCGTTTCCATTAGCAACCGGAGGCTTCTAAACAACCCGCCCTCCCTCCCCATCTTCTGTGGTCCAACCACCCTCGGCGATCGCAGATTTAACGAGGCTCCGCCTGACCTCTGCGCTCCTCGGGGCTGCGGACTCCCGCCCGCTGCCGCCGCCATGGTGAGTAGCCGGTCCGCTGGCGCCGCACCGAGTAGTGGGCAGTGGCCGGGGCCGGAGACGCGGAGCTGGAGCTCCGGAGTGATGGCGTGGCCTGCAGCGGGTTTGAGTCGGCCCCTGAACCTCCCTGAGGAGAGTGGGAGAGCTCAGTGAACCTCGGCCAAAGCCCTTCCGGGATAGTGCTAGGTGAAGTCGTCTCCTAGCAGCCTCGCTCCGCCGTATCGTTTTATGTCTATTCCTCGCCCCTGCCCTGGGTGCCCGGGCCAAGTCACACCTCGCAGGCGGACGGTGAAGAGAGCTGGCGGGGACCGGCTGCAAGCCGAAGGCGCAAGGCGGAATCTTCGTTCGGTTCCAAAAATTCTCAAGTTTTTGCGCACACACGCGCGCCCTTTGGCAGCATGAACGAGATGTGTTAACGAGCCGAGGTGGGAGAATGTGATTGAATCCAGCTTTCTGATGTGACAACGATTTTAAGAGTCCAAGGCCCCCGTTTTACAGCTGAAGAAACTTAGGTGATATTTCGTTGGTTCTGACCTGTTCAAAAGAGGCCCCATTTTCTCGCATGCTCAAACATATCCCATTAACCTCTCCAGCGGATATACCATGCCAGCTTAACTAGCAACCGCACCTAGAACATTCCACTGTACTGAAGTGTTCGGAAAAAGGGATGAAACCAGAGTTGGGGCACCACTGAAATGGGGGCGAAAAAGATTTGGTGGAGCTGTTCGTGGTACGGTTGGGGACACACATCTGTGGGTCAGCCTGTTGGACTTGAGAGTCATAGGCGTATAGGTCTCAACTGAAACCTTGAGCTAGATTATATCATCAAGGAGAGGATAGAGACAAGACAGGGCCCTGGGAAATACAGATTGTTTAAGAGACAACCCCAAGAAGAGGAGCCTACAAATGAGATCAAGAAGGAAAGGTGGAGTTAGCTGCCAAAGAATGGAGCAGGTCAGCTGAGAACAAGGCATCAGCCATGTAGTTGGATTTGTAATTAAGAAGTCGCTGGTGAGCTTTACAAAAGCATGTGGGTTTAAGGACTACATGGTAGAAGGGAAGTAGGGAAATGCAGTGGTAGCTAGAGGGAATCTCAGGGGTTTGGGTTTTGTTGTTGTTGTTTTTAAGCATGAATGAGGTTTATATACATAATCTTCTCTATAGTCTCAAGGGAAGAAGAAACCCATAGAATGTTGAGAGGGGGAACAATTGTGTAAGTAAAATTCTCCAGGAGTTTGAAAGAGAACCGATTAGGCCTCATGAAGGAGTGGCCTTCAAAAGGAGAAATACTCTTTAAGTTCATTTGTCGGGCACATGTCTGTCGTGTGCTGGGCACTTTGAGAGGTACTAGTATATCTCAGAGAGTCAATGGACAAGGTCCTGTCCCTTGTAGACATGTCCTAAGGAAAATGGGACTGCCAAGAAGAGGTGGGGATGTATGTGGGTACAGAAACGCCATGGTAAAGGACTTGGGGGGTGAAGGAGATCATGCTAAATGACCTTGGTGTTGGCTGCCACAATGTGGGAAGCCACCCTGCATGCTGAGAGTGAGGGGTAAGCCTGGAGAGAGGCTTGGAAGTTAGACCTTTGTCTCCCATAAGAAGGCTATGATAGTTCAAGTTATTCTTAAAATAAAGATAATTCTGACTCATTTAGTCTCCTACAGTAGATGTTCAATTTTATAATTTCCTTCTTTAATTATCATTATAGCTGTAAGATGGAAAAGAATTTCATTAATCTCTAGCACATAGTTGTCAAGCTCTCATCTGGTTTAAAAATCAGGACCAATTAATAGCTATTTCAAAACCAAATATATTTTTTAAAGTTGTATTAGATAGGGTAAGTTAAGTGGCTGTCATAAAGATCCAGAAAACAGTGGCTTAAAGAATACAGAAGTTTATTTTCTCTCACTCAACAGCTACCTCACTGCTCATTTCAGGTGAGTAGGTCACCACTCCTTCATGAAATCACTTAAGGATACGGTCCCTTTCATTTTGCTCCACCAGCCCCTAGGGCATGGTTGCAGTCTGTGTGGTTCAGCCGAGCCACCACCACTTTCAGGTTTTAGAGAATTAGGGTGTGGCAAAGATGCGCCCCCTGTCTCAAGGCCCAGGCTTTGGAAATAGCCCTCATCTCGTCCACTCACATCCAGTACTGAGTAGTAGTCACGTGGCCACATCTGCCCACAGGAAGACTGGGAAGTGTCCCCTAGTTGGGTAGCCATGTCCCAGGAAGAAGGGAGGAACAATTTAGTGGACATCTAGCAGTCTCCACCACAGGATATCCTGTGTGTTTCCATTGTTGGTTCCTTTATTACATCTTCAAGACTGACAATTACTTCTCTCTCTTTCAGGCAGAGCTGGGCCTAAATGAGCACCATCAAAATGAAATTATTAATTATATGCGTTTCGCTCGTTCAAAAAGAGGCCTGAGACTCAAAACTGTAGACTCCTGCTTCCAAGACCTCAAGGAGAGCAGGTATCAGGAGACTGTCAGGGAACCTAATGGGAACGGGGATCCCTTCTGACGGCCGGGGTGGGGATGCTGTAGCAAAGACCACACAAACCATGGCCGGGGTTATAGTGATTACTAATCCACTGAGAGCAGCTACACTAAGCCTCGTAGATATGTGAAACTCAAAAGATTGGATTGCGGTGGGAGCAGTCTGTTACCAAAGATGCATGGATGAGGCGCATGTGATAATTAAGAGGTCGCAGAGTTTCAGGAGGGCAGTCAGGAAAGGGCTTGCAGGATTAATGATTGGCTTGTTGTATTAAAGATTCCAGAACGTTAATTACCGAGTTGTTAATTAAGATTAGAGCCATAAGATATGACAATTAGCAAGAAAACACCTGTGAAGTTCATATTGAATTAAGGGTGGGGAAAACAGCAGGAAACCGTGCAAAGCTTTCTGACTGGTACCAAAATTGTTAACTGGTTTCGTAGCAAGAGATGAGAATTAGTTTGGTTGGAACAATAATGGAAGATAAAGACCATACAAAATTTACGTTTGATCTGGAAGATAATAGGGAAACCAAAGAAAAAGACTGAATAATAAAGAGACATCACATGACTTAGGAATAAGACTTTGGCACACTTAAATGTCAGAGAAGACATAAATGAAAAAGGCCTCCAAGTCAGCTACAACTGTCATAAAGCCATGAACTTCACTCGGTAGCAGAGACCTGCAGCCGTAGACCATTATCTGTTCCATCCATTAATTTGGTTTCCTAACCCCCAGCAGATATAAGCAGCAATTTAATTGTCAAGGCCATGGGACGGCCAGAGAAGGTGCTTCATTTCTTACTTTATGCATCCGAGTACCTTAACTGCTGTTCAAAATAATGAACTTGGGTTGCCAATAAAAGCAGATTTTTAAAAGCAGATTTGATATGTTCTATTAAAGAATAGAAAGGCTGTTAATATATTTAGTAAGGACTTTCATCAGAAATAAGTCAAGTTTTGGTTTTTTAAGAGTGGTTAAATTCTGCTGGCCAAACGAAACATTAAAGAATAGTAAACCAAATAATATTAACTTGAGTATAACTTTGGTGCACTTCCCTTCACTAGGTCCTTTTGGAATTGAGGAAGAAGACGAACCTGGGTTTGGGGCCCTTGCTCTTCATCTTCTGAGTGTCTGGGACAAGGGACTTTGAGGACAGAGGCAGGGGGAGGACGGGATTGGGTTACTGTGAAACTCGTTGAAAGTAGGAGGTGCGCATTTCTCAAGGATGCTGCTTTGGGGCATGTTAGAAATGATTGTGTGGTTGAGTCACCTCCAGTGGGACCACGGGCATGTCACCGCCACACACTGAGCCTTTGTTCCCGTCTGTAAAGTGAGGGCATTGAAGAAATGGCTCCGAAGTTCCCTCCCAAACCAAACACATTCTGTGAGAGAGCGGATTTTTACCACAGTTGTGGATGCTGGTGTTCATTTTTATGGAGTGGTCAGTGGTCTGTGAAGCTTTAACTAAAATAAGTTCATTTTGGAGTTGGTTTTTTTTTCTTTTGAGTCTCAGGAATGCTCGGAGAAGCAATATGTAGTTACCGTTGATTTTCTCATAGGCGTTTACTGACAGCTAAATAGTTCATACAATTTTCGAAATGCCAAACAAATGGAAAGAAAGGAGAAATTATACCTTCCAGGTGACTTTCGAAATTACTAATTATGATAAGACTAATTTTAGTGGAAAATATAAAGTACAAAAGATTTTTAATCTGAAAAAATTAAAGAAAAAAGGAAATAGTTGGGGGGAATGTCTCTGAGCATGTGCTTATCAAAGAATGTCCACATTTGAATAGTGAGCCACAATTTAATTGTTCAAGAGACTTTAAAATTTAATCCAGTATCAATTATTTTCAGTCTTCTTTATTAATAAAGAAGACAGTTCCCAGAGAGGTGTTCACAATAACCCTTCATTCCCTATATCACGGGTTCTCTCTTTCAGGCAGGCTGTGGACCGGTACTGGTCTGTGGCCTGTTAGGAACAGGGTCACACAGCAGGAGGTAAGTGGCTGGCGAGCGAGCAAAGCTTCATCTGTATTTGCAGCCGCTCCCCAGCACCGGCATCGCTGCTTCAGCTCCATGAGGTCATCAGGCTTTAGATTCTCATAGGAGTACCGGTCCCTGGCCTGGCGCCACAAAGGTTGGGGACCGCTAGCCTAGATGACATGAATGTGGGTTTCTTCGTTTTGTTTTGTTTTGTAAACAGTTTTTGTTGTTTATGCAGAAGTTTTGGATGGGGTTGTTTTTCAGGCTGGTGGAGGAGACCTTCACCATAGACGAAGTCTCCGAAGTGCTGAGCGGGCTGCAGGCTGTGGTCCACAGCGAGGTGGAGTCCGAGCTCATCAACACGGCCTACACCAACGTGCTACTTCTGCGGCAGCTTTTCTCGCAGGCTGAGAAGTGGTACCTCAAGCTACAAACAGATATCTCTGAACTTGAAAACAGGTAATAAAATTTGTACCTGCAGTTATGACAATGGAGGCCCAAGCATAGTCTTAAAAGTTAGCGAATGTCTTTACTGCTGCTTTTCTTGGGGCAAGTGCCTGAGAAAATTTGAGTAGGGCAACAGCAGAGCATCCGGTTACTGAGTGGTCTCTTACGCGCCGCTCGGCATCCCCTCCAAAGCTGTCTGTTCCTGCTGTTTCTAGGTGTTATAAAGGCATTCGAGATATATGAAATCACTTTTCAGGTTATTAATAATTAATCATTACGATATCGTTGTTAGCCTGATTGGCATTATAATAAATCTTTAGAGATAGGTCAACTAGAAAATGGAGATGAAACATTTCAAAAAATATTCAGATATCATCAGACTAGTAGTATTGGAAATTTTTTTCCTAAATAATTGCATTTTAAATTATACTTATCTTTAAAATAGAAAATGTAAAAAGAGAGTTTTACAATCCGAATACCATCAAAGAATTCGGTGAATTTAAAAAGCACGGTAAAATCGGTGAAATTGAAACTCATTCTAAGAAAAGTCATGCCAGAAATCAGGAAAGACTGGCCGCCGAACCCTGCGAGCTGTTCTCCAAATGCAGGGCAGTGTTGACGTTGGGCAGGTCCCCAGTAGCGAAGGGAAACCATTCAACTTCACCGACTGGCAAGAGGGTGCGGGCGAGCAAACGCCCCTGTTACGAGGCTTAGAAGAGTCGTCACTGCCATTCACTCTGTGGGTTTTTGTGTGGTTAGCTCTCATTTACCTTTGCAAACGGAAGAAAATAACCGTGTGGATCACGCCAGACCATCTTTCTGGAGACCGTGTCATACTCTTTCTCAGTATATATGATACTCTCTTTTTCAGTAGATATCACAAAGTACTGTAATTCCATTTTGGGGAGGCTACTCTATTAAAATCAGTTTGTCTTTCTTGAACATCTACTAGCTAACAGTGTGTATTCTATAACAAAGCTGTCTCACCGTAGCACCTCAAAAATATAGAGTTGACTACAAATTTCAGACATATTGGTATTAGCATTATAGTTTAGTTCTAGATAGCATATTGTACACTCAGTAGGTGCAAAATACTGGGTGCTGTGGGAGATTCAAGTGGAGTCCACGCAGTTTGGATTCTCAACCATTAGTGCTGAGTTTTGTTCATCTCTGTTCTCTCCAGCATGTACTAGATTGGTGTGAGTGGTTTTATTCTTATGTGTGTGATACAATTCTATTTTAAATAAATGTTTTTTCCATATTTGCTTTTATCTTCAAGAGAATTATTAGAACAAGTTGCAGAATTTGAAAAAGCAGAATTTACATCTTCAAATAAAAAGGTAACTTTTGGTCACTTTAAGTCCATATCTTAATAGCCAGTATTTAAAATCCTTAGGTTGCTCAGAGCATTCAGGGGCTAAGGTGAGAACTCTCAAGGAAAAGCATTCAAGAGCAGAATTCAAAAGCTGTTCTTGTTCTCTCTCGCTCTCTCTCTCTCTCACCTGTTTTCCTCATCTGTCAAGTGGAGGCCGTGCTAATGGTTACCTACCTCTCTCATTAACCATTCTCGGGATCTGCGTCGTATAGATGCACCACAAGCTTCCTTGGTGTTGGATGGTAATTGCTGCCGAGACGGACCCGTGAATATGCACATACAGAACAATTCTCCAATTATTCCTTTAGAATATATTTCTGACATTTCCGGGTCAGAGGGCATGGATTCTTTTGCTTTTAAGACACATTGCTAAACTGCGGGAACATTTATGGCAAGGTATTCTTCATCTGCAGTGTGGTTCCCTAAATCCTCATCAGTATTGCAGGTTTCCCCAGAGTCTGGGTCTGTGCAGAGACCTGTGTTTCAGCTCCCAAAGGCTAAAGCCCAGTCCTTCGAGGCTACGATTTATGTCCGCTCTGGCTCTGAGCGCCTAGCCCCCTTTCCCTTCCATCTGTATTGTTTTAGACAAGATACGGAGCGGACGGGTTTCATGTTTATCTCTAATTCGTATTGGGCACCATGGGCCAGGCATCATCCTGGGCATTGGGATGTAGCAGAGAACAGGACCAGTGAGAACCCCCACCCTCTTGGAGCTGACATCCCGGGGCATATGTTTACCTGGTGTCTCTACCTAGAAAGTGCCAGTGTTCAGGGATCATGCGTGATTTATCCTGCGGTGGTTTCAGTTTGGTTTCTGTATTTCATTTCAGCCCATCATAGATATCATAAAGCCGAAACTTGCTCCACTTAACGAAGGTGGGACGACAGAACTCCTGAACAAGGTAATGCTGCCGTCATTTTGAGAAATGGCACACCCTCTCTTGTGCCCTCCGGTCGCCTGCACAACTTGAGAGTGGAGGCTGATTCAGGCTTTGGTCCGCGGAGGGCGATTAGTCCGTTGCAGTTGTTTGACGTAATGGTACCCGGTGGGCCAGAAGAGGGCACACTTACCTTCCAGAAAGTCTGAAGCAGCTCCAGGTCACATGTTTCATGGTGAAGTGAAGAGCATGGAATTTTTGACAGCGTTTATTGATGGATGTTAGAAGTTTATGGGCTGTGATAGCAATTAAGGGAATTTTGTTGAGAGATTTGTGAAAATTAATTACCAACATACAAATAAATATTCTTCGTGATTCCAGTATTGTTAACATCACGCAGATGTTGTTAGATAAAAAGCAGTATAATACCTGACCTTTTGCCCTCAGAAACCTTAGAGTTTCATTGGGAAGGGAGAACTAATCTTCAGGAAACAGATAAGAGAATGCTAAGGTGTGTGCCACAAGTGCCACAGGTGCCACAGGGTGGCAGAGAAGACACAGTTCTGTGTGGATGAGAGCAGTTGAGGACAGACTTTTGGGTAAGGCAGGGCCTGAGCCGGGCTGAAGAGTAAAGATGGGTTAAGTTGTCAGAGGCAGGAGGAGGGGGCCCAGCAGGCAGGAGGACAGAATAGGCAGCTGTCAGAGGCAGAGGGCAGGCCGGCCTGATTGGAACAGCAGCGCACTGACGGGCCGGTGTGTGTGTTGGAGCGTAGTAAGAAATAAGGCTGGACCGACAGGTGACTAGTGATTAAGCTGCTTACAAGCAAAGGCATTTGGCCTCCGCTCTGTCAGAAACATTTAGGGGCTTGGGCACAGGGTAGTGGAATGCGGAAACTTGTGTTTCAGGATAAGTGACAGTGACGTGCAGCGTAGGCCAAGAACAGACCCAAGAGTTGCAGGATCAGCAAGGTGAGAGGTGGCATAGGAGGGGGACTTTGGGAAAGGCTGAAAGCGGAGGGCTGAAGAGAGTCTGAGGCTGCGAGAGAAGGAACCAGAAGTCTTAGAGCCAAAGGTGACCTGCTGGGGCTAAGGCCAGTGGGCTGTGTAGAATTGGAATATTACCGATAACCGGGGCACGCAGAGTTTTGATCTATTATGTAATTTAAGTCTGATTTTAAAGTAAATTTTTAAGTGAAACAAGTAATTTCAAGTATTAAAAATAGTTGGCTGAAATAACAAAACTTGCATTTACCCGCAAAGGAAATTTTAAGACTTCAAGAAGAAAATGAGAAATTGAAGTCGAGGCTGAAGACCATTGAAATACAGGTAACTGAGAAATACTTTAACAAGATTAGTGGGAGAGTTACTTACAGACTAAATACTGAATGTGTTTTGTTTAAACTTGATTATAGGCTACAAACGCACTGGATGAGAAGTCAAAACTAGAAAGAGCCCTGCAAGATTTACAGCTTGATCAAGGAAATCAAAAGGTGAAATCAGTTTTAGCTATCTTTTTCAGATTTGCTAGATAGAATAAAAGTATAAGCTTAATATTAAGTTTTAGTTACTGTTCATCATCCCCCGCCCCCTGCACTGGGACAGCTTGTCCAGGAGAGGCCAGGTGAGGACCAGCGCCCTCGCCTCGCCGTCCTCCAGGGCAGAGGGGCAGATGCACAGCTCACGTGCCTCCCGTGTCCTGAGAGCCCACTGGCATACAGGCTTGAATTTATTTTTTAAAAGTTTTCCCCCTTTCACTTTGCTATCCCAATTACAATGAGGAAGAAAGAAACGACGAGTTTTTAGTCATAATTGTATTTGTATGTGAGTTTTATTATGCAAAACTTATTACTTAGTTTGCCTTTCTTGATTCCGATAAAATAGAGTGAATTTGCCTGTATGAATCTTCAGATCCATCTGAAGTGTAGTGGTACACTACACTACACTACATGTAGTGGTACTTGTATAATGCAGCGAAATCCAGTGTTGATGATCCCCGGGCTTGTCTGAGTGTGATGGCTGAGTGTCGCTCTGCCTACTAGAAGTCATCTGCGCACAGCTCTGCCTCGTGGGGCCATCTGTTGAGGCTGGAAGCTGTAATAGGATGTCATTTGAGTGAATTGTCCTTGCAATGTTGGCTTTTCTAGTGGTTTTATCGTCATTGTAAATGTCTACTAGACAATCTCAAAACCTATAGGCTCGTGTTATACTTTTTCTATGGAAAATTACAAATACATACAAAAAGAGAGAGAATAGTATAATGCACCCCAGATATGCAACACTCAGCTTTCCCAGTCATTAGGCAAGGCCAGTCTGGTTTCATATTTACCTCTACTTTCTTCTCCCCGACCCCACCCCTGTTTTTTTTTTAGGCGAAATCTCAGACATTACATCATTTCATTCATAGCTAGATATCTTTTAAATAAGAGGATATTTCTTAGATGGCTAAAAAAAAACCAAAGGAAAATACATGTAATTTTCAATCATTATATACTAAGGACCACAGATGTATAAACCAGAGAGCTAAATAACTACAGAACAGCTTTATAATTCCCCCAAAGGAAAACAACTGCAAACACTTTGGATGGTGAACTTGTTTTAAAAGCTATTTTGGACTTTGCTCCAATTTTACTTTTAAGATTTTGGCAAAAGCAAGATGCATACATGCCTTCACCAGTTGCAGAAATAAAATCTTTTGAAAGATCCTATTTCAAAAATGAGCAAAGAATTTTTCTTTTGTTGATAGCACTGCTTCATCTTCATATTTAGCAATTATAGACCATTTTCCTATCTTATAAATACAACTTTTTCTTTCTGTTATAAATTTTATTCAGTCAAAAACAAGATCTAGGTAGAGAAAGGATCCAGCTGCTTGTATTAAGCTGACAAAGTGTGCAAATGTGCATATCGCATTAATATAAAAAAATTAAAATATGGTAAATTTAGCAAACCATAAAATCAATAAGCATTGATTTGGCTCTCATATTTTATTGTAAATAATAAGTAAAACGTTATTGATATAAATGCATTAATTTTCTTATTCTTCCATCTGTATATTTTAAAATTCTTCACTGGGATTTTTTGAACTCACCTTTTCAACATGACTCTTGTTTGGCCTCCCATCTCTGGAACATGCAGCCTCGTCACATTTAGGGTCTCACCTCTCTTGTTCCTCATTGGGATCCTAGCAGTTCATAAATCATGGAAACATGTTTGGAAATCGGTGACCGAGTGTCTGCCATGTGCAGGACACCATGCACTGAAGGCTGAGGGTGCACTTGGGGGGCGTGCTGGCAACTCCCCAAGGAGCTGGAGCGCGCCCAGGCTGCTGGCCCAGGTGGCTGACATGCACACGCAATACGCCTAGTTCGCCTGTGCCTCCCTTCACGGTGAATCACCATCTAAAACAGTCACTAATAAAATGTCAATGTGAAGTTATGATGACGTGTATGTTTTTCATAGGATTTTATAAAGGCTGGAGATTTGAGTGACTTGGAAAACACAGTTGCCACTTTAAAGAGTGAGTTTCAGAAGACACTTAACGACAAGACAGAAAATCAGAAGTCCCTGGAGGAGAGTCTAGCGACAGCCAAACATGACCTGCTCAGGGTTCAGGAGCAGCTGAGCATGGCCGAAAAGGTCAGATTTGTCTCTAAATGTCCAGTTAAATGACAAACGCAGTACAGAGGAACAGGGGGGACTAAGGGAGGAATTGATTGGACAACTGCAAATTCACGTTATTTTTTCTCAAGATTTTAACCAATACATGTTCTAAAGATTTGTCATTTCTGGGCGCTGAGATTTTCCCATCTTTGGCACTAAAATCTCTGTGATAATAAAAACCTCCACCCCTCCCTGTGGCATGGTGGCATGCTCCTCCACAGTGGCTTCCCTCCACGGCCCTGCTCCCTGTCGCCCTTCCCGTCCGTCCCTCCTACAGCCTGATAGAGGGATGGGTAACTTTTTAAAAAAGGATTCTATGCCTTTTTCTTACTTTATATGAAAAATGTTGAGGACTGGGTTCATTAAGGATTAGACTCTTCAGAATTTGGGAGCAAAAATTTAGCTAATTTCAAAATCCTCCTCCCATAATAGTGACACTACTTTGGGATTTGGAAAAAGATCATGCTTATTCTACCTGAAAATCAGTTTACTGTTTCAAATAGATTTCCTTTCTAGGGTTTGGTATTTCTGAGTTATTTGCTAACATTATATTTGGGATAATGTTACTATTTTATTGGCTTCTCATTTGAAAGAATGTGTTTTTAAAGTATGAATAGTCTTAATTTTATATGAGTATATTTTTTAAAGAAAGTAGAAAATATAAGCAGAAGACTAGTAAAATTAGAGCAAAAAATATACATTTTCTTTAGATTGGTTCATTCTTTCCTTAACTATTCTTTTGTAACGGGCTGACGTTTTTCACGACGCAGGAATTAGAGAAGAAATTCCAGCAGACGGCAGCTTATCGCAACATGAAAGAGATTCTTACCAAGAAGAACGACCAAATCAAAGACCTGAGGAGAAGACTGGCGAAGTAAGCGCTGCGGGTCCTGCCCCTGGGACTCTTGTCCCCGCGGGGTCTGTTCTTCGTTAGAGCCGAGCCGTGTCCCCAGGGCAGGCTGGAGGGGACTTGCTCCACTGTGTGGTCCGAGCCTGCGTGGGAGTTGGGCGAAGGGTCGCTGGCCGGGCCTCGTCCGTAACGCCCACTGGGCTGCTGCTTAGGTGCAGCCAGAACGGAGGCTCGCGTGAGGCTGCGGTCGGCTACCCTCGGCGGTGGATTCGCATAGCGGGGCGTCGGACGGGATGCACAGCGAGCGCAGGCCAGGGTTGGGCATTTCTCCTCGGTGCTGGCCTTGCAGCGTCCAAGACCTGGGCATACTGTGCCCTCAGGTGGCAATTTAGGTGCGAGGGAAAGAGGTCCACGCAGGTGGGTGCCATAGCCAGCATGGCTGAGAAGTCCACGCTCCACATAGGACTTGTCTGGCCACCTGATGCCCAAGTGGGACCACATGAGGTTACAAGAATTCCCCGCACAGAGGGAAGCCTAAAGCTGAGGCTCTCACCACGCCCTTACGGTCCCTTCACAGACCTCCTGGTCTGGACGGAGTCTGTTCAGCAGGGTCATTTTTGTCGTCAGCAGTTGCACCTGGAAACTCAGCCAACATTTTACCTTTATCAGGGTTCCAGGGGAACAGAGCTAGGAAGTGAGTCCAAGATCACATTTGTCCTTGGAGATGGGGGCTCGTTAACTACTCACATGTTCGTGTCCACCTGACCATTTGGATAATTATTGGATTTCTACTGTACTGAGCTGTCGTGTATCTAAATGCCAGATATAGAGACTCGAGTCTGACCGTATCTTAGCAGTTAACTGACCCATGCTGCCCGCTTCAGGAGTCCCCTCTAGGTCACCGTCACAGTGCTTTGCGTGTATCCGACTTCCATGTTAGCAGTGATTCAAAGTGAAAAAGGCAACGTTGCTGGTTTAGTCATAGAAAGTGTTCCAAGTAAACTTTCTTGGTAACAATAACAACAAAAGGTACTCTGACATTATGCTCTTAATTTAATTTATATTTCTTTCCAGATATGAACCTGAAGATTAAAAACGGAAGAAAATTCCATGGAGGCTGCCACCACACAACAGCATAAGCTGTTTCTCACCTCAGGCATGTATTTGGAAGCAGTTTGTTATATTCCCTCTCTTTATTTTTCTAATATTTAGACTTTGCTTCTAATATTTAGAACTAGAGTTTCAATTTGCAGTCGCTTAACTGAGACGAGAGAGACCGACAGATTCCAGTCAGTCACCCGAGATTCCCTTCTGCCCAGCTCCAGAGTCTTGGTTCAAATGCACTGAGAGTTCTCTACAGTAAAGAAGAGACTTTGGGGTAGGAAGAAGAGTCTTATCCTTTTGCATTAGTATAAAGAGTATACCTTTTTAATAAATGTTAAAGCTAGTCATATCTATACTTGTGTACCCCCCAGGGTAAATATGAATATGGAGTTATTAAAGATAGTTATTACAAATAAACCTTATTTTTAAAATGAAATCTAATTCCTTTTCTCTATTTGATCATCAGAAAAATACATGTATTTATTGAAAATGTGAATACCACCTTTTATAGGCAGCATTTTTACCAGCGACAAGGAAAATTAATAGTGAATGTGAGAATTCGATTAACTACTTCAATCTATCTAAATGCTGTGTTTATCGGCGGAGGTTCAGACAATTTTTGCAACGCGGCTCATGAGAATACTGATGGAGAAGTCAGGTACATCCTGTCCTTCTACAGTCAAGGAAGCGTCTGGAGTCAGAATAAACGTGCAGTAACCCCTCCTGACCCGCGGTTTCGCTTTCCGCCGTTTCAGTTACCTGCAGTCAATCTGTTATTTCATTAAAAATATTAAATGGAAAATTCCAGAAAGAAATGGTTCATAAGTTTTAAATTACACACCGTTCTGAGTAGTGCGATGAAATCTCGTGCCATCCCACTCCATCCCGGCCAGAACGGGAATCATCCCTTTGTCCGCCTATCCACACTGTGTACACCACCTGCCTGTTAGTCACTCGGCAGCCATCCTGCTTATCAGATTGACTGTCACGGTATCACAGTGCTTGTGTGTTAAGTGACCCTTATTTCACTTAATAATGGCCCCAAGGCATAAGAGTAGAGATGCTGGCCATTCAGATGTGCCAAGGAGAAGTGTAAAGTGCTTCCTTTAAGTTAAAAGGTCTGTACGTGTAGGAAAAAACAGAGTATCTGCAGCGTTTGGTACTGTCCATGGTTTCAGGCGTCCACTCAAGAGTCTTGGAATGTATCCCTGGCGGATAAAGGGGGGCTGCTGTGAGTTTACATTTCAGTTTCCAGAATATTTTTTAAATTACGTGTTAGATAAGAACACTTTTATGTGCATCATAAAATCAATGATCAGATCTCAGATTCAACTTTCGATTATAGTTTACTTATGCGCATCAACAGTAACTGCATTTTCAAGAGGTTTTGATTATACCATTTGCATTGGTCCTGCTTTTTCTTGAGTGATTTGGATAAATCATTAGAAATTAGGCATCGTATCTGCAGTTGTGTAATGCGGTACTATGCTGTAAGATAGTAAAATAAAGTCCTTAAGCAGTGGTGCCTCAGAAGGAAAGCGCTTTTCACACATTATTTAGAAAGTAATTATTCCCACTTCCCAAAGCTGAATGTCACAGCCTATATGAACACTAAGATAATTCCACGTCCCCAAATGATGATTTTATTCACCGTAAGAGTTTAACGACCAGAGGGTAAGGCTCGTTATTTTTATTTAAGCTTTTAATATTAGTCTTGAATTTGTTATTTTTCTTGTCTTTATGTTCAAATATTGAAGGAACAAATGAGAAGGGCTAAGATGAAAGGACACAGAGGCAGTCTTAAAAAGGTGAATTAATCAGAGGAGGCGGGAAAATCCACTAACAAGGCGTGCGTTTGCTGCATGCTCCTTCCCCACCTCACTGTTTAGGTCACTTCTCAGTTTCTGTGTCCTTTTAGGGCTTCACTGAGCATTCCAGTTTCTCCCCATATTTCTTTAGCCCAAAACTGATACTTTCTCTTAAAATCTGTTCCATTATTTATGGACCAGGATACTCTATATAATTCAGAAACGGAATTCTCGATCAAATGGCTTAAGTGTATCCATCAGAAGCCACTTAATTATTTTCTCCCTTCATCTTTCTTAGTTTGATGATGCCTGTAGAGAAGGAAGATATGTTGAGAAACTTTAATTACTAGGGAGCATTTCAGCTTGTCTTTTTGGTAGCAACTTTGAAATATTCTGTGTGGTGTGTCCCAGTTCAATAAGGAATTCAAAAGTATTTCTGAAACCTTAAAACCTTAAAATTGTGCCTACATTGAGATAAACAAATAGGACATTCTTTGACATAAATCAACATGATGATTCTTTCACATATAAATGCTTTCTATGCTCTGGTTTGGTCACAGGTGTGTGTGTGTGTGTCTGTGTCTGTGTCTGTGTTTGTGTGTGTGTGTGTCTGTGTGTATGTTTTAACTCATGCCGTTAACAAAATGCAGTTTTAAATTTTTAGTTTTTAAATATTTACCTAGTTTAGGATTTATGTCATTTAACCAAGAAAGAAAGCCTTTTCCGTCTCCATATTTTGGTTTTCTAGGAATAGTGTCCCAAGCCTCGATTGCTGATCTTTCAGCGTAATCAGCTACATAGGCTGCGTTGGTGCCTTTGGTCGAACTTAAAAATTCTAGGCTCCTGCTCAGTTATGACCCAGACCTTTGGTTGACAATAAAATGTAAAGGGTTTTCGTTACTAATTTCTTCTGTTCAACTCTTAAGTGTTTATTTCTTCTCACTATGTGTTACATTTTGAGTCTATACCAAATATATGTTGAATGATCATTTGCTTATGTCTTATAACTCTTTCTAAGGAAAATATTGCTCTACGTTGAATTTGTAATCCTATTTGATAAAGCCTTTGCTATTTGTTATTTCCATTCTGGTGAACTGAAAAGGATATATAGAGATGCTTACTTTTCCAAATGCTTGCTACCTGTAGACATATTGGATTGCAAAAAATCGGAATTAATGATTTCCTTCTACTTATGTGTAAATGCTTATATTCTAAAGCTCTGCTATTAGAAATTCAAGATATGATTTCTCTCAGAGCTTTCAGAAATAACAGCCACTCAGCAAAATATTATTTAGTATTTAGACGAAATAATAGTATTTAGACAACGATATTTGAACAAAACAATATGTAACTGCATGGAAGAAAAGATTTCAGTATTTTACAGATAAAAAACTACTGATGTTAGACAAAGCAAAATTGAGACTTGGAAATCCTTCATAATTTAAAAAAAAAATAACAGTGGGCCTGCTCTCTTATTAACAGCTCGTTAGATAGGTTTTCATGATCACTTAGAAAAGAAGCTTGCTGCCACCCGGAGCCAGCATGGGTCTCCCTAGAAAGGCACCACAGCAGACCGAACGCATTTGTCTTCCAGCAGAAAGAGAGACATAGCATGTCAGGAGTTCAGCAAGGTGCCCGGCAAGACCTACTTGTTGAAAAGGGTCTCACTTGGGTTCTCCCAAACGCAGGCCTGAGGACAAGGAAACGGATGCAGGTAGTTTACTGGGGAAGTGGTTCCACCAAGCAACTGAGACACGTTGAGAGAGTAACCCGTGTGGGCAGCTGGGGCTCAGTCCTGCTGAGGACCTCCTGAGACGCTGTATAAAAACATCGCCACATTCCTCCACTGCCTGCTCCAGCCCTCCCCTCGCCCTCGGCGAGCCTTTCTGCTGGTCAGCGTTGCTTGCCTAGCGAGCTCGCTTCCTCTCTCACGGGTCTGAGCCCTGCTTATTTACCCTTGTCACGCTGTCAGTTTCATGTTGTAAAACTTCCCATCTGCTGCTGTTCCCAAATGTCACCAAGAAGCCCGCCATGAGTCCTGGACATCCAAACGCAACAAAACGACTCTAGACACAGACTTTATACCTTTTACAAAAATTAACTCAAAACGGATCACAGGTCAAAATGTAAAACACGACACTGTAAAATTCCTAGAAGATAACGCAGCAGAAAACCTAGATGACCTCGGGTATGGCGATGACTTAGATACAACACCAAAGGCGCGATGCATGAAAGAAAGAATTGAGAAGCTGGGTTTCATTAACATTAGAAACTTCTGCTCTGCAAAAGATAATGTCAAGAGGCTGAGAAGACAAGCCACAGACTGGGAGAAAATATTTACAGAAGGCACAGCTGATAAAGGACTTTGCATATTATCCAAAACATACAGAGAACTCTTAAGACTCGCCAGCAAGAAAATAAACAACCCGCTTAAAAAATGGGCCAAAGATCTTAACAGACACTTCATCAAAAAAGGGGTACAGCTGGCAAATAAGCGTATGAAAACATGCTCTATGCCGTGTCATCAAGGAAATGCAAATTAAAGCAGTGAGTTACCAGTACACATCTGTTAGAGTGGCCAAAATCCAGACCACGGACACCCCCAAATGCTGGCGAGCACATGGCACAGCAAGGACTCTTGCTCATTGCCAGTGGGAATGCAAAATGGCACAGCCACTTCGGAAGACAGTTTGGCAGTTTCCCACAAAGCTGTATGTACTGATACCATTCGATTCAGCAGTCATGCTCCTTGGGGTTTTCCCAAAGGAGTTCAAAACTTATGTCCACACAGAAACCTGCACGTGAATGTCTATAGCAGCTTTCTGTATCGTTGTCAAAACTTGGAAGCATCCAAGGTGTCCTACAGTAAGTGACTGGATAAATAGACTGGTCCGTCCAGACAATAGAATATTATTCAGTGCTAAAAGGAAATGAGTTATCAAGCTATGAAAAGACATGGAAGAGCTTAAATGTATATTACTAAGTGAGAGAAGCCAATCTGCAAAGGCTACAGACTGTATGATTCCAACTACATGACATTCTGGAAAAGAAAACAGACAATAAAAAGATGAGTTCCAGGGATTGGGGCAGGAGGAGGGATGAACAGTGGAGCACTGAAAATACCCTGTAGGATACTGTGATGGTGGATACACGTCATCATACACTTATCAAAGCCCATAAAACGCACACCACCGAGAATGAACCCGAAGATAAATGTGGACTCTGGGTGATGATGATACGTCAGCGTAGGTTCATCAGTTGTAACAAATGTTCCATCCTGGCGGGGCTGTTGTCATCTGATGAGGGAGACTGCATTTGTGGGGACAGGGACGAGGAGGGTGTAGGAACTGCGTCTTCACTCAATTTTGCTATGAACCTAAACTGCTCTTAAAAAAAAAAAAGCCTTAACAAATCCATCCGCACACTCTGTGCTCATTCCCACAAGTCTGTCCTCGCGCTTTTTCTCCAGACGCCCTCGTTTTCAGCATCCCGCAGCCCATCCTTCCAGGACCCCGGCCCTCCAGCCGAGCCAGTCGTCACTGCCAGGTGTCCACATAAGTCTCACCTCTGACCTCTCTCTGCGCAGCAAGTGGACCGGGTGGGCCGCTCGGAGTTCTGCTCACTGGGGAAGAGTCCACCCCGCACGGCCCTGTCGGCCACCAAGGGGGCTGGCGGGTCAGCAGCAAGCTGTTTGGAGCTCGGGCCCGGATGTGGAGCTGACCCATTCATGGGCCAAACCCGGACTTTCTTCCTGTCTCTGCTGCTATAGGTGGTGTGAGCTCAGGGCAAGGTCTTAGTGCAATGACACGGGCGTCTAGACCACCTGTTTGTGCCATTCGCTTGTGCCCTATGGACCTTCCTGGCCCAGTCCTGAGTGTGCCATGTTTACTTTATTACGGATTTGATGACGTGCACCTGACCTTATGGCTTAGGGGTTCTGGCAAGACTCAGCTTATGATGGAGGACCCAGTAGCATACCCGGAGCTACTTTTCAGGTGGAAAGTTCTCTGCCGCCTTCCTCCGGAAGCCCGGAAGTTTCCGCACACTCTCCAGTTGGGGCCTGTAAGCATCTGTGCCACTGCTGCCCTGGGAGCCTTCTGGGCCATGTGGCCCAAGCGACAACATACCTTGCACTACAGTCCGAGGCACAGAGGGCCACCGAGCCCTCTCTGTGCCTGAAACGCAACCTTCTGAACGACCCAGTCAGTGGTCAGAGCGGTGTTGCCGAGTGTGCTACATGCGGCTCCAGAATCCAGACTGTCGGGTGTCGTGCTTTTCTTAGTTGTAGAAAGTTTAAGATACAGTAACCGGCTCTTGACCGGGCAGGATGTCCCAGCAGTCCCCAGATCACTGGACCTCCAAAAGCTTTACCGCTGGGTTTGGCCTCTAATCTTTGCAGGATTCGCCCCCTCCTCTCTGATGCACACGTCGACCGAGCATCCAGATTGTTTGCCGTTTCCCGTTCAGCGGATCCGATGAACATTTTCTCGTCAGGGTAGCGGGCAGCCAGCACGATTGCCTGCAGAACGTCGCGTAATCAGGGCTTCTGCAGCCTGCCTTGTAGGAGACCAGGAGAGTTAGCTACTTCCAGGGCAAAACTGTGAATGTCTACTGTCTGGCTCAGGTGAGTTTCATGAACTGTTTGGGATTCTGTTTTCTAATGGGGATTGGAAAGAACCAGATCCGCAACCTCATACCAAGTCCCAGAGGCTGGGCCCATCTGGCCTAATAGAGGTGCCACATCCGGCACAGCGGCTGCCACTGAGTTCCTGCTTCATGTCCGTCCGCTGTCATCTTCCATGCTCCATTGGGTTTTTTTGTGTTGATAGGTTTGGGTTTTGTTTTGTTTGCAGGAGCTATTCAGTGGGTGTCATAGAGATCACTTGCCTTTGACTTGGGTGTTGCCTCTGATTAGGGCCAGGAGGGATGGTGGGGTAGGAAAAGCATTTTGAGCTTAAAATAAGCCTTTTGTACCATTCTGGCTCTTACTCCTCAGATCAAGAAACTAATGTGAGGGTCTATCAATTAAGTAGATTCATCAGTATCTACTCAGGAACCAGAAAAGAGCCACAGATGGATCCACAGACTCTTTGAATCCACTACGAGATGGACTTGGGCTGGGACTTTATTGATTGCCCGGCTCCTATGTGGCCCCGTTCTAACGAGAGGGCTGTGGTGGTATTTTGTATCGCTGGGTATGTCGGCCGTGGCCCTCAGTCCAACTGCTCTTGAAGGATGCGTATCTTCCACTTTCCCGGTGTACAGTTACCCTGATAGCCACAGGGCCCTTTGGGGAAGATCGTGGGGAGTATTTATTATGTATGGCTGCTCTAGTGCTGTAGGGTTCCTCCTCAGGGGACCCAGCCTCTCCTCCAGGTGACGGGCACTGGAACTGAGCTGACTCGGGTCTGGGACCTGTATGAGATCATGGTTTTCCACGGCGGCGGCTGACATCAGTGTTTACGCATCAGCTGCTCGTTTGGTCACTTCGCTGGCTGCCCGTTGGGCTCATCTCTGGGCCGCCATGTTCTATTAGCCACTGGTCCGTGGCCCCCGGTTGCTCTTCTGGCCTCGCAGCCCATTAGGTTGTTGCATTCGTCTTTCTTTCTGATGGCAAAGTGCACCATTAGATTCTCATTCTGGAATCCTATCCATTGACGCTGGGGAGCCCAGTCATGTACGAGCATCTCCTCTTGTCAGCTCCGGCCAACAGGACCGCCACCACTGAGCGTCTGGGTGTTAATGTTGGATCCCTTACTGTTCCAGTGACGGGAGTGTCCTCGCCCACGGGCGGGCTCCCTAGCATGGCATCCCACCCACCCCTCCCCAGGACTCTGCGGTCGCGGGATCCCCACCTCACTTCCGGTACACCGACATCGTCGCGGCCCAGGGAACCACTGCAGCAGTGTGTTGGGACTGGCTTCATGTGTCCTTGTCATGTGTCCTAAGTCACAGACTAGAACCCCCATGTCAGTAAAATCTTCCTTATCCAGCTTCTGTTCTCCCTGCCACCGAACCAGCATCCTCAGACCCGTGCTCACACGTGCCTGTCCAGTTCCTGCTGGTCCAGGTTAGCCAGGTTCTTCAGCTCTTTGGGAGAATAACTCACTTCCCCTGCAAGCAGTATGGTATTTCTCGACACAGGCCATGCTGATACTTGACCCTATTTGTTTGTTAAGTGCAATGGGGGGCGGGTCTTAGGGAGGACTGAGCTTGTCTCGCCAGTCTTCTCTCTGCGGAGAGGCCTTTGAATGATTTCCAGGTGAGGAGGGCCACCCTTCTCTGGCACGAAGCAGTGAGCCACTTGCTGGACCCAAGGGTTCAGGGGAACCTGGAGTGTCAGCGTTTTTGAGGGCGCCTGCCCAAAGGGGCCCATCTCATGAATCAGAGTCCCATCCCTTCCTAATCAGAGCCCTGACTTAAACAAAGGAGACTTTGGGGGGTGAGTTTGGTCCCTTTTGTAACTGCACCACCCTTACGATCCAGTCTTGGCCCGATTCTCAGCGCATTCTGTCCTCTGCATGGAGCAGCTGAAGGTTTTTATAAATGCTACCATGGGGCGTTCTGGTTTTCACAGCAACTCCTGAGGGGACAGTTGGCCAGTTGGAGCCTATCATTCTCTTCCTTCATCCCAGTCCATCCCAGGTGACAGTGTGGAAAACTGCGATCCAGTAGCACGTGGAGTTTATCGCCACCGCACTTACCATCAGCCGTGGGATCCTGTTGTCATCTGACTAGCATCCAGTATCTCATCCTGGGGGACCACTTTCTAGGGACACTGCTGACATCAATCAACTCTTTTAGCTGGGCTCCCCTGAGGCCCCGAGACAAGGATTTGGGGTTAAGTGGTGACCCCAGGAAGCGTGGTAGGGCATAGCGGCATGAGGCGGGAAAGGGAAGAAAACGGATAGAGGGCGTGTTAATGAGCAGGTTGCCACTGGCAACCACCATGCTCAAGCCCACTCAGGAGTGAGGAGGCCGAGGCCTGACCCACCAACCCCTCACTTACCGGCTGGAGCGTTGCTCCTGGGCTGTTGACTCCTGGCACTTACTGTGCCTGAGTGGAGCATGCGCCAATGGCCAAGAGACGCCCTCGGGTGCAGAGACGCAAAGAACCTTCTTCTGGCCACCTCCAGGGTAAGATAAGTGGGTACGGCCGGGACGTCAGTAGCATGTGGTCCCACGATGAACTGAGAAGACAGAAGAGTGAATGCAGTGGACATTCTCTGCCTGCCGTCAGCCCTTGTCAAAGAGTCAACTCAAATGAGAAGGAATCACAAACCCTGCTCGGCTTTTTCAGCCCAGCGTGCTCACTTGGCCAGGCCACAGCTGCGTAGACTTGGGGCATCTCGGCAGCCCTGTTTCGGATTGCTTTAGGAGAGAATGTGAGGTTATCAGCTTTGTTTCAGATAGTTGCAGTTTCCGGGTAAATAATTTCGGATAAATGAGGTATTCTGCCTTTTATTTTTTCTCTTGCCTTAGTGCACTGGCGAGGACCTCTGGTCCAGTGTGGGACAGAAGTGCTAAAGAGGGCACCCTCGCCTCACTCCCAGTCTCTGGGGAGCACTTTAAATCTTTTACCAAGAAGGGTAATATTTGCAATGTCCTGTATTAGATCAAGGGACTTTTCGTGATTCCCAGCTTGCTAAGAGCATTTATAAAACATAAATAGGTGTTGAATTTTGCCAAATACCTTTTCTGCATCTATTGAGATGACATAATTTTTCTTTTTTCTCTTTACGTGGTGAATTGCAACACTTAATTGTCTAATGTTAAACTATCCTTGGAGTCCTGAACCATAGCATACTCTGGTCATTGTCGTGGGTGCCGTAGACACCCTGGCACGTAGGCCATGCAGGCAAGGGTTGAAGGAGAGCTATTCTGAGTCTTGGCAGGATGCCTCGTGATTCTCCCAGAAGATGTGAGGACCTGCTCTGAGGGCATCGCCCACTTGCCTGCTTACCTCCCCTGGGGGTTTCTGCTGAGGTTCTGATGAGCTCAGGATAGACCTGCAGAATATTCAGCTGCTTAGCGCAGTCTCGACTGGGCTCTCCAGCGACACAGTATCTCACCTTGAGTTACAGTCATCCTGCCCCTTTTGTTTCTGCTGTTCTTTTTGGTATGCGGAGAAGGACCCAGGGAGCTGGCACCTTTGCTTGTGTAATAAACTGCCTGAATTTAAAAGTGGTCATTAGTACGGGGCCAGTGGCTCAATGGATAAATGTGGTTCATTGTCCTTTTACCATCTGTCCCAGCAGCCTGGGCTTCGCCTTGGCTGCTGCTGTGCTCTTGGTAAATGTCCTTGAGAAATAAAGGACTATAGCCCCAGCTGTTGGCCCTCAGCTGGTCCTCCGCGGACCACACAGCTGTAGAGAACCCCCTAGTCCAAGTTCACATCCCCTTCAGGGCGGCCGCATCCAGCAGCAGTCAGTGAGGAGCGTGAAGGCCAGGCCCACTCGCCCCAGCGTGGGACCTGAAGTGTGTCTCATCTCTGGAGCTGCCCGGAGGCTCTAGGACCATTCCACCCGACCTGCCCAGTCCTGCCTCCTTCCCTTCCCAAGGGCACTCGCTAACTGATGTCCTGCCCGCCAATCTCTGTCTCAGAGCCTGCCTCCCGGGGGCCTGACCTGTGATAGTCGTGATATACCGTCTTTTTATCTCTTGCTGGTTCCTATTAGCTGATATATTATTTAGGATTTTTGCATCAATATTCATGTGAGAGATTGGTCTGGAAGTTTCCTTTCTTATAAAACAACCGAAAGCCACCAATGGTGTTTCCGAATCAATAACTGATTCATATTCAACTAAACCTTCGAATGCTTTATCTGGTGCTGACTCTGCAAGTGAACACAATGGTCTGTTATCAGAATTAAGCCCATCGTAGAGGAGACAACAGCTAGATGGCGAGAAGCACAAGTGAGGGGGATGGATAATGACCCACTCCCAGTATGCCCTGGGCAGCTGCCGGGTTAGCCCAGTCGAGGCTCTCGCATGACCGAGGCCAGCGATTCGCGGGACTGGATGCAGCAGGGGGCGTGGCTGCCGCCGGTCTGCGGCGTGGATTCTGTTAACGGCACCGTCTCGTGTGCACGTCAGGCTCCCGGTTCTCAGAACTGTTTGTTTTCTGTCATTTGGATTTCATAGCTTCTGCTCCCTTGTACTGTACATTCTTGCCACATGTTTTTGGACTTAAAAATAACATCTTTAGACCTGCTCCAGGGTCCACAGTGGGTGCTTGGTTTAGATGATGATGACGTTACTCTACACAAATAAACCACCTTATTTTATCCCCTTTTTGAGGTCTAATTTTCACCCAATAACAGGCTCCCATTTTAAGGGGACGGTTTGGTGAATTTGGGCAAATCTAGATAGATTTATAACCATCACCACGATCAAGATACGGGACATCTTTTCATCGCCCCAAAAAGTTCCTTCCGACCCCTTTGCAGTCAGTCTTCTCCGCCGTGAGCCCTGGGCAACCGCCGATCTGCTTTCTCTCCTGATAGCTTTGATTCGCCTTTTCTAGAACTTCATATGATGATATCACACAGAATATTCTCTTTCATGTCTGGCTTCCTTTCCTCAGCAAAGTGTATTTCAGATTCATGCATGTCGGTGCGTGTATCAGTAGTCCGTTTCATTTTTTGTACACAAATCGTATAGCACAATTTATCTCTTCAACGAAATGGTAGCATACTTTAACCAGTATTTACTACACTTCATAAAATCAATTCTTTTTCAGCTCGAGTGCCTATAATGTGCCACTGGTATTTGAAATATACCATGAACAGTTAATAACGTGTGCCCTCATGGAGCTAACAGTAATAGAATATAGAAAATAACCAATAAGTAGTAATAAATAAATGATATAGTTATTCTCCTAGGGCTGTTGTAACAAATGACCTTCAACTCGGTGGGTCAAAACAACAGAAATTCATCTTTGCACAGTTCTGGAGGCCAGAATTCCTAAATCGGGGGTAGGCTAGTGGTAGAGGTGGACCGTCTGGGGGCTCCGAGGGAGAACCTCCACGCCTCTCTCAGGGCTTCCGCTGGCTGCCGGCGTTCCTCGGCTCACAGACGCATCGTTTCCCAGCCCTGCGTGTCTTCACATCACCTTCTCCGTGTGCCTCCTCCCCTGCTCCTCTCTCCCGAGGACGGTTGGCATTGGATTTAGTGCCCACCCTAATCCAGGACGATCTCATCTCGAGATCCTTAACTTCCTTACATCTGCACAGGCCCTTTTCTCAAATAAATTCACATGCGTAGGTCCTGGGTGGACATGTCTTTTTGCGGGGGAAGGAGGGGCTGCCGTTGAAACCACTACAGCATGTCAAGAAGAAAGTGCTACGGTGAAATAATGGCCACAGAGTGGAATAAGGAGGGTCAAGGGTGCCGGAGGGATGCTGGACGCGAGATCAGCAGGCCGGTCAGGGGAGGGCTCGCTGAGGAGACGTTGAGCAAAGGCTGTGAAGAGTTGGCCCTGGGGGATGAGCTCCCCAAACGGAGGGAACAGCCAGGCAAAGGCTTTGATGGGAGCGGCCTCGGCCTCCGGAAAGGCAGCAAGGAGCCAGGAGCTGACCTATGCCAGCGAGGGCGGTGGGGCTGGACCATGGTGGCCTCGGGGGCCACCGGAAAGACTGGGGATTTTACTCGGAAGGAAACTGCAGGGAACGGTAAACTCTGCTGATGTTCAAAAGGACCACTCTGTGGCTGTATTAGAGATAGACGGTCCCTGGGCAAGACTGGGAACAGGGCGGTTTCGACTGAGGTAGGCGCGGTGGTGGCGGTAAGGCTTACGGAGTCTGGATTTCTTTCTTCAATCAAAGTAGAATTTGCATGCAGCGAAGTGCATAAATCCTAAGCGTACAGGTCTAAGAATTTTCACAAAATAAACACTTTAGTACCCAGGTGAAGGCTCTCCCATTACCTGCGCCCTAGCGGCCTCTGCGCTGTCCCCCGAGGCACCATCTCCCTTCAGAGGGAGTCACATGGGGGTCATCGGTGACCCTGACAGACAGTTTCAGCAGACTGGCGGTGGTAGGCCTGGTGCAGGTGGCCAAGGAGCGATGGGAGGAGAGAGACATGGAGTCAGCAAGTGGAGACATCTCTTGATGGGTTTTGCTTATAAAACAGAGTAAAAAAAAAAAAAACCTGGGCAGACACCAGAGGGGAAAGTGGGGTCGAGCGAAAGGATTTTTTCTTAAGATGAGAGGAGCATCAGCATGTCACCTTGTCTTCCTCCAGCTGGAATGTCTGCCCTGAGGCCCGGATCTGGGTTGTCCTGTTTACCACTGCAAGCCCAGGACCCAGAACAGGGCACACGGGGGCGCTCGGTAATTCTCAAATAAATGAATGAATCAGACCTGATAAATAAGAAACTCATATCCTAAATAGTGATGTGTCAAGGAAGTAGAACAAAGCAGGGAGGAGGTAGTGGACATCGCTAAGGCTTCAAGAGAAGGAGACTCACCAGCGAAGGTCTAAAGGAAGCGAGGAACCTGGCCTTTGGGTTGTCTGAGAGAGGAGCATTCTGGGCAGTGGAAACAGCCAGTGCAAAGGCCCTGAGGCAGGACCAAGAAACAGCAGAGAGGGCGCTAGGTCTGGAGTCGTCTGAATGAGAGAGTAGCAGGAGAGGGGGCCGTAGCCGCAGTGGGGTTCAGGTCACGCAGAGGCCTGCAGGTCACTGCAAGGACTCAGTCTTTTGTGCTGAGCTACATGTGAAAACCACTGGAGGGTCTGAGCATAAGACCTGATTTGATTTATATTTGATAAAGTTCAACATCCATACTCAGCGGCGGTGTGTGGAACACTTAGCCTTCAATCTCAGGAACACGGTGAGGTCCCCTGCTATCCCCACTTCTAGTCACCATCGTGCCGGGGGTCCAAAGCAAAGCACGAGGCTAGAGAACAAAACTGTCGCTACCCATAAATGACATGACTGTGTCTGCAGAAAAATACGCAACGACCTGCAGGTAAATTATTCAATTAAAAAGAAAATTCAACACCACTAGAGATAGAATCGCTCCATAAGATAAAAGTCTTAATCCTCCAGGAAGGTACAACAATTTGATGGCCCCTAACAGCTTCAAATTTTATAAAGTAAAAATCGACTCACTTAAAAGGAGACATAGACAAATCCACAATCACCGTGGACAGTAGAAACACACTTCTCAGTGACTGACAGAACAAGCAAACAACAAATCAGTGAGGACACAGAAGGTAGAAACTATGCAATACCAAGCTTGGTCTACTGGACAAATACAGAGTCACGCTCAAACTGAGCATCCTTTTATTTAAGCACATACGGAATATTTATGAAAATTGGCCACACACTATCCCCTAAGGCAAGACTCAGCAAAGGTCAACAGGCATCACCCAAAGGATAGTCTACTGAAGGTTCCCACATGCTCTATTCATCAAATCAACTGTCTACAGCAGGGAAAATGCACAAACTACAGCCACACACAACATGGATGAGTCCCACGCATCAGACACGAAAGTAAAATGCAAAAAGACAGACATTACGATTCCATTTGTATCAAATTCAAAACCAGGCCAAACCCAGCTACAGTGTTTAGATAGTGAACTCAAAGAAAGGGGTGGCCAGCGGGGGCTGAAAGGGTGACAGCCGGCAGGGACCCTTGGTGGCCGAGGAGTTGATTTGAAAATTCTGCTACTTCCCTTTTACCGGAAGGAGCGGACTGTGAAACCCCGAAGAAACGGGGTGCAGAGGAAGAAGGGGGCTGGGAGAGGAATGTGAAGCCAAGTAATGGAACACACAGAAGGGGAGAACTGTGGCACCAGAATAAAAAAGGGCGATCCATCTTTGAACTTAAAAAAAAAAAAAGAAATTGTAAAGAAAAGCTAAGAAATAGCTATCATAAAAGAGCGGAGGTAATCTCCGGGTGGGGGCGAAGAACTGGGCTCTTGAGCGCTGGGAATACGCTGTTCTTCACTTGGGCGGTGGCTCCATGGCCACGTGCACTGTAGTCATGTGTTCCACGTGTGTGTATCTTTCTGAAGGTGCGCCGTATGTCATAACTTATACAGTACTGAATACATGAAAACAAAGCCTGCCAGACAATGTAAGTCGGGGCAGGCTGTATGTGGGGCGTTGGAAACCAGGACATTGTTCGGAAGCGTGTCACGTCCTGTGACACAGTCCGACATTGATTTCGCAAAACTGCTCCCAAGAAGCTCTTGAGCTTATTTTCAGGCAACGTGGTACCTTGGAGAGCAGGGGACAGATTTCGGGCTCAAGTTCACAAGAAGAAGTTTGTACTGCATACACAACAAAATTATCTTCAAGACTGTTTTCCTGTTCATTCTAAACGCATTCTAGAGAAGAAATTTAAAAGGTGTAAAAGCCTGCATCTCCCCCAGCTCCTCAGTGATGCCCATGCTCATCCATAGGGCCCGAGTTGAGTATGGAGAGGCCGAAGACATCCAATATAATCTGAACCACTGAGCTTGTGAAATGAAGCCTGTGTGTCTTCTGGCAGAGTGGGATTCATAGGGCTTCTCCTGCCGTGAAAGGAAAGAACAAACACAAAACAGCACAGCCGGACTCAGCGAAGTGCCATAGGGGGTCACTAATTGAAACAGTGTGGCCCCAGGTGTGCTCCGACCCTTGAAAATATTTTCGCAGTGTTCCGTCTGTTTTTTTTCCGCCAGATTACGCCTCCTAGTTGGTCTTGATTGCTTGTTCCCAGCAAAAATATTTGAGGTGAAGAAATCAATTCAGCCAAGACCAACAGAAAGTACGGAAGGGTTCATTACCGCCTTCGGCCCGGGATTTTCATAGCGCGTGGCTGTATCTTCCTTAGGTGGTGATCAGCTGAGTGGTCGTGGGGAGAAGCTCACAGTGCTTTCCAAACAAGCTCATTTCTGCATCTGTCCTCTCTAACCTGAAAAACGCCTGTTCCGTTGGGGTCTTTCTGGACGAGGTCCTCTTGGGTGTCGTTCACCCAAATGAGTTTCTTCAGACAACATGAGCATCCATTCACAGTAAATCCTTCAGGTTGCTCTGTTGAAACAGTTGTCTTTTGGAAATACACATGAACAAAAGGACACAGTATGTTAAGTGTATGTTTTCCTTTGACCTTACTCCGAGTCCGATGGAGCCCTGAGTTTTTACCAGTATATACTGGTAAATTATATAGATGCAAATGTGTATATTAGCGTTTCCCTACATTGTTTTTCGGTGACACCTTCTTTGCTTTCAAGTCTCAGGCTTCTTTGCATCTTCTTTGCTCTCGTTCTTAAAGTTGCCATTAAAGTCTTCTGCGTCCCGTTAGTTTCCTCATTGCTCACAGCAGAAACAGAGCCAGAGCCAGCAGCTGCCGCCGGTCCCGGTTCCGTGCAGCGAGCGTCCCAGCCTTCGGGTCTGGCCAGCAGTTCTTCGCCATCCTGGGGTCCTCTCTGCCTCTCGTTAAGATTTGCCGGATTGTCTAAACTGCTTGGAAGTGTTCAGTGAAGAAGGTCGGCACGTCTCTCATTTTGCAAATGTAAATCGAGAAAAGTTATACACTCATTTCCCCCTGAAGTTCATCCACAACGAACACCATGAATTGCCTAAGTGCATGGAAAAGGCCATACCATTTCCGACGTATATCCGCACACTCCCTATAAAGTTGAGCACATTCTCTGCAAGTTACAGGGGGAAGAGGCAGTGTTAAATGACTGCCCCCCCCAAAGGAAACAATCAGGCAAATCCTGAATCCAGGGCATTCTGCAATTTTAACAGTGAGTCGGCTCATCAGAGAGTGAATGTCAAAAAAAGGTGGCAAAAGTGTCCTAAAGCACCTCTGTTGATTCCAGCCAGATGCAGCGTGGGAACCTTGCTTAGATCCGGAGGGCTACAAAGAGCATTAGAGGACAAGTCCTTGAAATTTTCGCTTTGCATATTTTCCCAAAGTCTAAAGCTATTCACCTCCTTAGAACGTTTTAACTCTTATCACTCCTCTAAGTTACCTGCTATTCTACCTGTTCAAGATTTAAGCTCTACCTTCTTATTTTCTCAAAATCCCACAAATTAAACACTCCTCTGCAGTGCGATGTTTGGCATGGATTAAGGGATCACTTGCCGTGATGTTCTGGAACGTGCTGATGGTGATGACGCATCTTGATGTAAATTCTTCCCCCACCCCCTTAATCCTACATGGGATTCATCGGGCTGCATGAATCCGTGGTGGAAAATGCTGGGTTCTTCTTAGTACTTTGAATATTGTCCTGTTCCAGTTTCTCTCTTCTCCTTCTAGAATTTTAGGTAAGCATAAACTTGACTTTATTGCCCTATATATCTTATTTATATATCTCAACTTTTTTTCGTATTTTTGTCTCTTTATCTCTTAGTGCAACATTCCAGAAAATTTCTTCTCAAAGAAAGTATCTTTGAGTTCATTGAATTTCTCCTCAGTGGTGTCTAATCCACTTTTAAACCCATCTATTGAGTTTTAAATTTCAGTTGTTACATTTTTCATCTCTAGAGGTTCCATTTGGTTCTTCTTATATTAATCTACATAATTTTTCATTCCATTTCTTTTTTTTAATGCTTTATTGATCAGTAATGGCTGGAAGACGATGGCAAATATGTCGTTTTTTTCTTGTAGCCCTGTCAATTTTTGTTTCCTATCTTTTGAAGCTATGTGATTAGTCGCATTCAGCTTTGAGGATATGCTCTTTCTAGTGATAGATGTCCTTCCTGTCACTAATAACACATCTTGGTTTCCAGTCTGTTTTGTCTGGTGTAATACAGCTCTCTTCGGCTTTACTTTGGATAATGGTTTTCTGGTATACCCTTCCCATCACGTTACTGTAAATTTTTCTGTGACCTCATGTTTGGTATGTGTCTTGTAAATGGCATTAACCGTGTGAATTTTTTACTCCACTCTTGTAGTCTCTGCCTTTCACCTGGTCCATTTAATCCATTCATATTTACTACACTGACTAATATATTGGACTTATTTCCCCGATCTTACTTTTTGCTTTTTTTATTTGTTCTGAATTTTTAGTAATTCTTTTCCCGCCTTTTTTTGCTGTCACCTGTCTATGCAATATAGAGCAAGTAGAAGTCTCAGGCTGCTATGGGAGTATCGATACACATATATGAATCGATACAACCACCTTAGGGATCGCCTGGCAAAGTTGGAAATCCACACAGACTATGTTTCAGCAAGTCCAGCCCTGGAAATGCTTGCACCTGCATACCAGGACACATGTACCAGAATGTTCCTAGCAGCATTCTTCGTGATAGCCAGAACCCAAAAGTAACTGTGCTTACTGGTCCACTGAACAGAATGCATGCATTGTCATTCAGGTCTCGGAGCCTCATCACTCCCTTATGAGAGGTAAAGTAGTGAACAGCGTGATGAGGGACGGAGGCAGAGAATATGGAGCGTGCGCACACACACACACACACACACCGTAACACAATCAGCAATGACAGGGAGAGCAGGCATGGTAGTGGGAGGGACGCCAAAGCCCCAGGAGGGAGTGGGCCCACGCCCAGGGAGGCTGACAGGGAGAGTGAACTGCAGGGGTGCCCCGCCTGGAAGGGGTCCCCCTCAGTAGTCTGGCCGCCTGTGGGTTCTCAGAACCTTTGTTAAGCCAGCAGTGGGATGAGAGGAATGGAAAGAGAGGTCCGAGGCACACGGAGAAGAGCTGGAGCCCTGGTCCAGGGCCACAGACCTCCCCCAGAGATGGATCTCCAAGGCACAAGCCAGCACGACCTGTGTTTGCAGCAGACCCAACCACAGCTGTGTGAGATTTTCCCAGAAGCCCTCACAGCAGTCCAGGAGCCCAGACGTCCTCAGGTTTGGGTGGCACAAGGCTGAGCGACAGCGAGAGGACCGGGGGCAAAGGCGGATAGGAGAGAAACACGTGGAACTGGCCGACCGTGAGATCCAGGCCAAAGAGAGGCGCTGAGGGATTGGGGAGGGTCAGCGACGGGGCCCAGGGGGCAGGTTAGAAAGGAGACTAGGAGAGGTGGTGCGAGGGGTCGGGGACTGGGGTCCAGAAGAGAGAACTGGGGTTTCCCGTCTGGCAGCTGGAGTGGCTTCAAGGAGCCACCAGTGGCCTCCCCGCAGGAGGTGAGGTGTCGTGTTCAGCATGGCGGAGACGGAGGTGCAGAGAGAAGGTGGCTCCCATCTTTCGTCACCTGGGGACGTCGCTTTGTCTCAAGCAGCTACCTCAAGCAGCAGTCCAGGCCCAGAAGAGGTGAATCCCGGTGGCAGGACCGTCCAGCGCCGCCTCCTGCAGCGATGGGAACGCTCTGCATCTGCGCCGTCCGGCTCGGTGGCCTCTCGCCACGCGTGGCTCCCGTGCTCCTGAAATGTGGCTCGTGCGACTGAGGGACGGAGTGTTTCATTTTATCTCCTCGTAATTAATTTAAAGTTAAGGAACCACATGTGGCCACACGTCCAGGTCCTCCTCTCGAAAACAAAGGTATGGGCTTGGCAGCAGGCTTCTGGGACTTTTTTGGGACCTTAACTCTTTTGTCTGAAGAAATTCCACACAAACACCATACGTAAAGAAATTATAGTGGAGCCGCTCTGCTTGGGCTGCCATTCCTTTCCAAGCCCTGGGCACGTCCTTGGGATGCTAGGGCTCTGGGGAACAGTTTGTGGGCAAGGTCCGTGGTGCCTGATGTGGTACACATGTCACCGGGAGGCACAAGGTCATCCGAGGCGGCACCGCAGACAGACATTTTCAAATGAATAGTTATCGACTTATCATAAAATGCATTAGAAAAACACCACTGGCTTTACATATATGGCGGTGATATCAAGTTTCATTTTCAAATGTATTGAAGTAAAAAAAAGGGATTAATTTGAAGGAAAATGATAGATAAGAGTCCATGTGGTTCACACGAATGACAAAAATAGCGGTTTGAAACCTGGCAGACGTGGCTGGAGTGTGGGAAGTAGCGGGGGGCTTGGTTTGGTGATGTAGGCCTCGGACCAGCAGCAACAGCATTTCCTGGCAGGCACGTGCGAAACGCAGAATCGAAGGCTCCATCCTGGACCTACTGAAGCAAGACCTGCATTTTAAAAAGCCCGCAGGGGATTCGTGGGCACGCCGATGCTTGAGGAGCCGAGCTCGAAGGGGACCCGTGGCTTGGCGGTCCCAGGTTGGGAGGCCAGACAGCTTCCCTTGCCGTCAAGAGAGTCTCAGGTCTCAGGAAAGGTGATGGGGTGCTCCTGCCTCCTTGGCACCACACGCACATACCTATGCACACACGCACATGCACACAAATATATGCGCATGCAGATACATAAGCATGCGCGCACGCCCACACACCATACACATGCACACGCTAAGCCCTGAGGTGGAGCCCCCCCCAGGCTCTCGGGGGACCCTCCTCTTCACCACCCCAGCGGGGCCAGTCTCTCCAGCAGCCCCAGCGTTCCTTCTGCAGAATCTCCTCCAGGTGGTCCGCACTCCTCTTTGTACCACGTGTGTTTCCGTGCTCCCCGAGGGAGAGCGAGCAGGTACCTTGGACAGCAGGCGGGGAGGACGCTCTTGTCCAGACGTTTGGCCTAGAGTCCCAGCCTCGCAGGCTCTTGGCACATTGTGGATGGGCAGCCAAAACTGGAATGTCTGAAGAAACATTCTGAAACGTGATGTCTCAGAGCCGTCAATGAATTTATACCCAACTGCTCAGATTCCGCAGCAGGATTTTCCCTTATCGGCCACCTTCTGAGACTCAGCCGTGAGCCTGGAGCTAAGGGTGACTAAGACATGCTGCCGGGCACAGACCGGAGGGGACGCATATCTCATACTCTTTGTGAAAAGGCAGCACTCAAAGCGTTAGAAACCAAATATGCACCGCAGGCTCAGGGACAGGAAAGCAGGGGCAATACATTCTGGCTGAGGGTAAGGTGCCGGGGCTTTTTTAAAAGGGGTGCTATTTCATCTGGGTCAAGAAGAACGAACAGGCTTTTGCTGGGTCGAGAAGGGAGAAAGTGTTCCTGGTTGAGGGAACCGCTCGGAAATATAAAAATTGCACATGGAAAATCCAGCTCTTCCTGGAACATAGGTGAGCAAGGGTCAAATTCCTGGGAGCCTAATTAAAAAAAAAAAAAAAAATTCCTTAAGGCTTTACAGACCAGGCTGAGGAGCTTGGACTTTATCTTGTGGGAAACAGGGAGCCACTGATGGGGGTTAAGTCACAGAGGGATCACTAGAGGGGGTACATTATTGAAAGCCCAGTGGTGGTGGTTATTGGTGGGCTGAGAATCTGGAATCCTGGCACCAGGCCATGACCACACCCATGCGACCAAGTCAAGGCCACCCCTCTTACTCTGCCCTCTTCCAGAAACCAGGTAAGTCCTGCCATCCTTCAGAGAGTCGTGTCCTGACTGATGTATGGCCCAGTGAGACTGGGCAGGCGGGCCACAGGAAGATGTCCTTACTGGCAGCACAGGCCCCAGGGAGCTTGCGGGTGGGGCGGAACACCCTGCTGCCCGTGGGTACTGGATGGCTGAGAGCTGAGCTTGTTCCCCTTGTCCCTGCCACACAGAGGTCGATGGCCAGCACTGAGCCCCTGGGAGTGTGGAGCCAGCAAGCGAGTGCCAATTGGTACATTTTCAGGAGCTTTGGGAGCTGCTCATTAAACACGGCCGTTATTTAAAATTAAATTATATAAACTAACAAATGATTTAAAACAGAGGTTAATAAATACTCCACAATCACCACTCCCTGATTATTTACTACGCTATTATCTATGCTCTTGAGGATATCTACATCCGTCGCTTCTCTGTGGTGGAAATTCAATACGACGATGTGCCACTGTAGGTCTCTTCCCAACTTCACATCGGGGACCTCGCATCGGTGGCTTGGAAGCGGCCACAATGGCAATACTTACGCCATAGCAATTAGTAAATGCTGCACGTCCGAGCTCTTGCTGCAGACAGCCAGTTGCTAAATCCTTGCCAGCCCACCACCACTAATCTCCACCCGCTGCCTTGCCGGCTCCCTGTGGACATGCACCTGCCCTCCTCAGGCCTGTGCTTTCCCCTTTCAGTAGCCACAGCAGCACAAGTGGCCTTGTCAGGTCAGAGCTATCAGGTGGGTTTCAGGAAGGTGTGGAGATCTCACCAGGAGCCCTGAGCATCTGCCCCTGAGGACTTAGCCCTGTGATGGGGCTACCTGAGGAGGTCTCCCTGTGCCGCCCGCAGCCCCCATCAGGGGCCACACGCTCAGCAGGCTCCAGGGAGTCTGGCCAGATGAACGGAGGGAAGTACCGGCCTGATTCCTGCTGGGATAGGAAATAGAAGAGGGGCCTTGCCTAAATCTAAGCAGCCTCCTGCTCCGGGTGACAGCCCACTGTGCAGGGTGTCTCCAAGGTGCCCAGTTCCTGAATGGCACTGCAGAGCCAGGGCTCCCCTAGGGAAAACTCACCGGTGAGAACGAGAAGGTGCCAACCCACTAGCTGGAGGCAGCAACATGCCGTCTAACCTGTTACAAAGGCAGCTCTCTCTGCGGATCGCAGAGACCACAAATTTAAATTCTCAGGTATAGTGTCACGTCCTTGAAGTTGATAAGGGGGAAATTTCTTAAGCAGGCTATTTTTAAAAAACTAAAAGAGAACGCTAAAGGGAAAGACTAGTTAATTGAACTTTGTTAAAATTAAGAACGTCTGTTCATCAGAAGACACTACTGACAGAATAAAAAGGCAACTCACAGAGCGAGAGAAAAAATGTGTATTACGTGAAGGGCTCATATCCGGAATATAGAAAGAACTATGAGCCGGTAGAAAAAGACAGACAAGCCAGTTAAACACTGGGAAAAAGCTTGAACGGGCACTTCACGAAAAAGGACATCCGAATGACCCAATTAGCCTACAGAAAGGTATGCAGCCTTATCAGTGTTAGGGACGTCAAAATTAAAAGCCACAGTGAACTATCACTATGGACCCACAGACTGGGTACGACTTTAAAAGTGGAATGACAGGCGTCGGTGAGGATGCAGGGCCACCGAAACTCGTGGGAGTGTGAACTGGTACCGCCTCTCTAGAAATGGTTGGGCAATCGCCACAAAAGCTGAACGAACACACACCCTATACGACCCAGAAGTTCCCAGCCGTGAGCGTGTGCGTCCACCCGGCGACACGTACTAAAACGTTCATTACTGCTTCATTCATACGTGCCCAACACAAACGTCCATTTTCTTAGCTCTTTACTATGCGTCAGGCACTGTTCAAATTGCGTCATCGATATTAACTCATTTAGTGCATTCTCTGTGCATTCACCCGGCCTACTGGGGACTTATAGTAACAGCCTCTTTGTTCAGCACTATGTGTCAGATAGTAAGCTGTCAGCTAATCCTCACATGAGCCCTTGGGAAGGGAGGAAATGTTCGTTCCATTATAGATGAGGCAACAGAGGCTCAGAGAGGTTAAGTGACTTATCCAAGGTCACACAGCTAAGTCAGTGGCAGAGCTGAGCTTCGAAGCCAGATCCTGCATTACTGCATTACTGCGCCAGGCTTAGACTGTCTGGTGACCACCTTGAACCACATCCATCACCTTGCAGGACTGGTAGAAAACTGAGGTTTCTTTGGCCCCAGTGTCAGCCTAATGAATCGCTCTCCCTCTGCATGGGGGTAGGGGTCTCTCCTTTCCTTCCCTCTGAGCGATGTGAGGCTTCCCTCTGGGAAGCCCTCCCTGACCGCCCCAGCACCCCTGGAACCGCGAACCCCTCTGCTTCGCCCCAGTTGCCTTCCTGCGTCTCTCCGTCCTCTGTGCTGACTACCATGAACCATGTCATTGTCAATTCCGTGGGTCAAAAATAGTTGGAAATGGGACATTTTATCCAGTCCAGTCGTTAAGTGGGTCCCTCCTGCCGACGTCGGCTCCGGGAAGGTTAGGGGTGCTTGTGCGGGTCACGGCCCTGTCTGCAGGCAAAGCCTGGCACGCGGAAGGCACTGCTTACGATGGGGAACCCGGTCCCTCCGAGGACCTCCACAGCTCACCGCCGCCCAGGCCCCGACGTGGGGCAGGCGGAGGGACCGGGGCTCCGCCCTGTACCCCGCAATCGCGGGCGCCTTCCGGGCCGCGGCGGCCGGGCGGGGTGGGGCTGGCTGTCATCCATTTACCAGCCTCGCCCCTCCGACGGGCGCGCCGTTAATGAGATTAGCAATTAAAAAGCGGGCGAGCGGCGGCGGCGGCGGCGGCGGCGGCGGAGGCGCGGGGCCACCCCCAGGCCAGGCCGGGGCGGGACGGCGCGCCTGGCGGCCGGGCAGCGAGACAGCCGCGCGGGCGCCCGAGCGGCCAGCGAGCGCGCGAGCTCCGGGGCCATGGAGAAGGCGCGGCCGCTGTGGGCCAACCCGCTGCAGTTCGTGTTCGCCTGCATCTCGTACGCCGTGGGCCTGGGCAACGTGTGGCGCTTCCCCTACCTGTGCCAGATGTACGGCGGAGGTGAGTGCGCGCGCCGGGTCCGCGCCCCTCCCCGGCCGACCGTCGCGGGCGCCCCGGGCGCCGAGTGCCATCCAGTCCCCACGCGCCTGGGGGTGCGCGCTCGGATTGGTCCCATGTTCCAGACCAGTAAACTGAGGCTCAGAGAGCGTACGTGATTGCCCAGCGGTGCAGAGCCAGACTCGGACCCGCAGCATCTCAGGCCACCGCTGGAGCCCCCTGCAGCCCCCAAGCCCATCTCAGGGCCGACCAAGCCCCCACCGCACCCTTGGTGGCCAGGCCGCCGCTCTAGGAGGCGCAAGGGGACACGATTTTCCTCCCTCGGGAGAAGAGGTGACAATGGTCTGACTTCTAGCGAATAAGCCCTGCGCTTAAGTGTCAACTGGCTCGTTCAGCAGAAACTCTTTATACTACTTTCAGTTCAGAAACTTATATTCCTGGCACCATTCGAAACTCAGGGTAGAAAGATCTTGAGCTATTTCTTTAGATTTTTAATTAAAAAAAAAAGATTGATTTGGCTTGCTACAGAGGGCAGGAAAGTCGCTCTATTTCTGCTTTTTTTTTTTTTAATATTTCCTCTGAGGTATCACAGCACGCTCACTAGACAGACAGACGGCAAACACACCGCATTCCCTTAATATTCAGAGAGCTGGGGACACTCTCTGTGGCATGCCAAAGAACCTCCCTGAAGGCCCACTGCCTTTTTGGGAGGCAGTGTGGCAATAGGGACAAGTCTCGGCATGACAAGAAATCTTTCTGAGGTATTCCATTTCTAGAACTCTATCTCAAGGAAATCGTGAGAGTTCTGACAGGAGGTAGACTGTAGTAGAATAGTCCCCATCTTTTAATAAGAGCAAAACACTGAGAACTTCCTAAGCCCTCAACTAAAGGGAATTGGGTCAAAAAATATGGAGCATCCACGCAACGCTGTTCTTTGCAGCCGCTAAGATGGTGTTTTCAAAAAACTTGATGCATTTTTTCATTTCATACATTAAATGGAGGGAGGGGAAGTCAGAACCAACACAGTGTATTAAGTGGATGATCTCGATTATGTTTTAAAATATACAGAGAAAAGAGAATGAAAAAAATATATATACCAAAGCGTTAGCAATACTTATCTCTGGGTGATTTTCACTAACCTTGTAGTGTGTGTGTGTGTGTGGGTGTGTGTGTGTGGTATCATCTGTAATCTGCACAGGTTTGTTTTTTTTTTTATTTCACCAAATGGACAATGAAAGATGTTAGACTGAAGTATTTACAAAATTTAACTCATTTAAGAAGACTAAGATCTAAAGCCCTACTCTCCCCTCCCCCCATGCCCACCAGCTCAAAAAAAAAATTGACAAAAAGATTAATCCATAGTTTTTTAAAAATAGTGCATTCTTAATTCTGAGTCTTTTTTTAATATAAAGGACATAAATACATTACAATTCCGTGAAGGGCATGTGTTGCCATGTGCTCTAAGTTTCATAACTGCCTTTCGAAATAATTATTTGTCAGGATGGGATTTTCTCGTCGTTATGTGTGTTCAGCACACCTACCCATGATACCTTTATTCGTTCCCGAAAATCAGGCCAGGTGAGCCTTGCTATCCCGTGACTGTGTTATTCTTTGTTTCTAACAACACCATCACCCGAATAGTCTACAGGTGGACACGGGCCAGAGCAATTCTGAAGTAGAATAGACATAAGGAGTTGCTGAGGAAACCACAAGGCCCTCAGGACCCAGGAAAAAGAAAGAAAATATCTCGTGCAGTCTTCTTAGTCTGGTAGGTGGCTAGGAAGATGGATAGATGGTGGCTGACAAGTGAGCAGACACAGAGGAGAAAATAGATGGAATGGACGGATGGATGGATGGATGGATGATGGACAGGTTGGAGGTGGACAGATGTTGGTTGGATGGATGCCACCCTCTCAGGCATGAGTGTCTGCAGAATAATAACCAAGTCATTCATCCTGAGGGCTTGACCACCTAACACCTACGTCTATTTCCACTTCATGTCCCACCATCGTCTTCCAGCCCAGCGCCCCGCCCTCAACAATTCTGACCAGCTCTCGGTTGGTAAATGCTTCCTCTCTGCCTCCAACCTCACACAGGATATTTCCTCCCCCGAGAAGCTGTTGTTAGCCTGGCACGCTCCCACTCTTCCCTCCAGGCCAGGCTGAACGTTACCCTCTCTCGGTCACTCTCCCTGACTGTCCCCACTGCCTACTAGGCCGAGGGAGCATCTGGTCAGAAGGACTGCACATCGTTCCAGAGTTTCTCTGTCTCCCACTAGCCCCATCTCTGTGAAGCGGTGGAGTCAGAGGAGGCGCCAATAAATATTTGCTGGATGAATGAGCCAGGTCTGTTATGAAAAGCCACAGGGTATGTGAGGTGGGGGTGCCTGTGGCTTTCTCAAGCCTTTTGCTGCCATTGGTGTCCCCTACTAATAAGTGATTTATGTTCCCCCAAACCCAGGCGATTTACAGATCCATTCTTTACCTAAAGCTAAAGGGTAAACCAACCACATCATAAAAGGCTCCAGAAGGGTGTATTACTTCCTTCTAAACAGAGCTGTGACCCTCGCACCCCCAGCCAACAAAGAGCTTGTTGATAAACCACAGGGCCAAGCTGTGCCAAAATACTTTCCAGAATAAAAAGGATTAAGGGTTCATGCTCCTTCCGGCGGGGCCCTGCCTGGAACCAGGGAGACCTGTTTTCCAGGCCCAGCACAAGGAATGTTAATTCTGTAGATTACATTCCAGGTACCAGCCACCTCTACACAGCACTCCGGCCCTGGAAGAGAAGAGGGGTGGGCAGCTGAAGGAACTGCACAGAATCTCTTCTTGAAAAAAAATCAGCAGACCTTGGCAAATCATGTCAGCGTCTAAGTTATTCAGAAAGAAACTAGGGTGCAAATGTGCTGTATAGACTAACATGTAGAAAATAAATATGAGTTTTATATAAGCACGTACTCAAATAGTGGAGGAAATATGGAGAAATGAGAACAGTTGTGTGGCTAGTGGAAATACGGATTTTTTTTTTTCCTAAATTTTTTTCTATGTGATATTTGAACCATAAGGAAGGGGAAATTGTACGACATCTGACTATGCAGTAGGACGATGACACTCAAGCCTGGATGTCCCACTTCCCCCTCAAAGCCCCTTCTGCTCCTCTCTGGTGCTTAGGATCTTGGTAAACTGCTGGACCTCACCCCTGAGATTCTGACTCTGATGTCGGTGGGTGGGCAGGATTCTGCATTTTTGACAAGCTCCTAAATGATGCCCATCAAAGCTGCTGGTCCATGGACCACACTTAGGAGGAAGCCCCCTTCCTAGCCACCAGTTGCTAGGGACCAGGCAGCGGGGTACTGGTAAGTGTTGAACAACTAGCTTTTGGCGGAGGCACAGGACCTAATTTGCAACATTTGCAGATTACCATGGTGTACATATTCCCACCATGGCGGATTTCAGAATAGCAACGTCATGTCCCGGGATGTGGGCTGGGAAGAGATGTGCACAGCTAGCCCCTGTGAGCTGGTGTCAGCCAGCCAGCCCCGTGACACCGCTGAAGCCACAGCCCTTCAGATCAGTACCCAGCCTGGGACCAAGTGGGCCAGGCGAGTTTTGTTGAGGACAGAGGTGTGTCAGCGGAGGGAGAGTTTGGAAGCCTGAATAAACTTTCCCTGGAAAGTGGCCGACTTTGATTTTTCTCTTTGTGGGTCTCAAAAAAATAGAGCAAGATGTGAATGAGGGCTTGCAGAGATCAGTTTTATATAGAAGAAATCTCTCTCCTAGTGAGATTCTTGGGTTTAGCAAACAGATAAGGTGCTGGCTACAATAATTAGGGCAATAAGCAGCACCATGCTGTAGAATTTGTGTGTGTGTGTGTTGTGGTTATAAATGTAACACACCTTCATGGTAGAAAGTAGAGTAATACAAACAAATAAAATATAACAAAGAGACAGAATACAAAATCACCCAATTCCAGATCCTAGAGGTCACGACCTTTAACACATTTTTTGCTTTAAAAGATTAGGGCCATCTTTTATTTGTAATTTAGTGCCTTCCTTTTTTTAACTTAACCTATTATCAGTTCCAAGATCATTTAATATTATTTGAAAATATGAACGTAGCTCTATAATATTCCCTTTACAGGTGTAACATAACTTATTTACCCATTCTCCAATGTGGAACTTTAAGTCATTTACAGTTTTATACCATTAGAACCAAAACGATTATTATCTTTTATTGGAAGAATTTGTTCCGTTTATATATACGGTCATGACGTATTTGCTGTTATTTTTCATCACGTTTGTACTGCTTTGCTGTTTTCTTCCTGTCGTCGTTGTCGAGTTTTATTTTGCTCTTCTGCAATGCGAAGTGTACCCCCGTTGCTTATTTTCCTCAAGTGATTTTGAAGGTATAAGTCGTATCTTTAGTCTACTAGCAGTTCCTTTAAAATTTTAAATAAGGTCGTTTGAGGCACGCTTCTCTTGCTCAGGCTCACTTCCACATCTAGAAGTGTACGTTCCCTTCTCATAAAACTTTGCTTAAAAAAAAAAAAAATTAAATCCAAAGTGTGCTCATCTGCTCTAATTATCAGCATCGAGAATGAAATGTTATCTGCTGGTGTCGCCTGTGAGAGTTGAAAACTGTAGCCTATTTTCACGTCTTGTCTCTTCGCTCATCCCCGTTTCACTTGTCAGTATTTCGGACCCATGACAAGGACCGTTTTATTTCTAATATTACACGTCTGCTCATTTGAGAATTAACGTTTTTCGTTTGGGTTATTTTATAATGATGTTAACGATATTATTTTTAGAATTCATCCTGTTTAGTTTGTTTATCACTCATTAGTTCTTTTGTAACAAAACTCCATGGTTAAGTGTGTTATCGTGATCCGGTACTAAGTGGCTATAGTTCACCTGTAAGTAATTTGTTCAGGAATAATAAATAGCCGGTTCATGGTCTAAGCATATCTGAAAATATCTTCCCTTTATATCCCACGCGAATGAGCTACAGTCATTTTTACTCAAAACTATACAGATGTTATTCCATTCTGTGAAGATTTTTCAGGTTTTTAGTTCTGCAAAGGAGAACTCCGCAGCCAGATTTATTGTTTATTAGTTCTTAGGTCCCCTGTATAATTAAGAGATTATAGAACTTTATATGATAGCATATGAAAATTTTACCTCAAGAATTTGTGAACTCTGCGTCTAGGTATTAAATATCCATCGCTTTTACCTGGTACTAATGAGCGCTCCCAGCGACGCGCCCCAGGAATGTCTCGTAGGATCCATGTATTGTGCACGTTCTAACCGCTGTGTGTAGTGTTCCCTTCTCCTTAGTTCTTATTACAGATGGAAATTCTTAGGCTTGCTGGCCACGCCTCATTTCTTCTCTTATAATTTCCACTGCTTCACCCTTTTCCTCTAAGCTGCAGGATAATTTCTCGAGGTGTTTTTTTTATTATTATTATTAATTATTTCACATATTGCCTCCACTGGTTTTAAATTAACCCTGGTACTTTTTTCATCTTTATTTAATCTTTTTTCTTCTTGAGTTGCCCGTTCTTCCTCATCGCCCGATACTGTTCTGTAAAGTGTCCTCTTGACTCTCAGAGGTCAAGTACCAGACATTTTCTACAAATTCCTTCTGTTTCTCACAGTGGATTTCAGAGGAAGACATTTGCTCTGAGACCTGAGGGTGCTGCTTTTATTGTTATCTATGGCTCGTTAAAGGTCCAAAGCCTTCTTTCTGATTGTTTGTCCTTTCTGAGGGAGGTACAGGCCAACATAGACTTACCCAGTGGACATCTTCCCCAGTACGGACACAAAGTAAAGTCAGAGTTCAAAGTCATGTTACATGAAGTTTTTAAATACATGCTGTTTTTAGCAACATAATGAACTTTATCAGACCTCTCTGTCATCTCTTCCTGGTAATAGCCTCATGACCCACCCACACAAGTAGAACCACTCCTGCTGAACTATTTCCCCTCAGGTAGTCATTCAACAAACAGTCTGTGCCAGAGCTAGAGATTCAAGTGTGAGCCAGGCAGACCCCATCCCTGCCCTCAGGAGCTATATAGAGAAGTGGGGGTGGGCTGAGCAGTAGACACTCAGTGATCGAGGGCTGACCAGGAGACCGAAGACCAGAGAAGGGGACCCCTGGGTGATCTGGAAAGGTTCCTGGAGAAAGTGATGTTTATGTATGGAAGGTCTAGTGAGACCCGAATGATTCCTCCCTGCATTCAACAAAATACTCACGGCTCCGAGCAGATCAGGGAGCATGAGCGTCCATGCTGTGGGGAGACAGACAGCAAGCGGACAACTCAACTGCAGCATAATTTCGCATGGGGAACTACTGTGGGGAGAGTCCAGCAGGGGACGAAGTGGGAGGGGCGCTCTGGCTCGGGGACTGTCTTCGCGAAGGCGGACCAGGCAGGCCACTCCAGGGAAGCCGAGTTTGGCAGAGAACAGAAAGAAGGAAGAAAGCGGTCCAGGCGGAGGGGACAGCAAGGACAAGCATGCCGGGGCCAGAGCAGCAAGACGGGCCACGTGACTATGACAGAGCGAAGGAGGCCAGCAGCTCGGAGAGGAAGCCAGGAGCCCGTGTCCCAGAGGCCATGGAGGGCGCGTGGGGGTCATTCTAGGTGTAAGGAGAAGCCGAAGAGGGTTTTGACCAGGTGAAAGGGCAAAGGGGAGGGGAGGCAGGGAGTGACGTGATCTGAGATTAACTGTAGGAGGACAGCTGTGGGGAGGACACAAGAAAACCAGCATGGCGAGGTGATGGGGAGGTGCTGAAGAGCAAGAATTCACCAGGCTAAGAGCCGGCCTTGCATCCTCCCAGTAAATCTGCAACTATGAACACCCCACTCGCCCAGGTCAGTGCAGACTTCCACACACGGCTGGATGGGCGCGTCTGTCACCTGCTTCTGTACAACAGAGAACTCCGAAACCTGAGGACTTAGAGAGATCGATGGAATTAGAAAATCATTTGGCAACCGACACGGTGTTAATAGTTTCGGGCAAGAATCATCAGTAGATGATTGCGGGCAAACTCTGAGGAGACCTAGCACAGTTACCTCACCTCAGACTATTTCCCTACGAGATTCTTCATGATTTCAGAAGGGAAAATAGTTACTTTCAGTGGAGAAATCTGGTAGACCCCGCCTTAACCGAGCGAGCACACTGAACATCGCCAGGAATGGGGCAGATCGAATCACGTGCCTCTGACCTCTTTCATGTCCCTGCCAAAACCCAGAATGAGGGACACGCCACAAAATAACTGGCTAGGTCACCACCATGCCAAGGTCACGAAAGACGAGAAAAGACGGAGAAGCTGTCTCAGATTCAAGGAGACTGACGAGACGTGACGGGGTCGCCACGCGTGGTTGAGAGCTGGGTCTGAGACCAGGAAAAGGACATTAGAGGGACGATTGGTAAAGATCTCAGTAAGGCGGGTAGATAAAATCAGAGTCCTATCATCGGTATTAATTTGTTGATTTTGCTTTTTGCAGTAGAATTATGTAAAAGAATGTCTTTGTTTTGGGGAAATACACACTAAAGCACTGAGAAGCAAAAAAAAAAAAAAGTGGCTAACACAACAATTAGTTATCTCTGCCAGTTCTGTGAGTGGGCCGCACATTTCTCTACTGGTCTGGTTGGGCCTGGTTCGCGCGGCTACATTCGCCGTAGGGGTGTCTGGACAGGAAGGCCGTGCGCACATGGGCATTTGGTGCCGAGTTGGCAGGGCCCTTGGGTCTCCTCCACATGGCCTCTTGTCCTCAAGTCTGGACCAGCTTCTGTACAAAGTGGTCTCAGGGCCGCGTTCCAAGAGAATGAAAGCAAAGCTATGAGGCGTCCCGAGCGAGCACCATGGCGCCCTTCTCCCCACGTCCTGTGAGACGGAGCAGGTCCAAGGCCGGCCCAGAGTCACAGGTGGGGGAATGGACTGGCCCCTCCACGGGAACAGGGGTGAAAAGCGTGGCTGTATTTAATCTCCCACAATATGCCCCATCCAGGTACGTGGGAGCAAAGGCACCCTTCTTCAGGCCTCTGTCTGTCGGCCAGGCCTCCTCATGCTTAGCCGGTGTCAGAATTTTCATGTAAAAGGACCCTGGGGAACAGTCCCGTTGGAAGAGGGTTGGTTACTGGACTCGTTTCTGAACTGATTACAAAACAAAATTTTCTTTGATTGAGATATAGGTACATGCAGACAAATTCGCCTTTTTTGGCGTCCAGTTCTGTGCGTGCTGAGAAATGTGTGCACTTGTGTTCACATCACACGGGCACGCCCTTCCGGTCAGTCCTGCCCCATTCCCAGCCCTCACCCCGCAACACACACACCCACCCCACTCCCACTGCCCCTCTCTCCCGCAACCACCGATCTGTGTTCTGTCCCTGTAGCTTCAGCTTTTCCAGAATGTCATATAAATGGAATCCTACAGCATGAGGCATTTTGATTTTGGCATCCCTCACTTAGAGTAAAGCTTTCGAGAGTCTGCCACGTTGTGGCGAGTGTCTGTAGTTTGTGTCTTTTCATTGCTGATGTGCCAGCGTTCATCATCCATTCATCCATTCGCCCACTGAAGGACAGACAGTTAAGTTGTTTCCAGTTTTTGACAGCTATGAATAGAGCTGCTATCAACAGCCATACACAGGTTTTTTGTGTGAATATAAGTTTTCATTTCTGTAAAGAAAATACCTTCGAGTACATAGTAAGTGTATGCTTAACTTTATAAGAAAGCGTCAAACTGCATCTCATTGTGGTTTGAATTTGCATTTTCCTAATGAATGCTGATGGTATCTTTTCATGTGCTAATTTGCCATTCATGTATTTTCTTTGGTGAAATGTCTGCTCAAAATTTTTTGTACGACTTTCAGTGGGTTCTTTGTTTTCTCGTTATTAAGTTTTGAGAGTCCTTTCCGTATTCCAGATACAAAGTTTTTGTCAGATACGTGTTTTGCACATTTTTTTCTCCCAATTTGTAGCCTGTCTTTTTATTTTCCTCGCAGTGTCTCTCATGGAGCAGAATTTTAAAAGGCAGTCCAATTTATCAATATGCTCTTTCACAGATGATGCTTTTGATGTTGCCTTTAAGAAATCTTTGCCTAACCTAAGGTCAAAAAGATTTTCTCGTGTGTTTTTTTCTTCTAGAAGTTTTATAGTTTTGAGTTGGAATTATAGGTCTCTGATCCATTTTGAGGTGAGGTTTTTTTTTGGTTTTTTTTTTCTTTTGGTATAAAATGTGAGATATGAGTTGAGGTTCATTTTTCTGCATATGAATGTTCAGTTGTTCTAGTTATTGAAAACGATGCAGAGCAAATTCACGGGAATTGTGTGGGGGGGGGATGGGGGTGTGTGTGGTTGGGGGGCAGGAGTGGTCCTAGAAATGACCAATGAGCAGGCTACAGAGCCCCATACTCCCACCTGGGCACCAAGCCTGGGACTTCTAGCCTCCCACGGGCAGTGGGCCACCAGGCAGGCCCCGTCAAAGAGACAAGCCTTTTGTGGACCTTGCCAGGCCTCACTCAAGTGGTTACTGTTTAACACCTTGGGTGAAAATGAGCTTTTCTTATAACCACTGAGAATTTGACTGTTGCTCTAAGCAGGTCGGGTCAGCAGGACCTGTACTGTCAGGGACGTCCTGATGGCCTCTCAGAGCCCCTGCTATTGACAGGAACCTGGTGAGGTTCCCGAAACACCTTTCTGCAGGGCGGAAGAGCATGGCCCAGGAGCATCTTCAGGGGCTGGCAACGGGAGGGCAGGATTTGTTCGAGGCCCCCACATGAGCAGGGAATGTCACGGCCTGCCGGTAGGAGCCCCACTCTCTCCCCTCTCCTTTCTCTGTGGTGGGAGAGCCCACGGGGGTCTGCCTGGTCGTGTTTCCCCGCCCCCCACATTCTACTACTGGGATTTCCATGTGGACCAAGCTTTGTCCCACAGCTTGCTTTTGGACAGCAGAAAACTGGCACCAGCCTGAGTGTCCAAGGACCGATGAAATGAATTCTGGGCTCGTTTTCCTAGTGGAATGTTTGTGCGGCTACTTAAGGGGTGATGCAAAGGTACATGGCGTGCTGGAGAGGCTTTGGGAGAGCCTGTTGGTTATAGGACCCCATGGACTCACACGATGGAGGCATTTTTGTAAATCCCAGATGTTTACGTAAGCACGTGTGTATTTTGTTGTTTACCTTAACCCGTTCAGAGCCGGTTCCTTCCGTGCCTGCCCTGAACCCCTGAGGCTGTAGTGTCAGGGTTTTCATCTTCTTCGGAAGTCCTGCCCTCTCTGCCCACTGGACATTTTTTCAGGTTCACAGCCAAGGAGCCAGGAGCTGGAGCAGGAATGGCTGAGGGGCCGCAGAAAACGAGGGGGCAGGACCAGAAAGAGAAGCAGTGTCCCCCACTCCTGCCCCCTGCAGCAGGCTGCCTGCCGCTGGCCAGGGGTTGGACAGTGGGGAGGGCGTCCATAGCTCCAGTCACACTCTCTGGCTTCCTACTGTCACCAAGGACACTTGTCTGCAGATGGCTCCTTGGGAACCAATGGATTTAAAATTAATATTAGTCAATTCCAGGAAAATGAAATTTTAGGCCAAAAGCCACTGTATAAAACAGATACACATGGACGTGCTCCCTAGAAGGAGGTGGTAACCTGAGCTCTGCCTATTGGGGACCCCCTTGTCTCCCCACACCTGCACCACCTCCTTGTGGGGCAGCACCGGGGCTGCAAAAGCCCAGAGCAAGTGTGCGGAGGTGGGCAGCCGGTCGGATGGATTCAGGGGTGATGTTCAAAGTATTTATTTAACAACTCAGTGGTCCTGGCTCTGATTAACCCTGGTTGCTGCAACAGAGGGGGGTGTGGGGATTTCTGGCCAAGGGCCGGGGCAGCAGAAGCAGTGAGGAGGGGGCACAAGGAGTTTGGGACAGGGCCAATTTACTGCCCAGAATGGAAGCATTTAAAGATTTTTTTAACTGACATGGTTGCATGTCACTCATGGATGGATGGACAAAGAGACAGATAGAAAGATAAAAGGATGGATGGATGGATGGACGGAG